>NC_084736.1:12274907-12419907 GCF_033978785.1 Entelurus aequoreus | reverse complement strand
GCCGATAATATCGGCAGTCCGATATTATCGGACATCTCTAATATATAGTATATAATTGGTAATTATATATGTATATACTTCCATTATTATTCATATCCCACAATTAGTTTGTAATTAACATTGATCATAGTATTAACTACTGTGTTGATTCAAGAGTGATATATTTTTCCAAGACATTGGTCTTAAAGTGTTTTTTGAAATGTGTGAATGGAACTGGAACATTTTAAGGAATCATCCAAGCTGTTCTACAGATAAACCCCCCTGACAGAAACACATCTACTTTTTAAAGGCCTACTGAAATGAATTTTTTTTTTATTCAAACGGGGATAGCAGATCCATTCTATGTGTCATACTTGATAATTTCACGATATTGCCATATTTTTGCTGAAAGGATTTAATAGAGAACATCGACGATAAAGTTCGCAACTTTTGGTCGCTGATAAAAAAAGCCTTGCCTGTACCGGAAGTAGCGTGACGTCGCAGGTTGAAAGGCTCCTCACATTTCCCCATTGTTTACACCAGCAGCGAGAGCGATTCGGACCGAGAAAGCGACGATTACCCCATTAATTTGAGCGAGGATGAAAGATTTGTGGATGAGGAACGTGAGAGAGAAGGACTAGAGTGCAGTGCAGGACGTATCTTTTTTCGCTCTGACCGTAACTTAGGTACAAGGACTCATTGGATTCCACACTTTCTCCTTTTTCTATTGAGGATCACGGATTTGTATTTTAAACCACCTCGGATACTATATCCTCTTGAAAATGAGAGTCGAGAACGCAAAATGGACATTCACAGTGACTTTTATCTCCACGACAATACATCGGCGAAGTACTTTAGCTACGGAGCTAACGTGATAGCATCGGGCTTAACTGCAGATAGAAACAAAAGAAATAAACCCCTGACTGGAAGGATAGACAGAAGATCAACAATACTATTAAACCATGGACATGTAACTACATGGTTAATGCTTTCCAGCCTGGCGAAGCTTAACAATGCTGTTGCTAATGACGCCATTGAATCTAACTTAGCTACGGGACCTCACAGAGCTATGCTAAAAACATTAGCTATACACCTACGCCAGCCAGCCCTCATCTGCTCATCAACACCCGTGCTCACCTGCGTTCCAGCGATCGACGGAGCGACGAAGGACTTCACCCGATCATCCGTGCGGTCGGCGGCTAGCGTCGGATAGCGCGTCTGCTTTCCAAGTCAAAGTCCTCCTGGTTGTGTTGCTGCAGCCAGCCGCTAATACACCGATCCCACCTACAGCTTTCTTCTTTGCAGTCTTCATTGTTCATTAAACAAATTGCAAAAGATTCACCAACACAGATGTGCAGAATACTGTGGAATTTTGCGATGAAAACAGAGCTTTTTGTATTGGATACAATGGTGTCCGAATACTTCCGTTTCAACGATTGACGTCACGCACATACGTCATCATACATAGACATTTTCAACCGGAAGTTTCGCGGGAAATTTAAAATTGCACTTTATAAGTTAACCCGGCCGTATTGGCATGTGTTGCAATGTTAAGATTTCATCATTGATATATAAACTATCAGACTGCGTGGTCGGTAGTAGTGGCTTTCAGTAGGCCTTTAAGCTCGTTCTTATGAGGTCATAGGGACTCTCCCTAGGTTTGATTCTTGAACATTGATTCTTATTAAAAAAAAGTATCTATATATATACAGTATATGTATATATATATATTTTTTTTAATACATTTTTGAAAATTATTAATCGATTTATAATCGGGATGAATAAGAATCGCGATTTGGATGTGAATCAATTCTTTTGTGCAACCCTCGCAGCTCCCTCTCTGTTGACTGAGGCCACACAATCACACCCCCAACCCATGATTGTCTACAGACCACAATATTTTTCATCATCACAGTCACAGCCTGCAGGGAGCATCGTTACTCCGCTGCTCTTGCTAGTGGTCGCCAAGGCTCCTTTTCTCTCTTTACACAATTACGCTCTATTATGTCCCAAGTACTGTATGTATCCTTTTGTTGTCAGTCCCTCCAACAACACAATGATCAGCACCTTTGACAAAACAACCATTGATATTACATTCACATTGCAAGGTCGGCCATGTTTGCAGCTTAAGATTGTCTGCAGCTTAATGATAGTTGACAAAACTTCAGGCTTCAATTCAAGTCGTGTAGCAAAGCCTGCTTTTCTGCTGTATGTATACACAGGGCCAGCTTTTCTAGCTCGGAGCGGGTAAGAATTACACCAGGAAGGTTTTGAGCAAAAAGTGAGGAAGATGACAGGTTTTTCTAATGTTTGGTGCTCATAAATAGGCTCCGTATCACAGCTAGAACACAGTTGAAGAACCACTTTGACATTTAACATCAACTGCGCCATCGAAACGATTTACTTCTGATGCTAGCGGCTAATGTTAGCAGTCAATCGTCGTCATTGCCGTGGCTAACAATTCTTAACTCCTGGCTCAACCCCGCTAATCAACGCGCTACACTGCAAAAACTAAAATCTAAGTAAGATTAAATATCTCAAATAAGGGTGATATTTGCTTATTTTCTGTCTGATAAGATAATTCTTCTCACTAAGCAGAGGTTATGTTTTACTTGTTTTAAGGGTTTTGGTCCTAAATGATCTCAGTAAGATATTACAGCTTGTTGCGGAGATTTGATGACCTATATTGAGTAAAACATGCTTGAAACTAGAATATCAACTGTTGCAAAGCTGTGTCATCAACACTCACAAGTATAAAACTACTTTTTTAAAGTAATAATTTCTTATTTCAAGCATGAAAAAAAAAAATCATGACTTTGCCAGAATTTTGTCTCATAATTAAAACAGATGACAGCCAAATGGACTTTGCTCTTTTATTTCCAATGAAACAATAGAAAATACGTACTCATATAGTAGTACATTTGGCACAGTACAGTAAACTGACAGTTAATATTTAAACATTTAACATGTGACATTTCTAACAATTTTGAACAGAAATAGTTCATGCACATTCAGATGAATTCTTCAAAATTACAATTAAAAAATGTTTGGCCGGGGGCCGGGCTGTATATATGCGCACTAATTGACTGAAAGAGCACACACTTGGCGCGATGATGTCACGTTATCGATGGAAAAATGCATTTTTAGACCATATGATTTGCCTGAACGGCTAGGAGACCCCGAGAGTAACAAGCGGTTGCCTTGTTGCCTTTCCATTAAGAACAATAAATTAGTTTTTAGTATAAGTTTGCTGGTTTCAAGAAATGTAATGCCGAGCGCATATCATTATGTCAAGATAATAGCACTAGCATTTACTTAATTCAATAATATTTTTCAACATATACATTCACTGTACAAACACACATATGCAAATACTGTACATATACATTCAGTGTACAAACACACATATACACATACTGTACATATACAAGTACATATGCACACATACACTCATGCACATAATCACGTTTCATCAAACATATATTAATGTTGTTGCCCTAGGGTAAACTGGGTATAACACATGGCACACTGACAAAGCTTAACCTATTGTTACTATAACAATCTACAAGGTTAATGTAGGTTGCTTCTCTTTTTTCCCCCCCATTTTTCTGCATTCTTTCGTATCTCAAGTTATCATTACGTATATGTATTGTTGCATTTGAACAACTGTAATGTTGATAATAAAGGTAAAGTATTGGTATTGTTCATTATCAATAGCGCTATTTCTATTGGTAGTCGTATTGCTCCATTTTTAGTGTAATAATGCTCATTTTCATTTCTGTATTATTTTTTATTTTCGCTAACTGCTTATTTGCTATTACTTTTACCATCATATTTGTACATGTCGTATTTGCTGATGTTGCTCTATTGTTGTTGTTGTTGTTGTTTTTGTCTCTCTGTCTAATCCCCCTCTTGTCCCCACAATTCCCCCCCTGTCTTCCTTTTTTTCTCTTTCCATCCCCTCCTGCTCCGGCCCGGCTGCAGCAAATGATAATATAAATACATTTAATAAAGTTAAATACAAATAAGGCAACAAGAGAAGTATCCTACACTTCTCTTTTGTAAAGTAAATCTGAATAGCCGAAATGGGCATCTATATCTGCTATATGATTTGCCTGAGAAGCTGGACAGGACCAAAAAAAAAAAAAAAAGAATATTTTTCAACATATTGAGCAAAAAGGTCTCATATTTTTGTTTTCTACCAAGAAAAGTGCACTTGTTATTAGTGAGAATATACTTATTTTAAGGTATTTTTGGGGTTAATTGAAGTAAGCCAATTTTACTTGTTTTGGAAAGTCTTGACAAGCCAAATGTTCTTGTTCTATTGGCAGATCATTTTGCTTAGTTCAAATAAAATACCCCTATTTTTTTCTTGTTTTTGAACACTGACTTTTTGCAGTGTAGCAGCCAGCTCGCACTCAGTTCACTAGCTGGGAGCTAGCGATTAGCGTGCTAGCTGCTTCTCCGGCAAATTAGCAGTATCGCCGTGCCGTAGGTTTATCGAAGTGTGGTAATCAATAACTGTTTTTACTAGAACTGGGAATTTTTGGCCACCTCACGATTCGATTACGATTGTTCATTTTATTCATTAATTTGAAATATCTGGTTACTTTCTGTTTTAAAATGCTCCACACTTCTGTTAAATGTAATAATCATTTCTTCTCCTGTTGTTTGTATACTTTACATACGTTTCGGGTGATACTACACGTTTTGGTATCAATCCAATACCAAGTCGTTACAGGCTCATACATTGGTCATACTTGAAGTTCTCCTGTGTCCAAGGACGTATTTTCTGAGTTTATAAACACTAAAAGAAGACAAAAGATTTGGTGAGAATTAGAGATGTCCGATAATGGCTTTTTTGCCGATATTCCGATATTGTCCAACTCTTAATTACCGATTCCGATATCAACCGATACCGATATATACAGTCGTTGAATTAACACATTATTATGCCTAATTTTGTTGTGATGCCCCGCTGGATGCATTAAACAATGTAACTTTACCATGAATTGATTAACGTGGACAAGTTGAAAAACTTATTCGGGTGTTACCATTTAGTGGTCAATTGTACGGGATATGTACTGTACTGTGCAATCTACTAATACAAGTTTCAATCAATCAATCAAAAACAAGGTTTTCAAAAATAAGAGAACAACTTCAACTCCAGTTATGGAAAAAAATGCCAACATGGCACTGCCATATTTATTATTGAAGTCACAAAGTGCATTATTTTTTTTAACATGCCTCAAAACAGCAGCTTGGAATTTGGGACATGCTCTCCCTGAGATAATCCTGATACCCACTACAACTATGGGAAATACTATACTTTGACTTTCACAAAGCGCATTATTTTTTTTTTTTTTTTTAAACATGCCTCAAAACAACAGCTACAAAAACAATGAAGGCACACAACTTCAGTCCAGAGTATACTTTGGTGGTAGCGGGGAGGTGTATATTGTAGCGTCCCGGAAGAGTTAGTGCTGCAAGGGGTTCTGGGTATTTTTTCCTGTTGTGTTTATGTTGTGTTACGGTGTGGATGTTCTCCCGAAATGTGTGTGTCATTCTTGTTTGGTGTGGGTTCACAGTGTGGCGCATATTTGTAACAGTGTTAAAGTTGTTTATATGGCTACCCTCAGTGTGACCTGTATGTCTGTTGATCAAGTATACATTGCATTCACTTGCAGGGTTTCCCACACATTCATTTATTTGTGGCGGCCCGCCACGAAAGAATTACGTCTGCCACAAATTAAAAATTAAAAATTAAAAAAAAAAACTTTTTTTTTTTTTTTTTTTTGTCCTCTCCAGCTTCTCAGGCAAATCATATAGTTGATGTAGATGCCCATATCGGCTGTTCAGATTTACTTTACAAAAGAGAAGTGTAGGATACTTCTCTTGTTGCCTTATTTGTATTTGACTTTATTAAATGTATTTATATTAGAAACACAACATGTGTATATAACAAAGGGTGCAAAGTCTGCAGGCAGTAGGAAACACATGGTTAGGTGTAGGGAGTAAAACTGATGGCAGTCTAAAGTTCAAGATTTTTGGAGCTCTTTGTTCATTGGATCAGATGTTTGATGAAGCTCTGTGTCTATCTACCACCACTACTGTTTTCTGTTTATTTGTTACTGACTGTGGCAGGACACCTCTGCCTCTGTTTCACTTTATGTTGCTGGTAAATAATATGGTTGTAGTAGTAGGCTAAAGTTAAATGATTTAGTATGCACTAATTAAAGGGGCAGAGCTTTGAGACATTTTAGCTTTTATATTTTATAAGATATATTTTTTGTAAGAACCACAATTAATAAATATATTTCAGTGAATAACTTATTGTTCAAATCTGTATATAAATATGTACATAAAGTGTTGTAATTATATTGTAAAATCGATGGATGGATGGACGTTTAAAACAAAACTGTTATTATTAATTATTAAGTATACATTTTTTGAGCCTTTTTAGAGAAAATCAAATCATTGTAGTAAAATATGCAAATTACTCGATGATGTCACAGTGACCACGCCCATAGCCACGCCCATAGCCACGTCCCCACCGCCACAGGTATCTTGGCAGTTTATGGGAAACACTGACTTGTGTGTGTGTAAAAGCCGCATATATTATGTGACTGGGCCGGCACGCTGTTTGTATGGAGGAAAAGCGGACGTGACGACAGGTTGTAGAGGACGCTAAAGGCAGTGCCTTTAAGCGACGCCCCCAATAATGTTGTCCGGGTGGAAATCGGGAGAAATTCGGGAGAATGGTTGCCCCGGGAGATTTTCGGGAGGGGCACTGAAATTCGGGAGTCTCCCGGGAAAATCGGGAGGTTGAAACCGATACCGATAATTTCCGATATTACATTTTAAAGCATTTATCGGCTGATGATATCGGCAGGCCGATATTATCGGACATCTTTAGTGAGAATAAAAAATATTGATCTAATCATTGTAGTATCGACTATATGCGGCTCTTGTACTTGGTATCGTTACAGTCGACGTTTGTGGAGATCCACTCATTTGTTTACATTCAGGAGCACTAGCTTGCTGTTTGCGATTAGCTATTGTATTCTTCCACGGTGTGTAGTGAAGCATGTTCAGCTATTCCTTGTCCTGCAGGGATGATACTTGTAAGAAACTTACTTTATTTGTCGCCATGGAGGCGAGGATTAGTGATTTAGAAGTAGCTTAAACGCTGTCCAGGTTAGTTTTACCGGCTCGCTTGCTATGTGTTGAAGCACCGTTTACAGAGCGAGACCTAAGTATTTATAGCTTCACCTTTATCAATAGTTTTTAAGCCAATATACTTCCATCCCTCTTCTGTCTTCACATTGTTTCCACTTGTACGTGCTCTGTGTGTGTGCGTTGACTCATGACATGTGCCTCGGCTCTTATTGCCAGCAATGTCACCATGGCGTGCCATTATATACATGAAAAAAGAAGTACCGTTATTTTTCAAAGGCAGTGTAGTACCTTTTTTAAACATTAGTACCTCAGTACTTTATTAGTAATGGTACACTGTCTTCTGGATATACAGTCGTGGTAACATACATACACTTGTAAACAACATAAAGTCATGGCTGTCTTGAGTTTCCAATAATTTCTATAACTCTTATTTTTTTGTGATAGAGTGATTGGAGCACAAAAACCATTCATGAAGTTTGGTTCTTTTATGAATTTATTATGGGTCTACTGAAAATGTGACCAAATCTGCTGGGTCAAAAGTATACATACAGCAATGATAAACAGCTCAAGTTTTGTTTCATCTGACATCACATGGACAAAGATAAGACCTTCTGGAGGAAAGTTCTGTGGTCCGATGAAACAAAAATGTAGCTGTTTGGCCACAATACCCAGCAAAATGTTTGGAGGAGAAAAGGTGAGGCCTTTAATCCCAGGAACACCATCCCTAACGTCAAGCATGGTGGTGGTAGTATTATGCTCTGGGCCTGTTTTGCTGCCAATGGAACTGGTGCTTTACAGAGAGTAAATGGGACAATGGAAAAGGAGGATTACCTCCAAATTCTTCAAGACAACCTCAAATCATCAGCCCAGAGGTTGGGTCTTGGGCGCAGTTGGGTGTTCCAACAGGACAATGACCCTAAACACACGTCAAAAAAGGTAAAGGAATGGCTAAATCAGGCTAGAATTAAAGTTTTAGAATGGCCTTCCCAAAGTCGTCCTGACTTAAACATGTGGACAATGCTGAAGAAACAAGTCCATGTCAGAAAACCAACACATTTAGCTGAATTGCACCAATTTTGTGAAGAGAAGTGGTCAAAAATTCAACCAGAAGCTTGTGGCTGTCTTCTTCTAATGGATTTATTACAATCTTTGCAAGCTGGGTAACGTTTGCTGTGGTCTGGAACAACATGGCACACAAACAACTATCAGAAATGTAGCCAATATTACATACATATGATGTGTCATGAGACATGCAAACAGAAATTGAATTAAGAGGAATTAAAGGCCTACTGAAATGAATTTTTTTTATTTAAACGGGGATAGCAGATCCATTCTATGTGTCATACTTGATCATTTCGCGATATTGCCATATTTTTGCTGAAAGGATTTAGTAGAGAACAACGACGATAAAGTTCGCAACTTTTGGTCGCTAATAAAAAAAGCCTTGCCCCTACCGGAAGTAGCGTGACGTCGCAGGCTGGAGTGCTGCTCACATTTCCCTATTGTTTACACCAGCAGCGAGAGAGATTCGGACCGAGAAAGCGACGATTACCCCATTAATTTGAGCGAGGATGAAAGATTTGTGGATGAGGAAAGTGAGAGTGAAGGACTAGAATGCAGTGCAGGATGTATCTTTTTTCGCTCTGACCGTAACTTAGGTACAAGCTGGCTCATTGGATATCCACACTTTCTCCTTTTTCTATTGTGGATCACGGATTTGTATTTTAAACCACCCCGGATACTATATCCTCTTGAAAATGAGAGTCGAGAACGCGAAATGGACATTCACAGTGACTTTTATCTCCACGACAATACATCGGCGAAACACTTTAGCTACGGAGCTAACGTGATAGCATCAGGCTCAAATGCAGATACAAACAAAAGAAATAAACCCCTGACTGGAAGGATAAACAGAAAATCAACAATACTAATAAACCCTGGACATGTAACTACACGGTTAATGCTTTCCAGCTTGGCGAAGATTAACAATGCTGTTGCTAACGACGCCATTGAAGCTAACTTAGCAACGGGACCTCACAGAGCTATGATATAAACATTAGCGCTCCACCTACGCCAGCCAGCCCTCATCTGCTCATCAACACCCGTGCTCACCTGCGCTCCAGCGATCGACGGAAGGACGAAGGACTTCACCCGATCATCGATGCGGTCGGCGGCTAGCGTCAGCTAGCGCGTCTGCTATCCAAGTCAAAGTCCTCCTGGTTGTGTTGTTGCAGCCAGCCGCTAATACACCGATCCCACCTACAACTTTCTTCTTTGCAGTCTCCATTGTTCATTAAACAAATTGCAAAAGATTCACCAACACAGATGTCCAGAATACTGTGGAATTTTGAAATGAAAACAGAGCTTTTTTGTATTGGATTCAATGGTGTACCAATACTTCCGTTTAACTAGTGACGTCACGTGCATACGTCATCATACATAGACGTTTTCAACCGGAAGTTTAGCGGGAAATTTAAAATTGCACTTTATAAGTTAACCCGGCCGTATTGGCATGTGTTGCAATGTTAAGATTTCATCATTGATATATAAACTATCAGACTGCGTGGTCGGTAGTAGTGGCTTTCAGTAGGCCTTTAAAGAAAATGAAATGAGCTCAAATATACCTACACACGAGGCATAATGATGCAATATGTACAGTCGCGATCAAAAGTTTATGTACACTTGTAAAGAACATGATGTCATGGCTGTCTTGAGTTTCCAATACTTTCTACAACTCTTATTTTTTTGTGATAGTGATTGGAGCACATACTTGTTGGTCGCAAAAAACATTCATGAAGTTTGGTTCTTTTATGAATTTATTATGGGTCTACTGAAAATGTGACCAAATGTGCTGGGTCAAAAGTATACATACAGCAATGTTAATATTTGCTTACATGTCCCTTGGCAAGTTTCACTGCAATAAGGTGCTTTTGGTAGCCATCCACAAGCTTCTGGTTGAATTTTTGACCACTCCTCTTGACAGAATTAGTGCAGTTCAGCAAAATGTTTTGATTTTCTGGCTAAATCAGGCTAGAATAAAGGTTTTAGAATGGCCTTTCCAAAGTCCTGACTTAAACTCCATTGAGAACATGTGGATAAGGCTGAAGAAACAAGTCCATGTCAGAAAACTAACAAATTTAGCTGAATTGCACCAATTTTGTCAAGAGGAGTGGTCCAAAATTCAACCAGAAGCTTGTGGCTGGCTACCAAAAGCGCCTTATTGCAGTGAAACTTGCCAAAGGACATGTAAGCAAATATTAACATTGCTGTATGTATACTTTTGACCCAGCAGATTTGCTCACATTTTCAGTAGACCCATAATAAATTCATAAAATAACCAAACTTCATGAATGTTTTTTTTGTGACCAACAAGTATGTGCTCCAATCACTCTATCACAAAAAAAATAAGAGTTGGAGAAATGATTGGAAACTCAAGTATTTTCCCTCTAATACTAAATGTGAATTTTTCCAGTTCTGTTACCTGTGTCAGAGCTGTTGTCCAGGATTGTATAGTAAGTGCTGTGGTCTCTTTCCAAGTTTTATTGGTTTTATTTAAGACCTTGGAGAACACCTGATACATTTTGTGCGTTAAAGACGCAAGCTATCGGAACCAAAACAGTAGGATCTTACTGTGATATTTGGTAATATAGCAAAGGCTTCAATACACTTTTAGAGCCAATAATAATGGCCGATAAGAGCCCCTGAGCCGCACTTTGGAAGCAGATGACACCGTGAAAGTTTAAAGGGAGGAGCCTGCGTTGCGAGTGGACTGTCCATCACATGTTGCCCTTTAAAATGTGTGACAAAAGTCAGAGAGACACGTGTCCATGTGGGCCAACACACACACACAAACTAATAGGTGATTTCCTCTCGCTGACATCGTGATGGGATGTGGATTGGAGCGTAGTATCGTGTCCTCCAGGCCGGGACGGGGGCCACAAAGACCCCCTTGTTAAACCTCGTCTTGCATCTTCCTTCCAAGCTGACAGGGTCATGTGGTCTTGTGCATAAACAAGCGTCCTCTGTTCTCCTGTGATGCTTTAATTACATAGACGGAGCTTCGTTTGTGTTGTTGTTGTTGTTGTTGTTGTTGTTTTGAGCCTCTCTTTGAAGGTCAAGGTGTTAGTCAATAACCTCCCCAGGTCCGAGCACAATAAATTACAACACCAATATGACCTCAATTGGTGTATTTATTTTTTCATTTTTAAAGCGGCGCAAACATAACAACACTGCAAAAAGTGAGTGTTCAAAAACAAGAAAAAAAAAATACAAAAATTATTTTATTTGAACTACGGTATTTTTCGGAGTATAAGTCGCTCCGGAGTATAAGTCGCACCGGCCGAAAACGCATAAAAAAGAAGGAAAAAAACATATATTAGTCGCATTTTTTGGGGAAATTTATTTGATAAAACCCAACACCAAGAATAGACATTTGAAAGGCAATTTAAAATAAATAAAGAATAGTGAACAACAGGCTGAATAAGTGTACGTTACAGTGTTTCCCATAAACTGCCAAGAAACCTGTGGCGATGGGGGCGTGGCTATGGGCGTGGTCACCATGACATCACCGAGTAATTTGCATAATTTACTACAATGATTTGATTTTCTCTAAAAAGGCTCAAAAATGTATACTTACTAATTAATAATAACAGTTTTGTTTTAAACGTCCATCCATCCATTTTACAATATAATTACAACACTTTATGTACATATTTATATACAGATTTGAACAATAAGTTATTCACTGAAATATATTTATTAATTGTGGTTCTTACAAAAAATATATCATATATAATGTAAAAGCTAAAATGTCTCAAAGCTCTGCCCCTTTAATTAGTGCATACTAAATAATTTAACTTTAGCCTACTACTACAACCATATTATTTACCAGCAACATAAAGTGAAACAGAGGCAGAGGTGTCCTGCCAGTCAGTAACAAAAACAGAAAACAGTAGTGGTGGTAGATAGACACAGAGCTTCATCAAACATCTGATCCACTGAACAAAGAGCTCCAAAAATCTTGAACTTCAAACTGCCATCAGTTTTACTCCCTACACTTAACCATGTGTTTCCTACTGCCTGCAGTCTTTGCACCCTTTGTTATATACACATGTTGTGTTTCTAATATAAATACATTTAATAAAGTCAAATACAAATAAGGCAACAAGAGAAGTATCCTACACTTCTCTTTTGTAAAGTAAATCTGAACAGCCGATATGGGCATCTACATCAACTATATGATTTGCCTGAGAAGCTGGAGAGGATAAAAAAAAAAAAAAAAATTTATTTTTATTATTTTTTTTATTTGTGGCGGACGTAATTCTTTCGTGGCGGGCCGCCAGAAATAAAAGAATGTGTGGGAAACCCTGCGTTATATGAGGCATAAATAACCAACTGAGAACGTGCCTGGTATGTTAACGTAACATATTATGGTAAGAGTCATTCAAATAACTATAACATATAGAACATGCTATACGTTTACCAAACAATCTGTCACTTCTAATCGCTAAATCCCATTAAATTTTATACGTCTATTCTCTTACGTGAATGAGCTAAATAATATTATTTGATATTTTACGGTAATGTGTTAATCATTTCACACATAAGTCGCTCCTGAGTATAAGTCGCACCCACTATGGAAAAAAACTGCGACTTATAGTCCGAAAAATACGGTAAGCAAAATCATCTGCCAATAGAACAAGAAAATTTGGCTTGTCAAGTCTTTCCAAAACAAGTAAAATTAGCTAAAAAAAAAACCAAAATACCTTAAAATAAGTATATTCTCACTAATAACAACTGCACTACTATATGAGTACGTATTTTCTATTGTTTCATTGAAAATAAAACAGCAATGTCCATTTGGCTGTCATCTGTTTTATTATGAGACACAATTGTGTCAAAGTCATTTTTTTCTTTTTACATGCTTGAAATAAGAAATTATTACTTTAAAAAAGTAGTTTTATACTTGTGAGTGTTGATGACACAGCTTTGCAACAGTTGATATTCTAGTTTCAAGCATGTTTTATTCATTATAGGTCATAAAATCTCAGCAACAAGCTGTAATATCTTACTGAGATCATTTAGGACCCAAAACCCTTAAAACAAGTAAAACACTAACATAAAATCTGCTTAGTGAGAAGAATTATCTTATCAGACAGAAAATAAGCAAATATCACCCTTATTTGAGATATTTCATCTTACTTCGATTTCAGTTTTTGCAGTGAATTGTGGTACCTTTTGGAGAAGGTTGGGTCAAGCAAGATCCCATTTCAGTTGTATCAAACTACCACCCAGAACATTTTATGGAAAATATTTTTAGTTTTAGCCACAGATAACAATGCAAAATACATATACCGTATTTATGGGACAATAAGGCGCACTTAAAATCCTTTCATTTTCTCAAAACTCGACAGTGTGCCTTTATAACCCCGCCTAATGTGCGGAATAACTTTGGTTGTCCTTACCGACCTTGAAGCTATTTCATTTGGTACATGGGGAAATGATAAGTGTGACCAGTAGATGGCAGTCACACATAAGAGATACGTGTAGACTGCTATATGACTCAAGTGAACAACACCAACATGTTATATGTTCCATTGAAAATATAGAACATTACACACGGCGCTCAAAAATCTATCAAAATGTTTTAGTATGACTTTGGTAAGCTATGAAGCCGCACCGCTTGATGGATTGTACTGTGCTTCAACATAGGAGTATTATTATGGTGTGTGTATAAGGTAAGACATATTATCTGGCGTTTTGTTTCGCAATATTAAGCAAAATCAAATTTTCTTACCTTCTGGTACCTGCTGATTTGTATTTGGGATCTGCATAAGTCCTGAAAATTTGCGCACGTCCATCTTTGTAGTCTGTGTCGACGCCGTAGCTTCTTCTCTTTTTCTCTATCTTCTTGTTATTGGACATTCATCATCCGCTGTTGCCATTTCTAATATAAAGTAGTGTAAAGTTCTCACTTATATCTGTCTTTCTGAAATAAGCAGGGGCGTCCATGAAAAAGACGTTAATTGGACGGCAACATATGTTGCTCCAAAACCTGTATGTACCTTTCAGCATAAATGGTGCCTTCACAGATGTGTAGCCTTGGGCACTAATACACCCCATACCATCACAGATGCTCGCTGTTCAACTTTGCGCTTATAACAATCCGGATGGTTCTTTTCCTCTTTGTTCCGGAGGACACGACGTCCACAGTTTCCAAAAACAATTTGAAATGTGGACTCGTCAGACCACAGAACACTTTTCCACTTTGCATCAGTCCATCTTAGATGAGCTCGGGCCCGGCGAAGCCGGCTGCTTTTCTGGGTGTTGTTGATAAATGGCTTTGGCTTTGCATAGTAGAGTTATAACTTGCACTTACAGATGTAGCGACGAACTGTAGTTACTGATAGGGGTTTTCTGAAGTGTTCCTGAGCCCATGTGGTGATATCCTTTACACACTGACGTCGGTTTTTGATGCAGTACTGCCTGAGGGATCGATCAATGTTGGTTTTCTCCAGATTCTCTGAACCTTTTGATGATATTACGGACAATGTCGATGGTGAAATCCCTAAATTCCTTGCAATGGCTCGTTGAGAAATGTTGTTCTTAAACTGTTCCACAATTTGCTCACACATTTGTTCACAAAGTGGTGACCATCGCCCCGTCCTTGTTTGTGAACGACTGAGCATTTCATGGAAGCTGCTTTTATACCCAATCATGGCACCCACCTCTTCCCAATTAGCCTGTTCACCTGTGGGATGTTCCAAATAAGTGTTTGATGAGCATTCCTCAACTTTCTCAGTCTTTTTTGCCACTTGTGCCAGCTTTTTTGAAACACGTTTCAGGCATCAAGTTCCAAATGAGCTTATATTAGCAGAAAATAACAACGTTTCTCAGTTGGAACGTTAAGTATCTTATCTTTGCAGTCTATTCAATTGAATATAAGTTGAAAAGGATTTGCAAGTCATTGTATTCTGTTTTTATTTATGATTTACACAACGTGCCAACTTCACTGGTTTTGGGTTTGTTTTGTCTTGTTTTTTTTGTTTTTTATAATTTTGCAAAATTACAAAAAAAAACGTCACATTTGTCATTATAGGGTATTGTGTGTGGAATTTAGAGGACAAAATGCATTTATTCCATTTTGTGATAAGGCTGTAACATAGTAAAATGTGGAAAAGTGAATACTTTTTGGATGCACTGTATCACAGCGTGCATCGATTCCGATCAGTATATCACAGTTCAACTTTATTCCGGCATAAGAGTGAAACTGCGATGCGGGAGCAAAAAAAAAAAAACTTTCAACAACGACGATTACTGTCAGCTGAAATGAAAGTGGCACCTTAAGTTTCCTCAGGAAGTGCTTACGTTAATGAATGGCAGTTTTCCCTGAGAGGAAGGAGTGGGTGACGACGCGCTCGAGTTTTGTTTTTGTCAACTCCCCCTCCCGACCCCAAAGCATCACCTTCACGTCACAATTAAAACGCCTCCCTGCCGGGCTTTAAACGCGTCTGCAACGTGCCGCTGCTGTGCTGCAAATATAGCACGATAATGGGAGACTAGGGAAGGATTCAAGGCTCGTGCTGTAATGTGGGAATTATAATGCGCTTTGCGCTTGTTTGAAAAGGATGTCTGCTGCTTTGACGACTGTGGGTTTTTTTTTCTTTCTCTCCACTCCATGTTGGATGTTGCTTGTCTTAAAAAAACAGTAGAAATAAAAATGAAGTATTCATGTTATTCAGCTGACCTTTAGTGGAGGACTTTTGATGATGAATACGTTTTGCTTATTGTGGATACAGTGTTTCCCATAAACTGCCAAGATACCTGTGGCGGTGGGGGCGTGGCTATGGGTGTGGTCATCATGACATCATCGAGTAATTTGCATAATTTACTACAATGATATGATTTTCTCTAAAAAGGCTAAAAAAATGTATACTTACTAATTAATAATAACAGTTTTGTTTTAAACGTCCATCCATCCATCCATTTTACAATATAATTACAACACTTTATGTACATAATTATATACAGACTTGAACAATAAGTTATTCACTGAAATATATTTATTTATTGTGGTTCTTACAAAAAATATATCTTACAAAATATAAAAGCTAAAATGTCTCTTAAAGCTCTGCCCCTTTAATTAGTGCATACTAAATAATTTAACTTTAGCCTACTACTACAACCATATTATTTACCAGCAACATAAAGTGAAACAGAGGCAGAGGTGTCCTGCCACAGTCAGTAACAAATAAACAGAAAACAGTAGTGGTCAAATACAAATAAGGCAACAAGAGAAGTATCCTACACTTCTCTTTTTTAAAGTAAATCTGAACAGCCTATATGGGCATCTACATCAACTATATGATTTGCCTGAGAAGCTGGAAAGGCCAAAAAAAACAAAAAAAAAAGTTTAATTTTTTATTTTATTTGTGTCTGACATAATTCTTTCGTGGCGGGCCGCCACAAATAAATGAATGTGTGGGAAACACTGGGATATGTACTGTAAGTAGATGGGCCTCAATCAATTTGATCTATTTTTCACATTGATTCTTCATTCCTGTCCTTTATTTACACACCCAAACCCCAACTCAGCAATATAGGAACTAGGGATCCTATTTAAATCCTATGGTAAAGTGGCTTTTTAATGATGTTCTATCATTAATATGTAGGTTTGAGAATCTTACAACTGACGATTCAATTTGATATCGTTTTTTTGGCGTGACGATTTGAATCAGAACCGATTCTTGTCTCAACATGATTCTCGATTCAAACTGATTCTCGCAATATATATTTTGGTTTACCGTATTTTTCAGACTATAAATCGCTCCGGACTATACAGTATTTTCCGCACTATAAGGCGCACCGGATTATAAGGCGCACCTTTAATGAATGGCATATTTCAAAATTTTGTTCATATACAAGGCGCACTGGATTATAAGGCGCACCTATGTCAACAGAACAGTCAGATAGGTCAGTCAAACTTTATTAATAGATTACAAACCAGCGTTCTGACAATTCTGTTCACTCCCAAAATGAATAAACAGCTGATTTACTTGTGTTACGTAAATCAAACGTTAGTGCTATCACAATATAGTAACACTCGAAATAATATATCAATAACTCAACTTTGCTCAAACGTTAATGTCACAAAACACAACACACAAAATAAACATGTAAAGCTCACTTTATGAAGTTATTCCTCATCCACGAATCCCTCGAATTCTTCTTCTTCAGTGTCCGAATGAAACAGTTGAGCGAATATGGCATCCAAAACGGCCGGCGGCTGTTTACCGTACTTGCGAGACCTAAACTTTATGAAAATGAATATTAATATTAATCCATATATAAGGCGCACCGGATTATAAGGCGCACTGTCAGCTTTTGAGAAAATTTGTGGTTTTTAGGTGCGCCTTATAGTGCGGAAAATACGGTAAATGCATAATAAAGAAGGAAAAAAACATATATAAGTCGCACTGGAGTATAAGTCGCATTTTTTGGGGAAATGTATTTGATAAAAGCCAACACCAAGAATAGACATTTGAAAGGCAATTTAAAATAAATAAAGAATAGTGAACAACAGGCTGAATAAGTGTACGTTATATGAGGCATAAATAACCAACTGAGAACGTGCCTGGTATGTTAACGTAACATATTATGGTAAGAGTCATTCAAATAACTATAACATATAGAACATGCAATACGTTTACCAAACAATCTGTCACTCCTAATCGCTAAATCCCCTGAAATCTTATACGTCTAGTCTCTTACGTGAATGAGCTAAATAATATTATTTGATATTTTACGGTAATGTGTTAATAATTTCACACATAAGTCGCTCCTGAGTATAAGTCACACCCCCGGCCAAACTATGAAAAAAACTGTGACTTATAGTCCGAAAAATACGGTAATAATTATAATAACACTTTTTCCGTTTGGCTGCTGACTTAGAAGAGCAGCGAGTAAGTGCAGTGATGGCCTAAAAAACATCAATTAAAAATGTACTCAGAACTCAGGGATGACTCACTCTTCGCTCTCCTTGATCTGTCTCTCAAGTCCATAAAGACCTACTTGAAGATCCCCTATATCAGTGGTCCCCAACCGATTGGGGCCGCACAAGAAATAAAAAAAAGATTTAAAAAAATGTTTTTTGTTTTTTAAAAAAAATTAAATCAACATAAAAAACACAATATATACATTATATATCAATATAAATCAATACAGTCTGCAGGGATACAGTCCGTAAGCACACATGATTGTATTTCTTTATGACAAAAAAATAAATAAATAAAAATTCCTACTCTTCTTTGGCAGCTTAGTCACAGATGACCATGCTAATTTACGCTCTTGTGTCAGACACTTATTTCGATTTGATGTTTAATTTTTTAATTTAATTTATTTTAAAAATATTTAATAATTTAAATCGTTTTGTCATCCTATTTTAGTCAATTATTAGTAATATCTTTTCAGTTTAAATGAGTGTTGTAATTATACAATGCACATATTTAATTATAATTTTCACATTTTAACTTGGATGTTTTGTTGATACGGTACATTCATGTTTGTTGACAACGCCTAGCATGGCTGTACAAGCCAATTCTTGAGTGACAGTCCCTGTTGCACTAAGTGCAAACATGTGTAGAGACTTCATCCCGCTCCTGCTGAGCGATGGTATTTGCAGTACGTTTCCTCCTGTCTCTCTTCTCCTCTGCGAGCTGGCCTCTCCTCAAATCAGCCTCTGCAATACCCCGTCTAACCGCTTGACGCCAGACATTTCGGTTCTCCGCCTGTATCTCCCAGCTGTCTAAGGGAATATTACACGCCTTCAGATCTCTCTTGCATGCGTCCTTGAACCAGAGGGAGGGACGACCAACAAGTCTGGAACCCAACCAATTGGTACCGGGCCGCGGCCGCACAAGAAATAAAAAAATAAAAAAAAATATATATATATTTTTTTTAAAAAATTAAATCAACATAAAAAACACAATATATACATCATATATCAATATAAATCAATACAGTCTGCAGGGATACAGTCCGTAAGCATACATGATTGTATTTCTTTATGACAAAAAAAAAAAAAAAAAGAAAAATTCCTATTATCCCCCCTCATATATGTGACATGAAGACCCTGCTGTTCCTAGGACCTACTACAAAACACTAGCCAGATATCCTTTACATTAAAAGAATATTCTGTTTTTTTAAGGACCTACTACAAAATCACATGTCAAAGATCCACTACATGTCAAGAAGACTGCTGTTTTTAAGGACCTACTACAATAATGCTGGTCAAAGATCCTCTATGTGACATGCAGACACTGTTGTTCCTAAGGACCTACTACAAAACACGAGCCAAAGATCCTTTACATTAAAATAATATTCTGTTTTTTTAAGGACCTACTACAAAATCACTTGTCAAAGACCCTCTGCATGACAAGAAGACTGCTGTGTTTAAGGACCTACTACAATAATGCTAGTCAAAGATCATCTATGTGACATGAAGACACTGCTGTTCTGCAAAAACACTAGTCCAAGATCCTCAATATGACAAGAACACACTGCTGTTTTAAGGACCTACTACAATAATGCTAGTCAAAGATTCTCTATGTGACATGAAGACACTGCTGTTCCTAAGGACCTTCTACAAAACTCTAGGCAGAGATCCTTTACATTAAAATAATATTCTGTTTTTTAAGGACCTACTACAAAATCACTTGTCAAAGATCCTCTGCAAGACAGGAAGACTGCTGTGTTTACGCACCTACTACAATAATGTGAGTCAAAGATCCTCTATGTGACATGAAGACACTGCTGTTCCTCAGGACCTTCTACAAAACACTAGCCAGAGATCCTTTACATTAAAATAATGTTATGTTTTTTTTAAAGGACTTCTTCAAATATACTTGTTAAAGATCCTCTACATGTCATGAAGACTGCTGTTTTTAAGGACCTACCACAATAATGCTAGTCAAAGATCCTCTATGTGACATGAAGACACTGCTGTTCCTAAGGACCTTCTACAAAATACTAGCCAGAGATCCTTTACATTAAAATAATATTCTGTTTTTTAAAGGACCTAATGCAAATATACTTGTTAAAGATCCTCTACATGTCAAGAAGACTGCTGTTTTTAAGGACCTACTACAATAATGCTAGTCAAAGATTCTCTATGTGAAATGAAGACATAGCTGTTCCTAAGGATCTACGACAAAACACGAGCCAGACATCCTTTATATTAAAATAACTATTTTGTTTTTTTAAGGACCTACTACAAAATCACTTGTCAAAGATCCTCTGCATGACAAGAAGACTACTGTGTTTAAGGACCTACTACAATAATGCTAGTCAAAGATCCTCTATGTGAAATGAAGACACTGCTGTTCTGCAAAAACACTTGTCCAAGATCCTCAATATGACAAGAACACACTGCTGTTTTAAGGACCTACTACAATAATGCTAGTCAAAGATTCTCTATGTGACATGAAGACACTGCTGTTCCTAAGGACCTTCTACAAAACTCTAGCCAGAGATCCTTTACATTAAAATAATATTCTGTTTTTTTAAGGACCTACTACAAAATCACTTGTCAAAGATCCTCTGCAGGACAAGAAGACTGCTGTGTTTATGCACCTACTACAATAATGCGAGTCAAAGATCCTCTATGTGACATGAAGAGTTAGACACTGCTGTTCCTAAGGACCTTCTACAAAATACTAGCCAGAGATCCTTTACATTAAAATAATATTCTGTTTTTTAAAGGACCTAATGCAAATATACTTGTTAAAGATCCTCTACATGTCAAGAAGACTGCTGTTTTTAAGGACCTACTACAATAATGCTAGTCAAAGATTCTCTATGTGAAATGAAGACACTGCTGTCCCTAAGGATCTACGACAAAACACGAGCCAGACATCCTTTATATTAAAATAACTATTTTGTTTTTTAAGGACCTACTACAAAATCACTTGTCAAAGATCCTCTGCATGACAAGAAGACTACTGTGTTTAAGGACCTACTACAATAATGCTAGTCAAAGATCCTCTATGTGAAATGAAGACACTGCTGTTCTGCAAAAACACTCATCCAAGATCCTCAACATGACAAGAACACACTGCTGTTTTTAACTACAAATCCACTAATCAAAGATCCTCTATATGACAGTTGTTATATGTTGTGTTTAAGGATCTACTAAAATGATAGTTAAATATCCTTTACATGACATGAAGACACTGCTGTTTTTAAGGACTTACTGCAAAAACACTACTCAAAGATCCTCAATATGACATAAACACTGTTGTTTTTTGAGGACCTACTGCAAAAACAAGTATTCTGCTATTCTTAAGGACATACTACAAAAAGGCTACAGACTGTTGTTTTTAGGAAACTACAGTACTACAGAACTCTATTCAAAGATCCTCTACGTGAATACAAGCCTGGCTCTTTATAAGGACTTACTGCAAAATTGCTCGTCAAAGATCCTTTGTATGACGGTGGTTTTCCCGCGATTACATTTATTATCCCGTGGGGCTCGTTGTGTCCTCTGGTTAAAGTCATGAGACGCTCTTTTAACCCTTTATTCTCTATGTGAACTGGACAGAAGTTGACGACAACGTGTGTGTACAGCAGTGTTTTTCAACCACTAGTGTGCCGTGAGATATAGTCTGGTTGTCAGGACTGGGTCTTTGGCGTGATTCGTTCTCCCGTGGTGCAAATGAACTGAAGCGGATATGGCGTGGAGGTAAGGACATGATTTTATTTTACACTAACAAAGCTCAAAAAGTTATAAACAAAAGGCGCTCACAGCGGAGGTAAAAAGACTATGAAAACAAAAGGTGCGCAAATAGGCGGAAATACAAAACTAGACTATGAAACAAAAGACATGCACGTGGGCACAAAACTATGAACAATAAACAAAAACTTACTTGACATGGAAAGTTCAGCAGGAACTATGGAAACATGGATAAAAGTTATCTAGTGAAGAGAAGGTGATGTTGCCAGGAAGACAGCCTGGCAACTGGGAGCTTAAATAATAGTGACAGCAGGTACGTGACTCAAAATGTGAAAACGTGAGACAGGTGTGTGTGAGTCCAAACGTGGAACAGGTGAAACTAATGAGTAACCATGGAAACAAAACAAAACCAGGAAGTGAAACCAGGAACTAAGGAAGTCCAAAACTAACAGCATAACTAAACAAAACATGATCCGGACCATGGATCATGACAGAACCCCCTCCTCAAGGACAGATACCAGATGTCCAAAACCAAAAAAATGAACAAGAGTCATGGGAGGGCGGGAGGGGGACATGGCGGTGGGTCGCCAGACCACGTGTCCCCGAATCCACCGGGGCAGAATCAGGTGCCGGCGACGCGTAGACCGCCGCTGTACCTGACGAGGTGGGCGACCCGGGAAGGGCCACATCCGTGGCCGACGAGGAGATCGGCACACTTGGCGTGGCGGACGACCAGGTAGCGGCCATATCCGTGGCCGACGAGAAGGCAGGCGCGTTGTCGTCGTGGTAGCAGCAGATGACGCAGGCGCGGGTGCAGCCGACGAAGCAGGCGGAGAAGCTTGGCCTGGGGCATCAGGCGGCGAAGCTTGGCGCGGGTCCTGGTCTTGGCATGGGGGGTCCTGGTCTTGGCATGGTGGTTCTTGGCTTGGGTCCTGGCAGCTTGAAGGGTCATGGCTTGGGTCATGGCTTGGGTCCCGGCGGCGTGGTTCTTGGCGGCTTGGGGGGTCTTGGCATGGCGGTACTTGGCGGCGTGGTTCTTGGCGGATTGGAGGGTCTTGGCTTGGGTCAGGGTCTTGGCTTGAGTCCTGGCTTGGTGGGTCTTGGCTTGGTGGGTCTTGGCTTGAGTCTTGGCTTGGTGGGTCTTGGCGAGAGTCTTGGTCTTGGTCTTGGCGGGGGTCTTGGTCTTGGCATGGGGGGTCTTGGTCTTGGTCTTGGCGTGGGGGGTCTTGGTCTTGGTCTTGGCGTGGGTCTTGGTCTTGGCGGGGGTCTTGGTCTTGGCGTGGAGCTGCGACTGGCGGCACTTGGCGGCGTGGAGCTGCGACTGGCGGCACTTGGCGTCGTGGAGCTGCGACTGGCGGCACTTGGCGTTGTGGAGCTGCGACTGGCGGCACTTGGCGTCGTGAAGCTGCGACTGGCGGCCCTTGGCGTTGTGAAGCTGCGACTGGCGGCACTTGGCGTTGTGAAGCTGCGACTGGCGGCACTTGGCGGCGTGGAGCAGGTAGCGGAACTTGGCGTGGAGCTGCGACTGGTGGCGCTTGGCGTGGAGCTGCGGCTGGTGGCGCTTGGCGTGGAGCTGGTGGAGGTGGCCTAGCTGGAGGCTGTGGCTTGGCAGGTCGAAAGACTGGTGGTGGCGGCCGTGCTGGTGGCTGTGGCTTGGCAGGTCGAAAGACAGGTGGTGGTGGCCGAGCTGGAGGCTGTGGCTTGGCATGGCGATGCTGACCCACCCCACCTGAACAGTTCCCAGCCCTAGCCCCCCCCCTCAAGGAGCGGATTCCAGACGCGCTCCCCGCGGTCTGGAACCGTCTTTTGGGGTGGGTGGAGGGAAGTCAGGAGGGGGGCAGAATCTTCCCCTCCAAACTGTCCAAAAAGTCTTTCTTCCTGGGATTGAGTGGGTGAAAAAAAATAATTGTGTGACTTGGGCGTGGCTTGAGTTCTGGGGGGCGGGGCATGAAAACGGGGTGACTGTGACTGACAGGATCTAATTTGTAAAAACATGTCCTGATAATGTCTTATAATGTTTTTACAGTCTTTTGCTGGAGGTGAGTGATCAAAAGAAAAAGTCTTGAAAAAAAAATCCTGGTCTGTGATGTCATCCTGGGTAAGCCGGGCAGGCTGCGGCCCATTTCCGCCCGGAGGGGGAGGAGCTCACGGGAATGCCGCGTGCTGTCCGCTCACCTTCCCTGACGTCCTCTGTCTGGCGCGGCGCTTCCGGGACAGGGATGACGCGCCAACGTCCCCGGGCCAAACGGAGCTGATCGGCACCAGTTTGCCGGTCGGACCCCACATGAGATCTTTGCGCTCCATGGGGGAATGGCGAAGTGTTTCCGCCTCCATAGCGCGCAGGACTTCCCACGCTCCCTCGTCCAATTTTGCGGGAGAACTTTTTTGCTGGCAACATCTGTCAGGACTGGGTCTTTGGCGTGATTTGTTCTCCCGTGGTGCAAATGAACTGAAGCGGATATGGCGTGGAGGTAAGGACATGATTTTATTTTACACTAACAAAGCTCACAAAGTTATAAACAAAAGGCGCTCACAGCGGAGGTAAAAAGACTATGAAAACAAAAGGTGCGCAAATAGGCGGAAATACAAAACTAGACTATGAAACAAAAGACATGCACGTGGGCACAAAACTATGAACAATAAACAAAAACTTACTTGACATGGAAAGTTCAGCAGGAACTATGGAAGCATGGGTAAAAGTTATCTAGTGAAGAGAAGGTGATGTTGCCAGGAAGACAGCCTGGCAACTGGGAGCTTAAATAATAGTGACAGCAGGTACGTGACTCAAAATGTGAAAACGTGAGACAGGTGTGTGTGAGTCCAAACGTGGAACAGGTGAAACTAATGAGTAACCATGGAAACAAAACAAAACCAGGAAGTGAAACCAGGAACTAAGGAAGTCCAAAACTAACAGCATAACTAAACAAAACATGATCCGGACCATGGATCATGACACTGGTGTGCCGTGGGAGATTATGTAGTTTCACCTATTTGGGTAAAAAATATTTTTTGCAAACCAGTAATTATAATCCGCAAATAATGTGCCGTTGTTGAGTGTCGGTGCTGTCTAGAGCAGAGTAACCATGTAATTCTCTTCCATATCAGTAGGTGGCAGCCTGTAGCTAATTGCTTTGTAGATTGTCGGGAACACGTCGTGTGACACGACAAGGGTTTGTCGTGATCACAATATGCTATAGGCCAGGGGTCACCAACCTTTTTGAAACCAAGAGCTACTTCTTGGGTACTGATTAATGCGAAGGGCTACCAGTTTGATACACACTTAAATAAATTGCCAGAAATAGCCAATTTGCTCAATTTACCTTTAACTCTATGTTATTATTAATAATTAATGATATTTACACTTAATTGAACGGTTTAAAAGAGGAGAAAACACGGAAAAAAATGACAATTAAATTTTGAAACATAGTTTATCTTCAATTTCGACTCTTTAAAATTCAAAATTCAACCGAAAAAAAGAAGGGAAAAACTAGCTAATTCGAATCTTTTTGAAAAAATTTAAAAAAGGATTTATGGAACATCATTAGTAATTTTTCCTGATTATGATTAATTTCAGAATTTTGATGACATGTTTTAAATAGGTTAAAATCCAATCTGCACTTTGTTAGAATATATAACAAATTGGACCAAGCTATATTTCTAACAAAGACAAATCCTTATTTCTTTTAGATTTTCCAGAACAAACATTTTCAAAAGACTTTGAAATAAGATTTAAATTTGATTCTACAGATGTTCTAGATTTGCCAGAATAATTTTTTTGAATTTTAATCATAATAAGTTTGAAGAAATATTTCACAAATATTCTTCGTCGAAAAAACAGAAGCTAAAATGAAGAATTAAATTAAAATGTATTTATTATTCTTTACAATAAAAACAATTCATTTACTTGAACATTGATTTAAATTGTCAGGAAAGAAGAGGAAGGAATTTAAAAGGTAAAAAGGTATATGTGTTTAAAAATCCCAAAATAATTTTTAAGGTTGTATTTTTTCTCTAAAATTGTCTTTCTGAAAGTTATAAGAGGCAAAGTAAAAAAATTAATGAATTTATTTAAACAAGTGAAGACCAAGTCTTTAATATATTTTTTGGGATTTTCAAATTCTATTTGAGTTTTGTCTCTCTTAGAATCAAAAATGTCGGGCAAAGCGAGACCAGCTTGCTAATAAATAAATACAATTTAAAAAATAGAGGCAGCTCACTAGTAAGTGCTGCTATTTGAGGTATTTTTAGAACAGGCCAGCGGGCTACTCATCTGGTTCTTACGGGCTACCTGGTGCCCACGGGCACCGCGTTGGTGACCCCTGCTATAGACTATGCAGAACGAAACTAAAACTGAACGGTAGGGGCGTATTGGTACACAAAAATTTCGGTTCGGTACGTACCTCGGTTTAGAAGTCACGGTTCGGTTAATTTTCGGTACAGTAAGAAAACAACAAAATATCAATTTTTGGGTTATTTATTTACCAAATTTGCCAAATGTTCCACCAAAAATATTTTTCTTAGTGGAATATTTGATGTGCAGTAATCGGAACCTTGGATAGGTCAATAATTCATAATAACATATATTTTGCTGCTGCTGTGCGCACAATTTGTTTTGTTTTTATCCCCTTCATAACCCTGAACGTACATTGAAAATACACGCAACCCTAACTCAAAATGCCGGACATTTGAGGCATTTAAGAAACTCCGCCCTGACAGCTCCGCAAAAGAGGACATGTCCGGTGAAAAGAGGACGTATGGTCAGTCTATCCTAGCCCGTTAGCTGCTAGCATGCCGGGTGTTGGGCCTCGGTGTGCATTGTTTACACAACGTGCGTTACGCTACTTAATATGTCCGTGTGGAAACTCGTTCGGTACACCTCCGAACCGAACCGGAACCCCCGTACCGAAACGGTTCAATACAAATACACATACCGTTACACCCCTACTGAACTGGCTACAAAGTAAACAAAAACAAAATGCTGGACGACAGCAAAGACTTACTGTGGAGCAAAGACGGCGTCCACAATGTACGTCCGAATATGACATGACAATCAACAATGTACACACAAAAAAAGATAGCAACAACTTAAATGTTCTTGATTGCTAAAACAAAGCAGGTGCGGGGAATAGCGCTCAAAGGAAAACATGAAACTGTAACAGCAAAACACCAACAAAACAGCAAAAAGCCACCAAAATAGGAGCGCAAGACATACTTGCCAACCTTGAGACCTCCGAATTCGGGAGATGGAGGGTGTTGGTGGGTGCGGGGTTGAGGTGCAGGCAGCATACCCCTTCCCCTTCGAGCTGTCCTGGATGAAATGAAATTCTTTTTTCCAATCATTTTGGAACTTGCAAGCGTATTTCTTCTTCTTACTCGTCGTCGCCATGTTTCTTCTTCATTCTTCTGCTTCGTCTCCTTCTTGTTGTGTGTGCAGTTGTGCACTGAGCTCCAAAAGCCGTAGATGTTATTGTAGCGTTTTGATTGATTGAGACTTTTATTAGTAGGTTGCACAGTGAAGTACATATTCCGTACAATTGACCACTAAATGGTAACACCCGAATACGTTTTTCAACTTGTTTAAGTCGGGGTCCCGGAAGAGTTAGTGCTGCAAGGGGTTCTGGGTATTTGTTGTGTTGTGTTTATGTTTTGTTACGGTGCGGATGTTCTCCCGAAATGTGTTTGTCATTCTTGTTTGGTGTGGGTTCACAGTGTGGCGCATATTTATAACAGTGTTAAAGTTGTTTATACGGACACCCTCAGTGTGACCTGTATGGCTGTTGACCAAGTATGCCTTGCATTCACTTGTGTGTGTGTGTGTGTGTGTGTGTGTGTGTGTGTGTGTGTGTGTGTGTGTGTGTGTGTGTGTGTGTGTGTGTGTGTGTGTGTGTGTGTGTGTGTGTGGGTGGGTGGGTGGGTGTGTGTTCTGGTAATGCTTACTTAATGGGGACATCGCTCTGTTTACACAGTCACCTTGGGGACAAAGAAACAGGTGCCCTAAAGGGAAACCTTTTTAAATGATAGTCAGATCCATTCTGAAGATGCCTAAGTGATTTTTAATATATTTAATTTGAACTTTTAAAAAAAAAATGTATATGGTCCTCAGTAGTCGCGTACAAATTTGTGTGAATTATGCAAAATTATTTAAATTTGGTCCCCATAAACCATATTAACTCTTTTTCCCCAGGGTCCCCAGTAAGAATGATCAGCACATTACTTCATCAATCCAGAGATTTAAAGACCTGTATGAGCTAACTGGGCAGTTAGCAAAACAACTCCAAATAAGTCAGGGGGTGATGTGACAAGTGGTGACAGTACACCTACTTTGAGACAAGAGCTATATTGATGCTTGGTTATGGTGTAAAATCATATCCAACAATTGTGACGACGACTTTTTCCTGTCAACTGAGTTTCATTCTTCAATGATTTCTGCTGGTGGTGTGCCTCTGGATTTTTTCAATGAAAAAAATGCGCCTTGGCTCAAAAAAGGTTGAAAAACCCCGGTGTACAGTAAAGTATGTGTGTGTGTATACATTAACCACCGTCACCACAGGCTTCACACCGCAAACATCCCCACTCATTCATTTCTCACCTTCAAATGACTGTGCCAATTTTTTTTTCAAAAAGGGCTGAGTGTTGACGGTAAAACCATTTTCTATAAGTGACCTGACGCAAAGCCCTCTCGTCCAATCACAGCGTGCAGAACCACTTTAAAGAACTGCTGTGGTTTGGAGGGATTGTTATCATTTGTCTTCTACTGTTGGTGGTCAAGGGCTAACTTCTTGCACTGTGTGCATGCTGGCGACCCCGCCTCTCCGCACAAAGACATTAAATCAGGGGTCACCAACCTTTTTGAAACCAAGAGCTACTTCTTGGATACTGATTAATGCGAAGGGCTACCAGTTTGATACACACTTAAATAAATTGCCAGAAATAGCCAATTTGCTCAATTTACCTTTAACTCTATGTTATTATTAATAATTAATGATATTTACACTTAATTGAACGGTTTAAAAGAGGAGAAAACACGGAAAAAAATTACAATTAAATTTTGAAACATAGTTTATCTTCAATTTCGACTCTTTAAAATTCAAAATTCAACCGAAAAAAAGAAGAGAAAAACTAGCTAATTCGAATCTTTTTGAAAAAATTAAAAAAAAGAATTATTGAACATCATTAGTAATTTTTCCTGATTAAGATTAATTTCAGAATTTTGATGACATGTTTTAAATAGGTTAAAATCCAATCTACACTTTGTTAGAATATATAACAAATTGGACCAAGCTTTATTTCTAGCAAAGACAAATCATTATTTCTTTTAGATTTTCCAGAACAAAAATTTTAAAAGAAATTCAAAAGACTTTGAAATAAGATTTAAATTTGATTCTACAGATTTTCTAGATTTGCCAGAATAATTTTTTTGAATTTTAATCATAATAAGTTTGAAGAAATATTTCACAAATATTCTTCGTCGAAAAAACAGAAGCTAAAATGAAGAATTAAATTAAAATGTATTTATTATTCTTTACAATAAAAACAATTCATTTACTTGAACATTGATTTAAATTGTCAGGAAAGAAGAGGAAGGAATTTAAAAGGTAAAAAGGTATATGTGTTTAAAAATCCTAAAATCATTTTTAAGGTTGTATTTTTTCTCTAAAATTGTCTTTCTGAAAGTTATAAGAAGCAAAGTAAAAAAATTAATTAATTTATTTAAACAAGTGAAGACCAAGTCTTTAAAATATTTTCTTGGATTTTCAAATTCTATTTGAGTTTTGTCTCTCTTAGAATTAAAAATGTCGGGCAAAGCGAGACCAGCTTGCTAATAAATTAATAAAATAAAAAAAATAGAGGCAGCTCACTGGTAAGTGCTGCTATTTGAGCTATTTTTAGAACAGGCCAGCGGGCTACTCATCTGGTTCTACGGGCTACCTGGTGCCCGCGGGCACCGCGTTGGTGACCCCTGCATTAAATGAATGACAAGAGGCTTCACTCCCTTCCTTTCATTCCTCTATGGAACGAACGCCAATGCGTTGATGCTCCTAAACACGCACGCACATGGCGATTTATCAAGTTCCTTTCTTATTTATTGTTCCATTAATTGACTTACCAAATATGGGCTATTTCTAATAAAGTGCAAAACTTCTGCAGTTGCATGAAGTCAGGCCACTTTAATGATGTGGCGGGCCACGTCACTGCCACATAAAATAGTGTGGCGTGCCACATTATATGATGAGGCTGTCCACATCAAATGACTTGGTGGGCCAACATAAATGACGTAGTCGTCCAGGTTAAGTTATGTAGTGGGCCGGTTTAAATTATGTGGTGGGCCACATCACTGCGACATAAAATAATGTGGCGCGCCAAGTTAAATGATGAGGCGGACCGCATTAAATGATGAGGTGGACCACATGAAATGGTATGGTGGGCCACATTTAGTGATGAGGCGGACCGTGTTAAATGATGTGGCGGTCCATATCAAATGACTTGGTGGCCCAGAATAAATGATGTGGCCGGGTCACTTTAAATGATGTGGCAGTCCAGTTTAATTGGTGTGGCGTGCCACATTAAACTATGAGGCAGACCACATCAAATGACTTGGTGGGCCAACATAAATGTTATGGCGGGTCAGATTATATGATTGATTGATTGATTGATTGAGACTTTTATTAGTAGGTTGCACAGTGAAGTACATATTCCGTACGATTGACCTCTAAATGGTAACACCCGAATAAGTTTTTCAACTTGTTTAAGTCGGGGTCCACTTAAATTGATTCATGATACAGATATATACTATCAGATATACTATCATCATAATACAGTCATCACACAAGATAATCACATTGAATTATTTACATTATTTACAATCCGGGGTGTAGAGGGGGGGGGGGGGGGGTTAGGTTTGGTTTTTATCATCAGTCATCAACAATTGAGAACAGAGAAATGGATATTGAAACAGTGTAGGTCTGACTTGGTAGGATATGTACAGCAAGTAGTGGACATAGAGAGAGAGAGAGAGAGAGATCAGAAGGCATAAGAAAAAGTATCTACATTTGATTGTTTACATTTGATTATTAACAATCCGGGGTGGGTGTTAGTTTAGGGTTGTAGCTGCCTGGAGGTGTACTTTTATTGCGGTTTTGAAGGAGGATAGAGATGCCCTTTCTTTTATACCTTTTGGGAGCGCATTCCACATTGATGTGGCATAGAAGGAGAATGAGTTAAGACCTTTGTTAGTTCGGAATCTGGGTTTAACGTGGTTAGTGGAGCTCCCCCTGGTGTTGTGGTTATGGCGGTCATTTACGTTAAGGAAGTAGTTTGACAATTACTTCGGTATCAGGGAGGTGTAGCGGATTTTATAGACTAGGCTCAGTGCTAGTTGTTTAACTCTGTCCTCCACCCTGAGCCAGCCCACTTTGGAGAAGTGGGTAGGAGTGAGGTGGGATCTGGGGTGGAGGTCTAGAAGTAACCTGACTAGCTTGTTCTGGGATGTTTGGAGTTTAGATTTGAGGGTTTTGAAAGTGCTAGGGTACCAGGAGGTGCATGCGTGATCGAAAAAGGGTTGAACGAGAGTTCCCGCTAGAATCCTCATGGTGCTTTTGTTGACCAGAGAGGAGATTCTATAGAGAAATCTCGTTCGTTGGTTGACCTTTTTGATTACCTTGGTTGCCATTTTATCACAGGAAAGATTAGCCTCTAGAATGGAACCTAGGTAGGTGACCTCATCTTTACTGGTGATAACAATGTCACCCACTTTTATAGTGAAGTCACTGACTTTCTTAAGGTTGATGTGGGACCCAAACAGGATGGATTCCGTTTTACCCAAGTGTATAGATAGCTTGTTGTCAGCGAGCCAGGTGCAAGTTCTACAGAGTTCAGCACTGAGGATTTTCTCCACCTGTGACTTGTCCCTGTCTGATACCAGCAAGGCCGAGTCATCCGCAAACAAGAACAATTCACAGTCGCATGCTGATGACAAGTCGTTTATGTATATTAGGAACAGTAAAGGCCCTATTATACTACCTTGGGGGACTCCACAGCTCACCGAGAGGGGGGGGGGACACGGTGCCGTTCACCTCTACCACCTGCTCCCTCCCCTCCAAGTAAGATTGCATCCAGCTCGATGAGGTTTTGTTAAATCCGATTGCTCGGAGCTTATCCAACAGTATAGCGTGGTTAACGGTGTCAAAGGCCTTCTGAAGGTCCAGCATGACCTTGCCGCAGTATTTGCCCGCGTCCACCTCATGTTTGATGTGGTCGGTCAGATAAAGGAGGCATGTCACTGTCAGTGGAGTGGTTAGTTCTGAAGCCGGATTGGAATTTGTACATGAGTTTATTGGTGGCAAGGTAACTATCGACTTCTTCATAAACTATTTTTTTCCATTACTTTCGAAATGGAACTGAGAATAGAAACAGGTCGGTAGTTGCCAGGTTCCAATTTGCTTCCTTTTGTAAAGAGTGGAGTTACTCTTGCTATCTTAAAATCTTTTTGTACTTGGCCTTGTGAAATTGAGAGGTTTATTATGTGCGTGATGATTGGGGCAATGATGGAGGCAGAGTCCCTGAGGAATCTGGAGGGAATATTATCAAGGCCGGTGGCCTTGTTAGGGTGGAGCGCGCTCAATTTTTTAAGCACCTCATCAGCTGTGACCATTTCTAATTTGAAATCATTGTTGGATACTCCTAGCTTTCTGTAGAAGGCTTTAATGTGTTCTACAACAAAGCGACCAGAGTGGTGGGACAGCTTGTTGACAAGAGTTGCGGCTATGCTGGTGAAAATGGCGTTAAGTCTGCTTGCTACCTCCATTTTGTCTGTAATGAGGGAGTCACCCTCCTTGATGCTGATGTTGGTGAGTCTGGTTTTAAGTTTTTGGCTGCAACCGGGAAGCTGGTTGTTGAGAATTTTCCAGAGCTCACGTGGCTTATTTGTGTTTTCCTCTATTTTGTCATTAATGTATTTTTTTAAGGATTTAGTCAGGCTGGGGTGTGTGTGTGTGTGTGTGGGGGGGGGGTAGTTTAAATTTTTTATTTTTTTTTTATTTTATTTTTTTGTCATAAAGATATACAATCATGTGTGCTTACGGACTGTATCCCTCCACGCTGTATTGATATATAATGTATATATTGTGTTTTTAATGTTGATTTAATAAAAATAAAAAAAATTTTTTTTTTTTTTTTTTTTTTTTTTTTTTAATTTCTTGTGCGGCCTGTGGTTGGGGACCACTGCTTTAAATGATGCGGTGGAGCACATAAAATGGTGTGGCGAGACACATTCAATGATGAGGGCAGACCACGTGAAATGGTGTGGTGGGCCACTTTTAATGATGAGTCGCACCATAAAGTGGCGAGCCACGATAAATGATATGGCAGGCCAGACAAGTTGGCAACCACTCCGTAATGCACTTGACTGCCACCTTCAGGACTGATTGCTCAATGCATTATGTTGAATATTGTTATGGTACAAAGCCCAAAACCAGTGAAGTTGTCACGTTGTGTAAATGGTAAATAAAAACAGAATACAATGATTTGCAAATCCTTTTCAACTTATATTCAATTGAATAGACTGCAAAGACAAGATATTTAACGTTCAAACTGGAAAACTTGGTTATTTTTTGCAAATATTAGCTCATTTGGAATTTGATGCCTGCAACATGTTTCAAAAAAGCTGGCACAAGTGGCAAAAAAGACTGAGAAAGTTGAGGAATGCTACTCTAACACTTATTTGGTACATCCCACAGGTGAACCGGCTAATTGGGAACAGGTAGGTGCCATGATTGGGTATAAAAGCAGCTTCCATGAAATGCTCAGTCATACACAAACAAAGATGGGGCGAGGGTCACCACTTTGTCAACAAATGCGTGAGCAAATCGTCAAACAGTTTAAGAACAACATTTATAAATGAACTATTGCAAGGAATTTAGAGATTTTCACCATCTACGGTCCGTAATATCATCAAAAGGTTCAGAGAATCTGGAGAAATCACTGCAAGTAAGCGATGATATTACGGACCTTTGATCCCTCAGGCGGTATTGCATCGAAAACCGACATCGGTGTGTAAAGGATATCACCACATGGGCTCAGGGACACTTCAGAAAACCACTGTCAGTAACTACAGTTAGTCGCTACATCTGTAAGTGCAATTTAAAAACTCTACTATGCAAAGCTACAGCCATTTATCAACAACACCCAGAAACGGGTTTTGTAAAACGACAATGTCGCTATAGCTTGGTTAATATGCAGGTCCCAGCATGTAAATGGAGTATTGTTGGCTTTTTTTAAAGATGTTTTTTAGAGGACTTTATAGGCGGAATAGAGTAATCCCCATTACCTGCATTGTTAGCCACCTCTTGCTCGCAATTTTTTTTTACTATTTACAAAGCACTATGGCCTAGTGCAGGGGTGTCCAAAGTGTGGCCCGGGGGCATTTGTAAATGACAGGTAAAATTAAAAGAAGAAAAGTGCAGTTCCCCTTTACGTATGTGGATGATAACGTCAAACCAATTACGTGCTCCGTCGTTCCGGTCTCTTTAGTCTTAATTTCTCTCCGCAGTCAGCGTAATGAAAACAAAGAGGGAATTCAGTCCTTTAAAAGACTGGAACTTCGGAAGATATCCACTTGATTTGATTGTCTTCGCCTGCTGACGCTACACATTAGTTTCACTGTTTTGGAATGTATTTTTCCATTTTTTTCCCTACTGGTAACAGAATTGAGTACAACAGCACCATCGAGAAGCTCCCTGACTGACCTGCTGGTTTCTCTCTTGACAGGGTGTAGAAGATGGCAGTGTGGATCCAGGCCCAGCAGCTCCAGGGAGACGCCCTCCACCAGATGCAGTCTCTGTATGGGCAACACTTCCCCATTGAAGTGAGACATTATCTCTCCCAGTGGATCGAGGGCCAACTCTGGTAAGGCTCTCTGACCCTCTTTCCAACACACCAAACTTGCTCAAAGGATCCGATTGATGTTTACCATATAGACACAAATATTCGCACATGAGCTCATTTAAATCGGCGGGAAGTGAAAATTGATCTTCCTCTGCTACTTCTGAAAAGTAGAGATGTCCGATAATGGCTTTTTTGCCGATATCCGATATTCCGATATTGTCCAACTCTTAATTACCGATTCCGATATCAACCGATACCGATGTATACAGTTTGACACCCATGGTTTAGAAAGCAAAGAAGCATGTGCAGTCAAAATAAATGACGGCATCAATATGTGTATATACATGATTAATGCAAAATTGTTTGTGATTAATTGCATGAGTCAACTCGTTTTGGCAGCCCCAGTTTTTACAAATTTTCAATGTCACCTATAAAACAAAGCATACGTGGACGTTTTTTGAGGTAGTCTACATTAATTTGCTTTAAGCATTTTTACTAGAGATGTCCGATAATGGCTTTTTTGCCGATATTCCGATATTGTCCAGCTCTTAATTACCGATTCCGATATCAACCGATACCGATATATACAGTCGTGGAATTAACACATTATTATGCCTAATTTTGTTGTGATGCCCCGCTGGATGCATTAAACAATGTAACTTTACCATGAATTGATTAACGTGGACCCCGACTTAAACAAGTTGAAAAACTTATTCGGGTGTTACCATTTAGTGGTCAATTGTACGGAATATGTACTGTACTGTGCAATCTACTAATACAAGTTTCAATCAATCAATCAAAAACAAGGTTTTCCAACATAAGAGAACAACTTCAACTCCAGTTATGGAAAAAAGTGCCAACATGGCACTGCCATATTTATTATTGAAGTCACAAAGTGCATTATTTTTTTTAACAAGCCTCAAAACAGCAGCTTGGAATTTGGGACAAGCTCTCCCTGAGATAATCCTGATACCCACTACAACTATGGGAAATACTATACTTTGACTTTCACAAAGTGCATTATTTTATTTTATTTTTTCAAACATGCTTCAAAACAACAGCTACAAAAACAATGAAGGCACACAGCTTCAGTCCAGAGTATACTAGAGCAGGGGTGCCCACACTTTTTCTGCAGGCGAGCTACTTTTCAATTGATCAAGTCGTGGGGATCTACCTCATTCATATATATAATTTATATTTACTTATTTATGAAATATATGTTTTTGTTAACAATGCAAGCATGTTTAACACATATAGTTAATATTGTCAACAAGTTAAAGGTGTTTAAAGATAATACAAGCATGTTTAACACAATATCTTGTACAGCCCTTTGAGACACTTGTGATTTAGGGCTATATAAATAAACATTGATTGATTGATTGATTGATATAGTTAATGTTAACAAGTTAAAGGTGTTTAATGATAATACAAGCATGTTTAACACATATAGTTAATGTTAACAAGTTAAAGGTGTTTAATGATAATACAAGCATGTTTAATACATAGTTAATATTGTTAACAAGTTAAAGGTGTTTAAAGATAATGCAAGCATGTTTAACACATATAGTTAATATTGTTAACAAGTTAATGGTGTTTAAAGATAATACAAGTATGTTTAACACGTATAATTAATATTGTTAATAAATTAAAGGTGTTTAAAGATAATGCAAGCATGTTTAACACATATAGATTCCTTTCTTCCATGAAGACAAGAATATAAGTTGGTGTATTACCTGATTCTGATGACTTGCTTTGATAGGAATCAGACAGTGGTGCTGATAACGTCCGCATTTTCAAATGGAGGAGAAAAAAAGTCCTCCTTTCTGTCCAATACCACATGAAAGTGGTTGGTTTTTGGCATCTTATTTGTCCAGCTTCCGTACTCCTTTGTATACACTTTACAAGAAATACATTGGCGGCAAACTCCGTAGCTTGCTAGCTTGTGCACGCCAGCTTTCTGAGACTCTTATTTTGTTAGCGCAGGCAGGATGAAGCAGCGCTTTTATTGTGCAACTGTGCAGTCGGTCTTTGGAGTTTTGACGACAGGTACGGCGCCAGAGTCTGTTGAAATAAAAAGTGTTTCTCGCCTTCCTTTCGGTAATTTTTTCTTAATAATGAGCTGGCAGCAGCCAGCGTCATCTCAGAAGACCCTCGGGTGCCGTGAATGTCAATCAAGTGACGAAAGTGACGTCATAGTGAAGATTTATGATCGCTCATTTTTAGGACTATTTTTTTAATGACTGGCTGGCGATCGACTGACACACCCTCCGTGATCAACCGGTAGCTCGCGATCGACGTAATGGGCACTCCTGTACTAGAGCATACTTGCCAACCTTGAGACCTACGAATTCGGGAGATGTGTTGTGTTTATGTTGTGTTACGGTGCGGATGTTCTCCCAAAATGTGTTTGTCATTCTTGTTTGGTGTGGGTTCACAGTGTGGCGCATATGTGTAACAGTGTTAAAGTTTTTTATACGACCACCCTCAGTGTGACCTGTATGGCTGCTGACCAAGTACGCCTTGCATTCACTTGTGTGTGTGTGTGAAAAGCCATAGATATTATATGATTGGGCCGGCACGCAAAGGCAGTGCCTTTAAGGTTTATTGGCGCTCCGTACTTCTCCCTACGTCCGTGTACCACTCCGTACAGCGGCGTTTTAAAAAAGTCATACATTTTACTTTTTGAAACCGATACCGATAATTTCCGATATTACATTTTAAAGCATTTATCGGCCGATAATATCGGCAGTCCGATATTATCGGACATCTCTACTGAAAAGCATAGAATATACAGTGGTGCCTGGGTTTCTGTATGCCCAGCTTTTTGTATGATTCCATTAGGGTTGTACGGTATAACGGTATTAGTATAGTACCGCGATACTACTGAATCATATTTGGTACTATACTGCCTCCAAAAAGCAGCAGAGGAGAGGAGCATGTTCGGCAGCGCACAATCACGGAGTACTTACAATCAGACACAGTGTGTAGACAGGAAAGGGAGAACGGACGCATTTTTGCATGGCTAGCTAGCTGGCGGCTAAAGTCCATCCGTAGTCTGCAGTGTTTTAGCTACTTCTAAATCACTAATCCTCGTCTCCATGGCGACAAAGTGAGTTTCTTACAAGTATCATCCCTGCAGGACGAGGAATATCTAAACATGCGTCACTACACACCGTAGCTCACCGGCGTCACAATGTAAATAAACGCCATTGGTGGATCTACACCTAACATCCACTGTAATGATACCAAGTACAGGAGCGTATCTAGTCGATACTACTACGATTACATCGATATTTTTAACACCACAAAATCTTATTTCGTTTTTTTTTTTTAATTTATATTATGTTTATAAACTCAATGTCCCTGGACACATTTATTCTGTGTCCAGAATTTTATTAGAGTTTTAATATAATTCTCTTTACAATGAGATAATAGATTGTAGAAATATATTCCAATCGGAAAAAAAAATATAAAGACAGAACAATAAGATCATACGGACAGCCGTAATTGTTTACATTTTGCTTTATATTTATTATTTTTTTACCTATTTTTTGTCTGGTTTTGTATTTTTTTGTATCATCCCGTGAGGTGTATATTATTTTTTGTTCGGTTTGTACTTCATGAAGTTTTTGCAATTGTTTTTTTGTGTGTGTTTTTTGTTTCTTTTCATTATATTTGGATGCATGTGTTTGGTTTGTATGCTTGTGAATCTGGGCTATCCATTAACTACTTATTAATATTGAAGGGGGCAGGAAATATAAGATTTTCTTCATCCTGTTCCTTCTCAAGCATAGGTGTGTAAATATCTGTTTTGTTGTTAGAGTTTAATTGTCTATTGATAAAAAATGCACATCAATGAAGGAGATAAATAAAAATGAATAAAAAAAACATGAGGACTTTGAATATGACCAATGTATGATCCTGTAACGACTTGGTATCGGATTGATACCTAAATTTGTGGTATCATCCAAAACTAATGTAAAGCATCCAAACAACAGAAGAATAAGTGATTATTACATTTTACCAGAAGTGTAGATAGAACATGTTGCAAGAGAAAGTAAGCAGATATTAACAGTAAATGAACAAGTAGATGAATAATTCATTTTCTACCACTTGTCCCTCATAATTTTGACAAAATAATAGAATGGAAAATGACACAATATGTTACTGCATACGTCAGCAGATAAATTAGGAGCCTTTGTGTGTTTACTTACTAATAAAAGACAAGTTGTCTTGTACGTTAACTATTTTATTTAAGGACAAACTTGCAATAAGAAACACATGTTTAATGTACCCTAAGATTTTTTGCTAAAATAAAGCCAATAATGCCATTTTTTGTAGTCCCCTTTATTTAGAAAAGTAGCAAAAAGTAGCAAAATACATATTTTGGTACCAGTATCGGGACAACACTAGATTCCATGAAAAACAACATATTGTGTTTAAAATCACAGTAAGTACCTTATTTTCTGGACTATAAAGTGCACCGGTGTATAAGCCGCACCCATTAAATTTGAGAAGAAAACATTGCTTCCACATATTAGCTGCACTGGACTATAAGCGGCAGATGTATGCGTTGTGAAATCAGTTAAATTATTTACTCAGCATGATTCTGTAAATGTCTATTTATATACCTTCATTGTTTCTAAACAGTGTCTGAAACAGGGCAGTAAAATGGCTGTTCAAACAAGACGGAAGTCTTTACGAACCCACTAGCTGTGGAAACTAGCTCTCCGATCCGCTAAACAGGCTCAATAAGTCCACAGTGACGTTTTGGTGAATTCACCAAACTGAAACAATACAAAAAGAATGGCATTGTAAGCTAATAATACTAACACAGACACTCGTAAACGTGTTAGCATATTAGTTTACATTATGATAGCACGAACAAATATGCTTGAAATACTCCCGCAGACATCACACATGGGGACGGTTTAGTAAGTAAGAATAGTTTTAGTGATATTGTAAAACTGACAAACGTTGCATGGAGTGATGAATGAAGAAACCATACGAGTAGAAACGTTATGGATGACTAGAAGACTGAACGACATTTGTGCTTACGGCTGAAAGCTCTAAACAGAAGGATTTACTTTCTGCATTCACACCACAGCACCTGCAGTGAGTGAACTCGTCCAAAAGATGGCGCCATAGCACAAACAATTAGACACCATTTCAGTGTCCTTGCATGTGTTTTTTGAACACTATTTGCACAAATTAGCCACACCGTTTTATAAGTCACTAGGTCCAAAGCGTAGAGAACAAATTTACAGTAGTAGGGATGCAACCATTCATTAACAATGTCAATGTAGACGTTGCCCTCTAGTGGGTCCTCCTGACCACCACACTCTGGCACGAGAGTCCGGTATTCAGGTTGGATCAAGTCTTTTATTTTCATCCACCAGTATGATTTGCTTTTTCGGCAGTATATAGATAGGACTTTTCAGTCCGGCGTGTCTCTGCTTTGCCCTCTAGTGTCTCTCTCTCTCTCGCTCCAATTCCAACCACGTGTCTCGGTCCGGCTGCTGCTAATAAGGGCGACAGGTGATTAGATAATCATCCCCAGCTGGGCAATCTACTCACCTGCCGCTGGCTTCGAGGCCGGTCCTTACACACCCTGCTCCGCCGCAGGCCCGCAGACCACGCCCCCCTCCACAGTCAACAAAAATAATAAATAATTATTGTCTCCGACAATTATAGTCGGTAGAGGTGGGACTCTTTGGGCACGATTCGATTCAATTCCGATTCTTGGAGCGGCGATTCAATTTAGAAATCAATTTTTGGTTCAACACGATTCTCGTAATATATTATATAGTATATACATTTTAATCAAACCTTTTTACCTTAATTTTAAGCGTTAAATGTGATTTCAGAATTGTGTTTTCCATGGTTTCGTTGACATTTCCTTTCCTTTCTGCTTTCATAGCTGAGGAGAGTGATATCAGAGAAAGGTTATATTTGAAATAAAAATGTGAACATTTCATATGTTTTTCCCTTGATCCTTACTTGGGATAGGTCATAAAAAAAAATCAGTTATTTTATTATTGACCGATTAAAGTTACTTGCTGTTCATCGTGATACAGTTTTCAGACATTTCCCGGAAAATGTCCTTGCCCTGCAATGTATGATTTTTCAGAGAAACAGGCTTTTTTCTGTTGTTTGAGTGTTGTCCCAAAGTTTCATGCACAAAACAAAATAAGAAAAACTAAAATGAACAGAAGTATTAAAAAATGTGTGGGTTCTGTTTTTTTGTTGTTTTTTTGGGGGGCGGGGTGTTTACCCTTGAATATTGTTAGTGTTTTTTTTTCAAACCCATCAACATATACCGTAATTTCCGGACTATAAGCCGCACCTGACTATAAGCCGCACCAGCTAAATTTAGGGGAAAATACAGATTGCTCCATATATAAGCCGCACCCGACTATAAGCCGCAGGGTTTTGATGTGTAATTACCGTAGTATATAGGGGTTCCTGCTACCACGGAGGGAATTGTCGGGACAGAGATGACTGTTTGGGAACGCAAAGCGCCCCATTTATTAACAATAAATCTTTCAATCATTCAATCAAACTTTCACATCTTTGACATGGCGAACAGCATTCGTGCAGAGTACAAATAATACAACGGTGCAAAGTAATACAAAGTGCTCGCCTGTACGTTATCAAAATAACCAGCCTACCGGTATATGAAAAGTCAGTCTTTAATCATTGCGTCATCGTCTTCCTCCTGCGTACTAAAACCACCAAAATCCTCTTCGTCTGTGTCGGAGAAGAACAGGCCGTAAATAAGCCGCACCGTTGTATAAGCCGCAGGGACCAGAACGAGGGGAAAAAGTAGCGGCTTATAGTCCGGAAATTACGGTAATTTAAATGATAAATAAATGATAAATGGGCTGTACTTGTATAGCGCTTTTCTACCTTCAAGGTACTCAAAGCGCTTTGACAGTATTTCCACATTTACCCATTCACACACACATTCACACACTGATGGCGGGAGCTGCCATGCAAGGCGCTAACCAGCAGCCATCAGAGGCAAAGGGTGAAGTGTCTTGCCCAAGGACACAACGGACGTGACTAGGAAGGTAGAAGGTGGGAATTGAACCCCAGTAACCAGCAACACTCCGATTGCTGGCACAGCCACTCTACCAACTTCGCCACGCCGTCCCATGCCGTCTAATGCATAAGTGTCAAACTCAAGGCTCGGGGGCCAGATCTGGCCCGCGACATCATTTTATCTGGCCTGCAAACACCTGGAAATGATATGTGTCAATAAAGTACTTCATATTGTCTCACTAAATGTAATAGGTTTTTTTTTCCATTTTGAAAGAAAAATATATGTACTGCCTTTTAAACTGTAATAGATAGGGTCCTTTTTAAAAATAATAATAAAATAAAATAAGATAAATAAATTGAAAACATTTTCTTGAATAAAAAAGAAAGTAAAACAATATAAAACAGTTACATAGAAACTAGTAATTAATGAAAATGAGTAAAATTAACTGTTAAAGGTTAGTACTATTAGTGGACCAGCAGCACACACAATCATGTGTGCTTACGGACTGTATCCCTTGCAGACTGTATTGATATATATTGATATATAATGTAGGAAGCAGAATATTAATAACAGAAAGAAACAACCCTTTTGTGTGAATGAGTGTAAATGGGGGAGGGAGGTTTTTTGGGTTGGTGCACTAATTGTAAGTGTATCTTGTGTTTTTTTATGTTGATTTAAGGAAAAATAAAAAATAAACTGTAATAGTATCCATTATTGCAACAAATATTTCTGTATATTATCAGATTTTCCAAACATTTTTTGTCTAGATAAAAATACATTTATAAATTTATCAAGCAGATCCTTAAATATATGCTTGACTTATAGTTTTACAGCAAACTACCCAACAAGTTAATAAAAATGACAATACATTTTAGGGTGTTCTTTACAGCATATTACTGTAAATTGAAAAATAAAATAGCATTTTTTTCTTGCGTTAAAATTCTGTTGTCTGAGCTGCCATATTTTTACTGTAAAATCTTGTCTTTAATAGTGTATTACTGTAAACGGAAAACCAATGCATATGTTTTTACGGTAGAAAAACTGGCAGCTAAGTTGCTAGAATAAAAAAGGAAATTGTACTGTTTTTACATTCACAATATAATGTTGTAAAAACCAATGTAAATTTAATAGTAAAATTCTGGCAACTAAGCTGCCAGCTTTTTCCGTACAAAACAAAACGGTGATACTGTTTTTGTATTTACCGTATTTTTCGGACTATAAGTCACAGTTTTTTTCATAGTTTGGCCGGGGGTGCGACTTATGCTCAGGAGCGACTTATGTGTGAAATTATTAACACATTAGCGTAAAATATCAAATAATATTATTTAGCTCATTCACGTAAGAGACTAGACATATAAGATTTCATGGGATTTAGCGATTAGGAGTGACAGATTGTTTGGTAAACGTATAGCATGTTCTATATGTTATAGTTATTTGAATGACTCTTACCATAATATGTTACGTTAACATACCAGGCACGTTCTCAGTTGGTTATTTATGCCTCATATAACGTACACTTATTCAGCCTGTTGTTCACTATTCTTTATTTATTTTAAATTGCCTTTCAAATGTATATTCTTGGTGTTGGGTTTTATCAAACATTTTGACAGAACAAACATATGTACTGCTTGAAATTGCATGCCTTTTAAACTGTAATAGTATCCATTATTGCAACAAATATTACTGTATATTATCATACTTTCCAAACATTTTTTGGTCTAAATTATTGTTTTAATTCCTAAATATCTGCTTGACTTATGATTTTACAGCAAACTACCCATCAAATTAATAAAAATGACAATACATTTTACGTTGCATATTACTGTAAATTTAAAAAAAAAATGCAATTTTTTTTGCGTTAAAATTCTGTTGACTGAGCTGCCATATTTTTACTGGAAAATCTTGTTTTTAACGGTGTTTTATTGTGAATGGAAAAACGATACATTTGTTTTTACGGTAGAAAAACTGGCGGCTAAATTGCCAGAGTAAAAAAGTAACTTGTACTGTTTTTCCATTCACAATATAATGATGTAAAAAGTAGAGATGTCCGATAATATCGGACTGCCGATATTATCGGCCGATAAATGCTTTAAAATGTAATATCAGAAATTATCGGTATCTGTTTCAAAATTATCGGTATCGATTTTTTAAAAAGTAAAATGTATGACTTTTTAAAACGCCGCTGAGTACACGGACGTAGGGAGAAGTACAGAGCGCCAATAAACCTTAAAGGCACTGCCTTTGCGTGCCGGCCCAGTCACATAATATCTACGGCTTTTCACACACACAAGTGAATGCAAGGCATACTTGGTCAACAGCCATACAGGTCACACTGAGGGTTGCCGTATAAACAACTTTAACACTGTTACAAATATGCGCCACACTGTGAACCCACACCAAACAAGAATGACAAACACATTTCGGGAGAACATCCGCACCGTAACACAACATAAACACAACAGAACAAATACCCGGAACCCCTTGCAGCACTAACTCTTCCGGGACGCTACAATATACACCCCCCGCTACCCCCTACACCCGCCCACCTCAACCTCCTCATGCTCTCTCAGGGAGAGCCTGTCCCAAATTCCAAGCTGCTGTTTTGAGGCATGTTAAAAAAAATAATGCACTTTGTGACTTCAATAATAAATATGGCAGTGCCATGTTGGCATTTTTTTCCCCATAACTTGAGTTGATTTATTTTGGAAAACCTTGTTACATTGTTTAATGCATCCAGCGGGGCATCACAACAAAATTAGGCATAATAATGTTGATATCGGTATCGGTAATTAAGAGTTGGACAATATCGGAATATCGGATATCGGCAAAAAAGCCATTATCGGACATCTGTAGTAAAAACCAATGTAAATTTAATAGTAAAATTCTGGCAACTAAGCTGCCAGCTTTTTCCGTAAAAAACAAAAACAAAACGGTGATACTGTTTTTGTATTTACCGTAAAATGTAAGAAATTAAAAAAAACACTATTTTACATTTTGTAAATGTAAAGTTTTTACTGTAAAATCGACAATTTATATAATTAATAATGATATCCAGAGGCAAATTCATACATTATTCGCTCTTACAGGCGGCCCTCTGATGGCAGCCGACGTGGCCTTCAATGAAAACCAGTTTGACATCTCTGATCTAATGAATTTGAACGCTCCATTAGGGACACTATCGACTTGGAGAACCCACAGGAGGAGTTCAAGGCCAAACGCTTACTGGAAGGTCTGATTCAGGAGCTGCAGAACAAAGCGGAGCACCAGGTGGGAGAGGACGGCTTCCTGCTCAAAATCAAACTGGGACACTACGCCAGCCAGCTCAAGGTGAGTACCGCCTAGTAGAGCTGCACCAATAATCCACTTTTTTTCTTTTTTTTTTTTCTATTAGTTTATTTCGAACATGAACACATTTACATCATAATACATCACACAATTTCATATCATTTCATTTACATCATGCCCGAAAAGGAGTAGGAAGAAGCAAAGCTTATTTAATCCTACCCCTTTCCCACTTCAAAGCGTTTACAATTATATAAAATAATTTACTGACCTTTTTATATAATAAAATAACATCTATGAATTAGTATATACAACAGTTTGTAATATGTAATGAATTAATTCAGTCATTATTAACATACTGAGATGAAGAATATTTTCAATAAGGTTGGAAGTTTTTCTCATAATTCTTCTTCTTTGTACTTTGTAAGCACTATTAATTTAAACAACCTCTTAAACTGGATCATGTCAGTACAATTTTTAACTTCTTTACTTAATCCATTCCATAATTTAATTCCACATACTGTTATGCTAAAAGTTTTAAGTGTTGTACGTGCATATAAATGTTTTAAATTATTTTTTCCTCTAAGGTTATTTTTCTCCTCTTTAGTTGAGAAGAAATGTTGTACATTCTTTGGTAGCAGGTTATAGTTTGCTTTGTACATCATTTTAGCTGTTTGCAATTTTACCAAATCACCAAACTTTAATATTTTTGACTTGATAAATAAAGGGTTTGTATGTTCTCTATATCCAACATTATGTATTATTCTAACTGATCTTTTTTGTAACATGGTTAACGAATGTAGCGCACATTTGTAGTTATTTCCCCATATTTCTGCACAATAAGTCAGATATGGTAACACTAGTGAGCAGTAGAGAATATGAAGTGATTTTTGGCCCAGGACGTGTTTTGTTTTATTCATTATTGAAATGTTTTTTGCTACCTTATGTTGTATGTTTTGTATATGAGATTTCCAGTTCATTTTATCATCTATTAATACTCCCAAAAATCTGGTTTCTTTTACCCTTTCGATGTCTACTCCGTCTATTTGTATTTGCGTATGATGCTCTTTCCTACTATTACCAAATAGCATTATTTTAGTTTTACTGAGATTCAAAGATAGTCTGTTTTTGTCAAACCATCTTTTTAATTTTTTCATTTCTTCTGTTATTATTTGTATTATCTTCTGTGTGTTCTCTCCTGAACAGAAAGCAGTTGTATCATCTGCAAATAAAACTAACTTTAAGTCCATGGTAACTTTACAAATGTCGTTTATATAAAGATTAAACAATTTTGGTCCCAGTATTGATCCCTGGGGCACACCACAGGATATATCTAGCCGTGTTGACATATTTTCACCCATCTGCACATATTGCTTCCTGTTGGTTAAATAGCTTCTTACCCAGTTCAATACCAAACCTCTGATGCCATATCGTTCTAATTTTGGTATTAAAATATCATGATTACCGTAATTTCCGGACTATAAGCCGCACCTGACTATAAGCCGCACCAGCTAAATTTAGGGGAACATACAGATTGCTCCATATATAAGCCGCACCCGACTATAAGCCGCAGGGTTTTGATGTGTAATTACCGTAGTATATAGGGGTTCCTGCTACCACGGAGGGGATTGTCGGGACAGAGATGACTGTTTGGGAACGCAAAGCGTCCCATTTATTAACAATAAATCTTTCAATCATTCAATCAAACTTTCACATCTTTGACATGGCGAACAGCATTCGTGCAGAGTACAAATAATACAACGGTGCAAAGTAATACAAAGTGCTCACCTGTACGTTATCAAAATAACCAGCCTACCGGTATATGAAAAGTCAGTCTTTAATCATTGTGTCATCGTCTTCCTCCTGCGTACTAAAACCACCGAAATCCTCTTCGTCGGTGTCGGAGAAGAACAGGCCGTAAATAAGCCGCACCCTTGTATAAGCCGCAGGGACCAGAACGAGGGGAAAAAGTAGCGGCTTATAGTCCGGAAATTACGGTAATTGTATCAAATGCTTTTGTTAAGTCCATGAATACTGCTGCCGCACATTCTTTACCATCTATTGCATTGGTAATTTCCTCTGTTATTTTAATTAATGCTATTGATGTTGAGATATTTGCTCGAAATCCATATTGGTTCTCCACGAGCGTCCCACTTTTGTTAATAAATAAATCTAATCGACTATTGAAAAATTTTTCCATGATTTTGGAGAATTGTGGAAGTAATGAAACTGGTCTGTAGTTAGTAAACTGGTGTACGTCTCCATTCTTATAGATTGGTACGACTTTTGCAATTTTCATTTTGTCTGGGAATTTTTCAGTTAAAAATGATACATTGGTGATATATGTCATACATTGAGGTTTTAATTAGTGCGATATACTGAGGTTGAGGGTTTTTTTCTGTCATTTAAGTCAGTGGTCCCCAACCACCGGGCCGCGGCCCGGTACCGGTCCGTGGACCGATTGGTACCGGTCCGTGGTCCGCACAAGAACTTTAAAAAAAAAAAAAAAAAAATTTATTTTTTATTTTTTAAAATTAAATCAACATAAAAACCACAATGTATACATTATATATCAATATAAATCAATACAGTCTGCAGGGATACAGTCCGTAAGCACACATGATTGTATTTCTTTATGGAAAAAAAAAAAAAGAAAAAAAAAAAAAAATTTTACAACCCCCCCCCGCCCCCCACGGTCCGTGGGACACATTTTCAAGCGTTGACCGGTCCTCAAGTACAAAAAGGTTGAGGACCACTGATTTAAGTGATAGACATGTTGGCCTATCAGATTTTTCTTTACCTCCTGCCCAATGAAAGGAGAGGCAGCCAGTACGCTAATAACATACACCACTTGCTCCTTGGAAAAGGTTTTGATAGTGACAAGTCCTGGGCCTATAGTCTATAAATCCAATTATCAAACAATAAATACAAATTAAGTCAAAAAACGTTGCCGGCATCGATAAATTGGTATTTCCGTGTGTGTTTCTTTTCTTTGTCTCCCGCTTCGAACAGGCAGAAAGAGGTCTCACTCTGTTTATTTAACAGTAGAATTGACTGAACGCAGTGAGCCCTCTTTTCAGTCATTCACAATCTTTGTCTCGGTGGGCGGGGAACGAGACCGCCAGCCTTACGCACGGAGAGAGCGCCTCGCATCCCACTGGTGAGAAGTTCCGCAAAGTAATAAAAATTAAGAGGGGGGGGTAAAAAAAAAAAAAACAAATGTCCCGTTGTGGTAATGTTTCAACTTCAACTTGGATGGTAATATGAGCTCGTTAACACCAACGAAAATGCCGTGATCACGTAATGGCAATAAACAAAAAGTCAACCCTGACTTAGTTTTTCCACCTGGTTTAAAATGCACTTTAAGATGTTCATAATTATTGAAGTAAAATTTTTGCTTACAGAAATAAAAGTCCATTTTTGAGAAAGTTATTTACCTTCCAATTACAGTACAATTGTCAGAATAATTGTATCTTAAGTTATCACAAAACTTTGTGTTGCCATGAGTTCCCGGCGAGAAGACAAAAGCTGTCTTTGAACCTACCAGGCAAAAGGCTTATAAAACTCCACTGTGTAGGATGGGAAGCAACATGGTGTTCTGTTTCTTTGATGTATTGTAATCAACAGAAAGATATTGTCTGACCCGAGAACTGCAAAGCGAAGAGGAAGCAGGACCTGACTCCCCTCTAGGCGACCTTTTCTTTGAACTGTTTGTTTACGACCCTCCGTCCCTTAGAAACAGCTGTTGCCATGTAATCAGGGAAAGTCCAAATAAAAGAGGAGGCGTACAATCTTTCGCCAGAGCGTGATGGAGACTGTACAAGAGTACAGCCCAGACACGCTCTCCTCAATTGAGCCAAATTTAATTCCGTCTCTGTCATGTCTGTTGATCATGTTTTGGTAGTGTTTTATCATGTTTTTAGAGTCTCTGGGTGATCAAAAGAAAAAGCATTGAAAAAATAATCCTTGTCTGTGACGTCATCAGGGCGAAGCCGGGCTGCCTGCTGCTTGCTTCTGCCCGGCAGGACGCGTCACTCCCGCAAGCTCCTCCCCCTCCGGGCGGAAGCAAGCAGCAGGCAGCCAGGCTTTGCCCTGATGACGTCACAGGCCAGGATTATGTTTTCAATGCTTTTTTTTTTGACCACCCGCCTCCAGCAAAAGACTCTAAAAACATGATAAAACACTACCAAAACATGATCAACAGACATGACTGTCTCTGTTTAATTCCTTGCTTCTTGTCTTGTTTAACAGATGTCATCAGTGTTTGAACCTGACAACAATGGTAAATAATTCTACACTAATGACAAATAAAAGTGGATATCCTTTTTAAATGGTTACATACATTATTATTATGTACAAAACCCAAAACCAGTGAAGTTGGCAGGTTGTTTAATTCGTAAATAAAAACAGAATACAATGATTTGCAAATCCTTTTCAACTTATATTCAATTGAATAGACTGCAAAGACAAGATATTTAATGTTGGAACTGAGAAACTTTTTTCTTTTTTTTTTTTTTGCAAATAATCATTAACTTAGTACTTAATGGCAGCAACACATTGCAAAAAAGTTGTCACAGGGGCATTTTTACCACTGTGTTACATGGCCTTTCCTTTTAACAACACTCAGTAAACGTTTGGGAACTGAGGAGACACATTTTTGAAACTTTTCAAGTGGAATTCTTTTCCATTCTTGCTTGATGTACAGCTTAAGTTGTTCAACAGTCCGGGGTCTCTGTTGTGGTATTTTAGACTTCATAATGCACCACACATTTTCAATGGGAGACAGGTCTGGACTACAGACAGGCCAGTCTAGTACCCACACTCTTCTAACTATGAAGCCACGCTGATGTAACACATGCAGAATGAAAAAGAAGTTGCTTGGATGGCAACATATGTTGCTCCAAAACCTGTATGTACCTTTCAACATTAATAGTGCCTTCACAGATGTGTAAGTTACCCATGTCTTGGGCACTAATACACCCCCATACCATCACAGATGCTGGCTGTTCAACTTTGCGCCTATAACAATCCGGATGGTTCTTTTCCTCTTTGGTCCGGAGAACACGACATCCACAGTTTCCAAAAACAATTTGAAATGTGGACTCGTCAGACCACAGAACACTTTTCCACTTTGCATCAGTCCATCTTAGGTGAGCTCAGGCCCAGCCAAGCCGGCGGTGTTTCTGGGTGTTGTTGATAAATGGCTTTCGCTTTGCATAGTGGAGTTTTTACTCGCACTTACAGATGTAGCGACCAACTGTAGTTACTGACAGTGGTTTTCTGAAGTGTTCCTGAGCCCATGTGGTGATATCCTTTACACACTGATGTCGCTTTTTGATGTGGTACCGCCTGCGGGATCGAAGGTCATGGGCATTCAATGTTTGTTTTTGGCCTTGCTGCTTACGTGCAGTGATTTCTTTAGATTTTCTGAACCTTTTGATCAGGGGTCCCCAAACTTTTTGACTCGGGGGCCGCATTGGGTTAAAAAAAATTGGCCGGGGGCCAGGCTGTGTATATATATATATATATATATATATATATATATATATATATATATATATACATTGTCTTTATAATCCGTTTTGTCATTTCACATCAATTAACATTGATGTTCATCAACATTTAACATTGTCACGTTATCGATGGGAAAATTCATTTTTAGACAATATGATTTGCCTGAGCGACTAGGAGACACCAAGAGTAACAAGCGGTAGAAAATGGATTAGAAAGGAAAGATTAAAAAAAATAATAATAATTTTTTTTTATTTTTTTTTTAACTTGGGACTTCCTGTGGGCCGGATCCGGCCCGCGGGCCGTAGTTTGGGGACCCCTGCTTTTGATGATATTACGGACCGTAGATGGTGAAATCCCTAAATTCCTTGCAATAGCTGGTTGAGAAATGTTGTTCTTAAACTGTTCAACAATTTGCTCACGCATTTGTTCACAAAGTAGTGACCCTCGCCCCGTCTTTGTTTGTGAATGACTGAACATTTCATGGAAGCTGCTTTTATACTCAATCATGGCACCCACCTTTTCCCAATTAGCCTGTGGGATGTTCCAAATAAGTGTTTGATGAGCATTCCTCAACTATTTAATTCTTTTTTGCCACTTGTGCCAGCTTTTTTGAAACATGTTGCAGGCATCAAATTCCAAATGAGCTAATATTTGCAAAAAATTAAGTTTTCCAGTTCGAACGTTAAGTATCTTGTCTTTGCAGTCTATTCAATTGAATATAGGTTGAAAAGTATTTGCAAATCATTGTATTTTTTATTTATTTACCATTTACACAACGTGACAACTTCACTGGTTTTGGGTTTTGTATTATGCGTACATTACCTTATAAGACTTGTCCAGAGTGTACCCCCCGCCTTTTGCCCGAATGCAGCTGGGATAGGCTCCAGCCACCCCACGACCCCGAGATGAACAAGCGTTAGAAAAATGCATGTATGGACATTACATTATAAACATTGTACAGTTTTTATCGATTATCCCTTCACTTTAAGAGCATGATGTAGATGACAACCCTGAGTCTGTCTGCATAAAGCCAAATATTTTTTTAAGTAAATTCTTGCATATTGTTTTAATGCAGTGGTTCTTAACCTTGTTGGAGGTACCGAACCCCACCAGTTTCATATGCGCATTCACCGAACCCTTCTTTAGTGAAAAATAAAATGATGGTTTTTTTTTCAAATTCAAGACAAAGTTATATGTTTTTGGTAACACTTTAGTATGGGGAACATATTCTAAGCAACAAAGACTTAATTTAGAGTTATTTGGTTAGGGTTAGGGTTAGAGGGTTAGGGCCAGGGTTAGAGGGTTAGGGTTATAATAAGGCCATGCCGAATAAGGCATTAATAAGTACTTAATAATGACTAGTTAAGAGCCAATATGTTACTAATTTGCATGTTAATAAGCAACTAATTAATGGTGAATACGTTCCCCATACTAAAGTGTTACCATGTTTTATTACTGGTGCACAAAATGAACCGTGCATGAACATCACCTTGTTCAAAGAACAAAACCAACACAGTGCATAAACTCACAACAAATTACACACCTGCAAATCAGTCTGACTTCTGCTGTTGCCGTATCCGTAATACGCCGATAGGGAGACGTTTTTATTTACACGATGAGTCGGGTGTGTCTTGACCTCCGCCGAACCCCTGAGCCCGACTCACCGAACCCCTAGGGTTCGATCGAACCCAGGTTAAGAACCACTGTTCTAATGTGAGGCAAACTTGAGACAAGAATATATGGATTGACAGTCTAAAATTAACATGTCTTCCTTCACTCGTTATTTTCTCTGTTTTATGCATTTATATGTATAAAATGTAAAAATCGCAATTTTGGAGTAAAAAAGAAAATCGCAATTAGGTTTTTCCCTCAAAATCGTGCGGCCCTAACGCCAAGTTGCCTGCAGAGGAGAGCAAATGAGCGAATCTCCGAGGAGAGGAACAACAACCTCTACCTTGTCGGGTGAAATTTCATATCTGGCAGGTGCATTTTTATCGCGTAAATCTTAACATTTGCCGTTTCCCCTCGGCCCGAAGGCTCAGCTCGCCCCTTTTTCGACACCTCCCTTGCTTAAGGGTTCTCAGAAAATGCTCACAGGAGCAGCAAATGTTTCAGAACAGTTTGTATCCACCGCAAGGAAAAACAAGAGGACAGTCCAAGTGAGAGCCTTGGTCGTTGGCCAGCCCAGCCTTGCTATTTATGATCCCTGCACTCCAAGCTTTTCTTCTGTTTGTCTTCTCCTCTTCTCCCAGAAAGCAGGCAGTGAAACTGGGCAAAGGGGGATTGGCTTTGCTTCAACTGCAGTCCCGAATTCCTGGCACTCTCTTTTTTTGTATTTTGGAGCGCAACGTGGCCAAGCGGGACGTATGCAATAACCTTTTACGCTCATCGTTATTGAAGGAAATCAAACATAGGGCTGGGCGATAAGATGATATCAACATATATCGATAAAAGTTGCGTTCGATAAATTTTAGATTTTTTTTTTTTTTCCTTCTATGGTGGAAGAAACCGTAAGTTGCCAAGCAAGGTTGGTTGCATGAACAAAAGCACTAGCTAATGAGAAATGCAGGAAGTGATCACACAGCAAAAAGTCAGTGTTCAAAAACAAGAAGAAAAAAAATACAAAAATGAGGGGTATTTTACTTGAACTTATGCCTGGTTCACACCAACGGCGCTTGCCGCGCTTTAAAGCGGCGAGCAAAGCGCCGTCATTTTTGTCAATTTTTCCACGAATATCCCGATCTCCGAAGTAATGTTATGCTTTGATACGCTCTGATACGAATTCTTTCCGCCTTTGTTACCGTTCCTCACGATTTGATGCCGCTTTGATACGCTTTAAATCACGCTTTGATACGTTTTATTGAACTTTATTACGCTTTTACGCGATTATTATTTTGTGAATTTGATGAATAAATAGCGTGCGCACACATAATATAATAAAAAAGAGAAATATGACAAAAAAATAAGAAAAAAATGTGAAAAACTCAGTATACTAAGTTTTCCCCACATTTTTTAGATGTATCTATTTATTTGATTTCTCTTTTTGTTTTATTATATACAAGATAAAACACATAATGTAATGAAAAAGAGAAATATGACCCAAAAAAAAGAAAAAAATGTGAAAAACTCAGTATACTAAGTTTTCCCCACATTTTTTAGATGTATCTATTTATTTGATTTCTCTTTTTGTTTTATTATATACAAGATAAAACACATAATGTAATGATAAAGAGAAATATGACAAAAAAATAAGAAAAAAATGTGAAAAACTCAGTATACTAAGTTTTCCCCACATTTTTTACATGTATCTATTTATTTGATTTCTCTTTTTGTTTTATTATATACAAGATAAAACACATAATGTAATAAAAAAGAGAAATATGACACAAAAAAAAAGACAAAAATGTGAAAAACTCAGTATACTAAGTTTTCCCCACATTTTTTAGATGTATCTATTTATTTGATTTCTCTTTTTGTTTTATTATATACAAGATAAAACACATAATGTAATGAAAAAGAGAAATATGACAAAAAAATAAGAAAAAAATGTGAAAAACTCAGTATACTATGTTTTCCCCACATTTTTTAGATTTATCTATTTGATTTCTCTTTTTGTTTTATTATATACAAGATAAAACACATAATGTAATAAAACAGAGAAATATGATAAACAAATAAGTTAAAAAAATGTGAAACATACTGTTTTCCACACATTTTTTATATTCATTTATTTTTTCAATTTCTCTTTTTTTCTCCGTTATATTATGTTTTATGTCTTAATTTCTTTTATTTCTTTGTCATCTTAATAAATATCTATCTTTCATTTCTTATGCTAGTTGACAATAATAAAAGGCATTTCTTTTAAACGTAACATATTCTCTTTAATATTAAGGAAGATGTTATCAACATGTACAGCAAGCAACAAACTTGACCAAACAAAAAAGCACAAATAGTATCACTGTTCACCAATCAGGTTACATAATGTGGGGTTCATATGACAAAGGGTACATTACGTTGTATGAGATGATACAAGAGAGTGGATCAACATTGTCCACAAAGTAGAAAGTTAAGAACCATTTTTGTTTACATTTTCATACAGAAAAATTATAGACAGTAATGTCAAACTGTAACATCAAACAGCAAACTCACAGAAGTACAGAAACAATGATCATAAGTATAAAAAAGGCAATTATGCAAAAGAGAATGGATGTCACTAGTCAATCAGCCCTTTGAGACACCTGTGATTTAGGGCTATATAAATAAACATTGATTGATTGATTGAATATCACAGTCACTTCCTATTTGTAGTTGTAGACTGGGGTCCACGCTTTGAACCAAGATCTGTTAAGCTTTCCTACGCTTTGAGTCAAGCTTTGCTGAGCTTTGTCACGCTTTGATACGCTCTCTGCGCTTTATTCCATTCTTGACAGAGCGCCGAATTTTTTTAAACCGCTTAAATTTTTTTTGCCAATCTTGCCGCATGTCCCGCTTCACTACAAGCTTTCCCACGATCCATTACGACCCTCACGCTTTAATCACGCTTTGTTACGCTTTAACGCCGCTTTGCATGCCGCTTTAAAGCGCCGTCAACGCGCCGTTGGTGTGAACCTAGCATAAGCAAAATTATCTGCCAATAGAACAAGAAAATTTGGCTTGTCAAGACTTTCCAAAACAAGTAAAATTAGCTAACTTCAATGAACCCAAAAATACCTTAAAATAAGTATATTCTCACTAATAACAAGTGCACTTTTCTTGGTAGAAAAAAAAGAGACCTTTTTGCTCAATATGTTGAAAATTAAATGAAGTAAATGCTAGTGCCATTATCTTGACTTAATGATGTGCACTCGGCATTACATTTCTTGAAACCAGAACACTTATACTAAAAACAAATGAATTGTTCTTTAATGGAAAGCCAACCGCTTGTTACTCTCGGGGTCTCCTAGCCGCTCAGGCAAATCATATGGTCTAAAAATGCATTTTTCCATCGATATCATGACATCATCGCGCCAAGTGCGTGCTCTTTCAGTCAATTAGTGCGCATATATACAGCCCGGCCCCCGGTCAAATTTTTTTTAATTGTAATTTTGAAGAATTTATCTGAATGTGCATGAACTGTTTCTGTTCAAATTTGTTTGAAATGTCACATGTTAAATGTCTTTTTTTTTTCATGCTTCAAGTAAGAAATTATTACTTTAAAAAAGTAGTTTTATACTTTGTGAGTGTTGATATTCTAGTTTCTAGCATGTTTTACTCAATATAGGTCATAAAATCTCAGCAACAAGCTGTAATATCTTACTGAGATCATTTAGGACCAAAACCCTTAAAACAAGTAAAACACTCTAACATAAAATATGGTTAGTGAGAAGAATTATCTTATCAGACAGAAAATAAGCAAATATAACCCTTATTTGAGATATTTAATCTTACTTACATTTCAGTTTTTGCAGTGCACTGATCAGTGGGAGTGACACGCTAACAGCTAATAAGGTAACAGTATCAACTATTAAGTTTGGTTGCGCCATTATTGTCATAATCTGGTGGTGGTGAACCCCAAGATGCAGAGATCAATCAATCAATCAATCAATCAATGTTTACTTATATAGCCCTAAATCACAAGTGTCTCAAAGGGCTGCACAAGCCACAACGACATCCTCGGTTCAGAGCCCACATAAGGGCAAGGAAAAACTCAACCCAGTGGGATGTCAATGTGACTGACTATGAGAAACCTTGGAGAGGACCGCAGATGTGGGTGTGTATGGCAAGTTTTGGGGTTTTTTCAAAACATACAAGCTCTCTCTTTTCTTTTCAACACTCGTCTGTTCGCTATTTGGGTATACGGAAACAACAAGTAGGACCTAAAGTGCAGGACTTTATAAATGACATAAATTACAAAATATAACAAATAAGCCACTTTAAAATAATAGTAATTTGGTCTAATAATATTCAATAGTAATAGTTACTGCGTAACACAGATTACTTTCCATACATAAATAAGAATGGCAGACCAAGTTAAACCTGCAAAAAATAGTGCTTTTAAGGTTTTTTTCTATGTTTACATTTTCACACTTTGCACTATTTTGTTACACTTTATCAATCATTCATACATAAATGATTTTGCACCTTCATTTTTAAGAGGTTATTATTAAGTGTCTTTAGAACTTTGTTTTCATTTTTTAAGTGTTTTCTATTGTCTTGCTGAAATAAGCAGGGGCGTCCATGATAACGTTGCTTGGATGGCAACATATGTTGCTCCAAAACCTGTATGTACCTTTTAGCATTAACGGTGCCTTCACGGACGTGTAAGTTACCCATGCCTTGGGCACTAATACACCCTCATACCATCACACTTTGCACTATTTTTGTTGCACTTTATCAATCATTTATACATAAATAATTTTGCACCTTCATTTAAAGGGGTTATTGCTAAGTGTTTAATGTGACTTTAGAACTTTGTTTTCATTGTTCGAGTGTTTTCCATTGTCTTGCTGAAATAAGCAGGGGCGTCCATGAAAACGACATTGCTTGGATGGCAACATATGTTGCTCCAAAACCTGTGTGTACCTTTTAGCATTAACGGTGCCTTCACAGATGTGTAAGTTACCCATGCCTTGGGCACTAATACACCCCCATACTATCTCACTTTGCAGTATTTTTGTTACACTTTATCAATCATATTAATATCATATGTATATATACATGTATGTATATATACATATGTATACATATACATATGTATATCTATATATATATGTATATGTATATATGTGTATATATATACACATACATATACATATGTATATATATATATATATATATATATATATATATATATATATATATATATATATATATATATATATATATATATATATATATATATGTATACAGTATATGTGTATATATATATACTCACATACATATACATACATATACATATGTACCTGTATATGTATATATATATGTATATATGTGTGTGTGTGAGTATATATATATGTATATACATATATATATATATATATATATATATTTATATATATATATATATATATATATATATATATATATATATATATATATGTGTGTGTGTGAGTATATATATATGTATATACATATATATATATATATATATATATATATATATATATATACATATATATGTATATATATATATATATATGTATATATATATGTATATGTATATATATATATATATATGTATATATATATGTATATGTATATATATATATATATATGTATATGTATATATATATATATATATATGTATATATATATATATATATATACATACATATATATGTATATACAGTATATATATGTATATACAGTAAATATATGTATATATGTATAAAATCATTAATGATTTTGCACCTTCATTTGAAGAGGTAATTGTTAAGTGTTTAATGTGACTTTAGAATTTAGTTTTAATTGTTTGAGTGTTTTCCATGTTTGTGTTGACATTTGATTTCCTTTAATCAGAGGAAGATTACATTTGTAAAAAAATGTTTTAACATAAAACATTTTTTTCGATAGGTCTTTAAGAATATCAACAATTATCGATATTTATAAAAAAATAAAACACTTATATCGTGACACAGTTTTCAGCCTTATTGCCCAGCCCTAACCAAACCTTGGAATCGTATGAACATTTAAAGCACAGACGTATGCTAACGACCCCGCAAATTAAGTGCCCCGCTCTTCGCATTAAGCACTCACTAATGGGCTTGAGTGTGACCGCGGCGTCAGGCCCGGGAAGGGAAGCGCCTTGATTGAGCGGCTAAATTGCCGGGTCCGGAGCGCGGCGGCCGCTCGCCTCGTCAGGGGCTAACAGGCCTTAACACGGCACATGTGCTCCTTGTCTTTCAGAGCACGTATGACCGCTGTCCTCTGGAGCTGGTGCGCTGCATCAAACACATCCTCTACACGGAGCAGCGGCTCGTCAGGGAGGCCACCAATGTGAGGAGGCTGCACACACACACACACACACACACACACACACATTAACATTTTATATGTCCATTAATGTGCACTGTCCCATGTACAAACCCCGTTTCCATATGAGTTGGGAAATTGTGTTAGATGTAAATATAAACGGAATACAATTCATTGAATTGATTTCCAGTCACAATGCGGCTCTTTAGTTAGCAGGACGCGTACATGGACTGATTGAATTCAATATGCTTGCCTTTATCTGACTCGCCACAATATATATAATGTATATATAAATATATTTATATATATATATATATATACACTACCGTTCAAAAGTTTGGGGTCACATTAAAATGTCCTTATTTTTCTATGAAGATAATTTTAAACTAGTCTTAACTTTAAAGAAATACACTCTATACATTGCTAATGTGGTAAATGACTATTCTAACTGCAAATGTCTGGTTTTTGGTGCAATATCTACATTGGTGTATAGAGGCCCATTTCCCGCAACTATCACTCCAGTGTTCTAATGGTACAATGTGTTTGTTCATTGGCTCAGAAGGCTAATTGATGATTAGAAAACCCTTGTGCAATCATGTTCACACATCTGAAAACAGTTTAGCTCGTTACAGAAGCTACAAAACTGACCTTCCTTTGAGCAGATTGAGTTTCTGGAGCATCACCTTTGTGGGGTCAATTAAACGCTCAAAATGGCCAGAAAAAGAGAACTTTCATCTGAAACGCGACAGTCTATTCTTGTTCTTAGAAATGAAGGCTATTCCACAAAATTGTTTGGGTGACCCCAAACTTTTGAACGGTAGTGTGTATATATATATATATATATATATATATATATATATATATATATATATATATATATATATATATATATATATATATATATATATATATATATATATATATATATATATATATATATATATATATATATATATATATATATATATATATATTAGGGCTGCAACTAACGATTCATTTGATAATCGATTAATCTGTCGATTATTACTTCGATTAATCGATGAATAATCGGATAAAAGGGACAAACTACATTTCTATCCTATCCAGTATTTTATTGGAAAAAAACAGTATACTGGCACCATACCTATTTTGATTATTGTTTCTCAGCTGTTTGTAAATGTTGCAGTTTATAAATAAAGGTTTATTTAAAAAATGTTTTTATATTTTTATTTAAAAAAATAAAATAAAATAAAAACTCTGCACATGTGCATAGCATGGATCCAACGAATCGATGACTAAATTAATCGGCAACTATTTTAATAATCGATTTAATCGATTAGTTGTTGCAGCCTTAATATGTATATATCAGAATCAGAATCAGAATAGTTTTATTGCCATTGTTTGAGAACGGGTTCACAAACTAGGAATTTTTCTTGGTGCGATCGTGCAACATAAAACACATATAACACATACTTGGTAATAAAAAGAGCTGTAACTGAGCCATCAGATCTTGTTATAGACTTAGAAGGAATTCAAGGAGCTATTGTTAGGAGTTATTGTTCATGTGCCTGATGGCCGAGGGCAAAAAAACTGTTCAGGTGGCGGGAGGTGTGGGTCTGGATGGAGCGTAGTCTCCTGCCTGAGGGGAGAGGGGAGAATAGTTTGTGTCCAGGGTGAGAAGAGTCAGCTGTGATCCGACCCACACGCCTCCTGGTCCTGGAGGAGAACAAGTCCTGGAGGGATGGGAGCTTGCAGCCAATCACCTTCTCAGCAGCATATATATATATATATATATATATGTATATATATATATATATATATATATATATATATACACTACCGTTCAAAAGTTTGGGGTCACATTGAAATGTCCTTATTTTCAATGAAGATAACTTTAAACTAGTCTTAACTTTAAAGAAATACACTCTATACATTGCTAATGTGGTAAATGACTATTCTAGCTGCAAATGTCTGGTTTTTGGTGCAATATCTACATAGGTGTATAGAGGCCCATTTCCAGGAACTATCACTCCAGTGTTCTAATGGTACAATGTGTTTGCTCATTGGCTCAGAAGGCTAATTGATGATTAGAAAACCCTTGTGCAATCATGTTCACACATCTGAAAACAGTTTAGCTCGTTACAGAAGCTACAAAACTGACCTTCCTTTGAGAAGATTGAGTTTCTGGAGCATCACATTTGTGGGGTCAATTAAACGCTCAAATTGGCCAGAAAAAGAGAACTTTCATCTGAAACTCGACAGTCTATTTTTGTTCTTAGAAATGAAGGCTATTCCACAAAATTGTTTGGGTGACCCCAAACTTTTGAACGGTAGTGTATATATATATATATATATTGTCGAGGTTTCTGTGGTTTATTCGTTATACAGTGCTCAATACCGGGGTAGAACAGAATATACGTTAGTTAGGTCAGGAAAAATCACAGAGGCTATTTCATCCCTACAAGACTGTTTCACAGGTTTCCCTGCTCTTCAGGGGATTTTACCGAAACAGGCTTGTAGGGATGACATAGCCTCTGTGTTTTTTCCTTACCTAACGGGGGGACGGCTTGGCGCAGTTGGGAGAGTGGTCGTTCCTGGTTCAATCCCCACCTTCTACCAACCTCGTCACGTCCGTTGTGTCCTTGAGCAAGACACTTCACCCTTGCTCCTGATGGGTCGTGGTTAGGGCCTTGCATGGCAGCTCCCGCCATCAGTGTGTGAATGGGTGAATGTGGAAATAGTGTCAAAGCGCTTTGAGTACCTTAAAGGTATAAAAGCGCTATACAAGTACAACCCATTTACCATAACGTATATATATACTGTATATATACATATATATATATATTGGTAATATTGAACCTTCTTTCTTTTTTCCTTCCGGTGCGTCAGCAGTCGAGCTCCCCCGTAGGCGGCCTGATGGACAGCATGTCTCAGAAATACCAGCAGATCAACCAAGCCTTCGAGGAGCTCCGCCGGCTCACCCAGGACACGGAGAACGACCTGCGCAAGCTCCAGCACAACCAGGAGTACTTCATCATCCAGTACCAGGAGAGCCTGCGCATCCAGGGTAAGACAACAATCAGGACAACCAGCCTACACGTGGCTTCGGGTTCAAAGTACGGTAGTACCTGAACTTATGAGCTTAGTTGGTTTTGTAACTCAAAACGCTTGTATCTCAAAATCATCGTTTCCTATTGAAATTGATTAAGTTAAAGTTAAAGTTAAAGTACCAATGATTGTCACACACACACTAGGTGTGGTGAAATTTGTCCTCTGCATTTGACCCATCCCCTTGATCACCCCCTGGGAGGTGAGGGGAGCAGTGGGCAGCAGCATAGCCGCGCCCGGGAATCATTTTTGGTGATTTAACCCCCAATTTAAGAATCATTTTAATTGGTGCTTGGCCCACCCAAACCAGCACAATTTTAATATGTAACATGACTTTTAAAAAGAAAACCTACATTTTAAATAATAAATATTTTATTAACTTTAATACAATAGAATCGGGGTGTCCAAACTTTTTCCAATGAGGGCCGCACACTGAAAAATTAAGCATGCGGGGCCATTTTGATATATACATATATATGCTTCCATCCATTTTCTACCGCTTGTCCCTTTATACTGTATATATATATATATATACTTAAATCTCTCGATCAACTTCAGGGCCATTTCTTGATATAAAGTTAAAAAAACTGTTTTTATATATATATAGTGTATATATACAGTACAGGCCAAAAGTTTAGACACACCTTCTCCTCATTCAATGGGTTGTCTTTATTTTCATGACTATTTACATTGTAGATTGTCACTGAAGTCATCAAAACTATGAATGAACACATGTGGAGTTATGTACTTAACAAAAAAAGGTGCAATAAGTAAAAACATGTTTTATATTCTAGTTTCTTCAAAATAGCCACCCTTTGCTCTGATTACAGCTTTGCACACTCTTGGCATTCTCTCCATGAGCTTCAAGCACACCTGTGAAGTGAAAACCAGTTCAGGTGACTACCTCTTGAAGCTCATCGAGAGAAGGCCAAGAGTGTGCAAAGCTGTAATGAGAGCAAAGGGTGGCTATTTTGAAGAAACTAGAATATAAAACATGTTTTCAGTTATTTCACCTTTTTTTGTTAAGTACATAACTCCACATGTGTTCATTTCATTCATAGTTTTGATGCCTTCAGTGACAATCTACAATGTAAATAGTCATGAAAATAAAGAAAACGCATTGAATTAGAAGGTGTGTCCAAACTTTTGGCCTGTACTGTACATACATAAATATATATATATATATATATATATATATATATATATATATATATATATATATATATATATATATATATATATATATATATATATATATATATATATATATATATATATATATATATATATATATATATATATATATATATATATATATATATATATATATATATATATATATATATATACACATTTTTTAGCCCAGTCAAAATGTTTGGACACCCCTTTTGTAGATCATCCTCCTTATATTCAGGCTCAAAATTATAAGGTTCTGGATCATCATTTGTCCCAATGTGATTGTTATTGTCTCTCATGAAGTCTGCCATGATTAGCAGTGTTGTTAAAGGAAAAAGCAAACATGATGGTTTCTTTGAAATTAATGTGCCGCCGTATGCTTAAAATGAGCAAAACACATAAATATTACATGTTTTATGAATGTGCCTGTTACTACATTACATATTTACTTACAGCATGTATATAAAACAATGTTGGAGGATTTTGAAGGGTTTTTTTTAGAGCAATTTATAGGCAGAATAGAGCAACTCCCATTGACTCATTTGTTAGCCGACAACATAAGGATTGTGAATGATAGAGAACATTTTTTTAAAAAGTTGTAAATTGACATCATCACAAAAATAAATCTCACTTGTTTTTCTTCCCACTTAGATGAAGAAAAGCAAAAAAAAAAAGCCTTTTAAAAGCTTCTTAGAAAAACGATTAATTAATTTTTTTTGCACTCTTCCTCATACACTACCGTTCAAAAGTTTGGGGTCACATTGACATGTCCTTATTTTTGAAGGAAAAGCACTGTACTTTTCAATGAAGATAACTTTAAACTAGTCTTAACTTTAAAGAAATACACTCTATACATTGCTAATGTGGTAAATGACTATTCTAGCTGCAAATGTCTGTTTTTTGGTGCAATATCTACATAGGTGTATAGAGGCCCATTTCCAGCAACTATCACTCCAGTGTTCTAATGGTACAATGTGTTTGCTCATTGGCTCAGAAGGCTAATTGATGTTTAGAAAACCCTTGTGCAATCATGTTCACACATCTGAAAACAGTTTAGCTCGTTACAGAAGCTACAAAACTGACCTTCCTTTGAGCAGATTGAGTTTCTGGAGCATCACATTTGTGGGGTCAATTAAACGCTCAAAATGGCCAGAAAAAGAGAACTTTCATTTGAAACTCGACAGTCTATTCTTGTTCTTAGAAATGAAGGCTATTCCACAAAATTGTTTGGGTGACCCCAAACTTTTGAACGGTAGTGTAATTACGAGTGCAATACGTCCAACACTGATTGTCATTACTTTATTACTCCGGTACTCTTGTTTTGTTCTGTATATTGTACAGTTTTTTGTATATTGTTTTGTATATTCTACAGGATTGCTTATTGTTTTTATTGGATAGTAGTCTGTTTATTTCGATTCTTATTTTTTATCTTTATTACTTATGTGATTTATTTTTATTCCATGTTTGTTTCCACTACCGCTTCTTAAATTGGAGTCCTTAATCTCGTTATATGCAAATATAATGACAATAAAGTCCATTCTATTTTATTCTATTCTATTCTATACTTGTCGCTGTAAATCCAGCCCAGTTATCCAGCCTGGCCACACTGCCCCCTGCTGACCGACAGTTACGAGAACCCCCCCTCGTAACCAAGAGAGCCACGATGGAAGCATGGCTGACCAGGGAGGCCAACACACTACAGAAGTACAGACTGGTACGGACTATTTCAGTGTTTTCCTTATTTAACTTCACACTCAGGTACAGGGGTCCTCAAACTTTTTTCACCAAGTACCGAAAAACTTGGCTCTCCAAGTACCACCATAATGACCAACATTAAATACAGGACTGTAGTAGGCCTAAGTAGTCATTATCAAATACATTTTGGCCTTTCTATTATTACACACAGTTTGAACAGTAACACTGTGTTTGAATATAGGAAAGTAAAACACTTTAATCAGGCATACCACTAGATGGAGCCCGTGTACCATTAATGGTACATGTTCCACAGTTTAAGAATCACTGCTCTGGTATTCATTCAGAACGATATATGAGCCTGCAGCTAGGGGGCAGCAGTGTTTCACCAACAGAAGTAGTAAGTACTAGAGATTCACCGGTTCCGGACCGAATATCGGCGCCGATATTTGGAATTTTTACATACTCTATACTAATATCTGCATTTTTTATTTATTTTTTCTTAACAATTACAACATAACTGAATGATGTATGACCCCCGGGATGATATTTGATTAGTATTAGAACCGGCCCACAGGCCACAGCCGCCTGCTGCTGTTTTGCACGCACCACTACTCCATCAGTCCCGGGGACCCCATCAAGTCATAAAAATGGGGTCCCACAGTACATTTTTTGGAGTCCCACTTTTTTGTAAGCGTTTTGAAAACAAATGATAAATGTATGCATTATCCTGTTATATCCAATCCAATCCAATCCACTTTATTTGTATAGCACATTTAAACAACATAAATGTTTCCAAAGTGCTGCACAACAATATTAAAAACAATATTCAAATATTATCCTTAGCTCCACCAATGACTGAATAAAAACAAAAAATAAATAAGTATAAAACCAATATAAAAACAATATAAAAATAAATATGATTAAAAACGATTTTAAAGGGTAAAACCAATTAAAACAATAAATAGAAATCAAAATTTTAAAAACACAGAGGACCACAACTCACGCATATATCTCACATTCTTTATTGTGTTTTGGAAAAAGGTTGTCATAAACGTTACTTTATTAATTAAAAAAATTATACAAAAGAAAACAATTTTTTTTTTTGCATAAATTATTCAGTCATAAACATTCATTCACTTTCTTCTTTCCTTCATAGATCTCAACTTTACCGCTGCCGGTATTTTTTTCTATATTTTTATTGTAATATTTTCAGTAATATTTTCAGAATGTTGTTCTATTTTTGGCAAAAGTAAGACAAAGAAATGTTTTTTTGTTTTTGTTTTAATGCCATGATTTTAATAGTGCACAGATTTTCCTCCATGCGGCCCCTGAGCTAAAATGAGTTTGATACCCCTGTCTTAGACACATTTGATAAAGGTGTTTGTGGAATCCCTTGATATTTTTCTTTGGTGCTAAATTAACCACAACATTAACGACACATAATGTTTTACTAGTCCGATGTTTCCTGAACATTTTTGACAGAAAAAAAACAACTTAAGCCTTGTGCACCTGTTTCATATTCATGTTTATATAACTTTTACTGCAAAGGAATATTGGCTCCAAATATACTAAGTATGTCATTATTTTGTCTTAGTAAGTCAATATTTACTAAGTCAAAACAATGACATACTTAGTATATTTGGAGCCAATATTCCTTTGCAGTAAAAGTTATTTATGACTTAGTAAATATTGACTTACTAAGACAAAATAATGACTAAGTCAAATATATCATTATTTTATCTTAGTAAGTCAATATTTACTAAGTCAAAATAATGACATATTTGACTTAGTCATCATAGTCATATTGGCTCCAAATATACTAAGTATGTCATTATTTTGACTTAATAAATATTGACTTACTAAGACAAAATAACGACATACTTAAAAAAACAAAAAACTTAAGCCTTGTGCACCTGTTTCATATTCATGTTTAAATAACTTTTACTGCAAAGGAATATTGGCTCCAAATATACTAAGTATGCCATTATTTTGTCTTAGTAAGTCAATATTTTGTCTTAGTAAGTCAATATTTACTAAGTCAAAACAATGACATACTTAGTATATTTGGAGCCAATATTCCTTTGCAGTAAAAGTTATTTAAACATGAATATGAAACAGGTGCACAAGGCTTAATTTTTTTTTTTTTAAGTATGTCGTTATTTTGTCTTAGTAAGTCAATATTTACTAAGTCAAAATAATGACATACTTAGTATATTTGGAGCCAATATGACTATGATGACTAAGTTAAATATGTCATTATTTTGTCTTAGTAAGTCAATATTTACTAAGTCAAAATAATGACATATTTAACTTATTGCAAACGCTTATTTACAGTAAGTCATTAATTATATTGACCTACTAAGACAAAATAATGACTAAGTCAAATATGTCATTATTTTGTCTTAGTAAGTCAATATTTACTAAGTCAAAATAATGACATATTTAACTTATTGCAAACGCTTATTTACAGTAAGTCATTAATTATATTGACCTACTAAGACAAAATAATGACTAAGTCAAATATGTCATTATTTTGTCTTAGTAAGTCAATATTTACTAAGTCAAACTAATGACATATTTGACTTAGTCATTATTTTGTCTTAGTAGGTCAATATAATTAATGACTTACTGTAAATAAGCGTTTGCAATAAGCGTTTGAAAAAAAGAGTTAAAAGTGGGGCCACATGCTGACATATGCTCAACTCATCATGCTTAATTTATTACAGCATTTGGGAAGCATGTAGTTGATTTTTATTATGTAAATGTTATACTTTTATCAACATGTGATAGCAGGGACCCTGACAAATATTGGTTATCAGCCTCATTGACTACTAATGATCGCTATCGGTATCAGCCCTGAAAAATATACATCGGTCGATCTCTAATTCGTACACAAGACCACGTGTGTACTTACTAGACGAAGTTTGTAACATTAGGAAGTTTGTAACATGAATGGAAAGAAGAAGGGAGTCATCATCAGTTGTATTTATGAAGAATGCAATGAATGTACAGATAAATAAATACATGTTACAGTGTTTCCCATAAACTGCCAAGATACCTGTGGCGGTGGGGGCGTGGCTATGGGCGTGGTCACCATGACATCATCGAGTAATTTGCATAATTTACTACAATGATATGATTTTCTCTAAAAAGGCTAAAAAAATTTATACTTACTAATTAATAATAACAGTTTTGTTTTAAACGTCCATCCATCCATCCATTTTACAATATAATTACAACACTTTATGTACATATTTATATACAGATTTGAACAATAAGTTATTCACTGAAATATATTTATTAATTGTGGTTCTTACAAAAAATATATCTTATAAAATATAAAAGCTAAAATGTCTCTTAAAGCTCTGCCCCTTTTAATTAGTGCATACTAAATAATTTAACGTTAGCCTACTACTACAACCATATTATTTACCAGCAACATAAAGTGAAACAGAGGCAGAGGTGTCCTGCCACAGTCAGTAACAAATAAACAGAAAACAGTAGTGGTCAAATACAAATAAGGCAACAAGAGAAGTATCCTACACTTCTCTTTTGTAAAGTAAATCTGAACAGCCTATATGGGCATCTACATCAACTATATGATTTGCCTGAGAAGCTGGACAGGACAAAAAAAAATTAAAAAATTATTTTTTATTTTTTTTATTTGTGGCGGACGTAATTCTTTCGTGGCGGGCCGCCACAAATAAATGAATGTGTGGGAAACACTGTATTATCACTTTTTTAATAGTACATTTAGGGTGGTCTCGGGAAAATGTTTGTCCCTGGCCGGGGGGTCAAGACATTCAATCAATCAATCAATGTTTATTTATATAGCCCTAAATCACAAGTGTCTCAAAGGGCTGCACAAGCCACAACGACATCCTCGGTACAGAGCCCACATACGGGCAAGGAAAAACTCACCCCAGTGGGACGTCGGTGAATGACTATGAGAAACCTTGTAGAGGACCGCATATGTGGGTAAGCCCCCCATCTAGGGGAGACCGAAAGCAATGGATGTCGAGTGGGTCTGACATAATATTGTGAAAGACATAAAATAATTGAGAAGCATAGCTGGGTTTGATCTTGGCAAAGTGTGTTTTGTGTTTGCCTGAGCAGACTCGGATGGAAAATTGCAAGTAATATAAAAAAAGAACACATGCACATTGTTCTCGTCGTTCCCGTCCAGGACTTGGCAGAGAAGCACCAGAAAACACTGCAGCTGCTGAGGAAGCAGCAGACGATCATTCTGGACGACGAGCTGATTCAGTGGAAGAGGCGGCAGCAGCTGGCAGGCAACGGGGGCCCGCCGGAGGGGGGCATGGACATCCTGCAGTCCTGGTGAGTCCCGTTTCCGCACACCCGCCGGGATCGCTGTCTGTCGGGAGCGCCGAGGTCAGCGCTTTTTTACGAGCTCGTAATGGACAGCCGCTGAGTTTATACCCAAACTTGATATGCTCCTAACGAGACGGAGCGAGAGGAAAGTTTGGCATGTCTCTCGCTTTGGGCTCCACAGGCACTAAAAAGCACATTTGTCCTCTTTTTTTCTTCTTCTTCTGCGTTTTTCAGGTGCGAGAAGCTGGCGGAAACAATCTGGCAGAACAGGCAGCAGATTCGGAGGGCGGAGCACCTACGACAACAGCTGCCCATCCCAGGGCCCATCGAAGACCTCCTGAATGAGCTCAACAGCACCATTACAGACATCATCTCAGCCTTGGTCACCAGGTAGATCATTTTGTGTGCTGCGGGATAATAATTCAATGATTGGAGCAATGAAGCCTGAGGTCCCATGTTGATGGCTTAAGTAGCTAATTAGAGTCTATTATATTACTAACATTTCATTACAGCCACTTGTACTTTCCCCTTAGTGATTCAATGCACATGAACCAAACTTACCATATTTTCTGGACCATGCACTGCAAAAACTGAAATCTAAGTAAGATTAAATATCTCAAATAAGGGTGATATTTGCTTATTTTCTGTCTGATAAGATCATTTTTTCTCACTAAGCAGATTTTATGTTAGAGTGTTTTACTTGTTTTAAGTGTTTTGGTCCTAAATTATCTCAGTAAGATAGCTGAGATTTGATGACCTATATTGAGTAAAACATGCTTGAAACTAGAATATCAACTGTTGCAAAGCTGTGTCATCAACACTCACAAGTATAAAACTACTTTTTTAAAGTAATCATTTCTTACTTCAAGCTTGAAAAAAAAATATCCTGATGCCGAGCGCATATCATTACGTCAAGATAATGGCACTAGCATTTACTTAATTTAAGAATATTTTTCAACATATTGAGTAGGGGTGTGGGAAAAAATCGATTCGAATTCGAATCGCGATTCTCACGTTGTGCGATTCAGAATCGATTGTCATTTTAAAAAAATCTATTTATTGTTTTTATTTTTATTTTTTTTGATTAATTTTTTTTTTTTTTTTTTTTTTTTTTAAATTAATCAATCCAACAAAACAATACACAGCAATACCATAACAATGCAATCCAATTCCAAAACCAAACCCGACCCAGCAACACTCAGAACTGCAATAAACAGAGCAATTGAGAGGAGACACAAACACCACACAGAACAAACCAAAAGTAGTGAAACAAAAATGAATATTATTAACAATAGTATCAATATTAGTTACAATTTCAACATAGCAGTGATTAAAAATCCCTCATTGACATTATCATTAGACATTTACTTTATGAGATGCGATGCAAGTGTAAGCCACTGTGACACTATTGTTTATTTTTTGTATTATTTTTTTTATTAATGTTTGTAATGATAATATCAATGAGGGATTTTTAATGTTTTAACATGCCAGAGGCTGTTCACCTTGGAGACCTGCTGCGGATATGGGTACGGCCTGGAAAATGAAAATGAAAAATACATGAAACACATGAAACATGCGTGGAACACACATGAAACATACATGAAAATAACTAAAGTTCCTTGGGTGAATAATGTGAACTCACTGCACCGATATGTTTTAGCGCTTTCATGGCGAGTTTACTGACAGATATAAGTAAGAACTTTACACTACTTTATATTAGAAATGGCAACAGCACAAGATGAATGTCCCATAACAAGAAGATAGAGAAAAAGTAGGAGTGTATCGACTACGGTGTCGCCACGGACTACAAAGACGGACGCGAGCAAATTTTCAGGACTTATGCAGATCCCAAATACAGATCAGCCGGTACCAGAAGGTAAGAAAAGTTGCCTTTGCATAATATTGCGAAACAAAACGGAAGATCATATGTCTTACCTTGTACACAAACCAAAATAATACTCCTATGTTGAAGCACAGTACAATCCATCAAGCGGTGCGGCTTCATAGCTTACCAAAGTCGTACTGAAACATTTTAATAGATTTTTGAGCGCCGTGTGTAATGTTCTATATTTTCAATGGAACATATGTTGGTGTTCTTTACTTGAGTCATATTGCCATCATATTGCAGTCTACACATATCTCTTATGTGTGACTGCCATCTACTGGTCACACTTATCATCTCACTATGTACACTTCAAAAAGTCAGTGTTCAAAAACAAGAAAAAACAATAAAAATTTGAGGGGCATTTTACTTGAACTAAGCAAAATTATCTGCCAATAGAACGAGAAAATTTGGCTTGTCAAGACTTTCCAAAACAAGTAAAATGAGCTAACCTCAATGAACCCAAAAATACCTCAAAATAAGTATTTTCTCACTAATAACAAGTGCACTTTTCTTGATAGAAAAAACTAATATGAGATCTTTTTTCTCAATATGTTGAAAAATATTCTTAAATTATGTACCGTATTTTTCGGACTATAAGTCACAGTTTTTTTCTTAGTTTGGCAATTTATATATGTTTTTTTCCTTCTTTATTATGCATTTTCAGCAGGTGCGACTTATACTACAGTGCGACTTATACTCCAAAAAATTCGGTAAACGCTAGAGCCATTATCTTGACATAATGATATGCGCTCGGCATTACATTTCTTGCATTTTCCCTTCGATAACATGACATCATCGCGCCAAATGCGTGCTCTTTCAGTCAATATACATACAAGCGGTAGAAAATGAATGGATGGGCGGATATATATATATATATATATATACACTACCGTTCAAAAGTTTGGGGTCACATTGAAATGTCCTTATTTTCAATGAAGATAACTTTAAACTACTCTTAACTGTAAAAAAATACACTCTATACATTGCTAATGTGGTAAATGACTATTCTAGCTGCAAATGTCTGGTTTTTGGTGCAATATCTACATAGGTGTATAGAGGCCCATTTCCAGCAACTATCACTCCAGTGTTCTAATGGTAAAATGTGTTTGCTCATTGGCTCAGAAGGCTAATTGATGATTAGAAAACCCTTGTGCAATCATGTTCACACATCTGAAAACAGTTTAGCTCGTTACAGAAGCTACAAAACTGACCTTCCTTTGAGAAGATTGAGTTTCTGGAGCATCACATTTGTGGGGTCAATTAAACGCTCAAAATGGCCAGAAAAAGAGAACTTTCATCTGAAACTCGACAGTCTATTCTTGTTCTTAGAAATGAAGGCTATTCCACAAAATTGTTTGGGTGACCCCAAACTTTTGAACGGTAGTATATATATATATATATATATATATATATATATATATATATATATATATATATATATATATATATATATATATATATATATATATATATTTATATATATTTACAGCCCAGCCCCAATCACATTTTTTTTAATTGTAATTTTGAAGGATTTATCTGAATGTGAATGAACTATTTCTGTTCAAAATTGTTTGAAATGTCACAATGTTAAATGTTTAAACATGTGTTTTCTATTGTTTAATTGAAAATAAAACAGCAAAGTCCATTTGGCTGTCATCTGTTTTAATTATGAGACACAATTGTGTCAAAGTCATGATTTTTTTTTTTCATGCTTGAAATAATAAATTATTACTTTGAAAAAGCAGTTTTATACTTGTGAGTGTTGATGACACAGCTTTGCAACAGTTGATATTCTAGCTTCAAGCATGTTTTACTCAATATAGGTCATCAAATCTCGACTACAAGCTGTATTATCTTACTGTGATCATTTAGGACCAAAACCCTTTAAACAAGTAAAACACATAAAATCTGCTTAGTGAGAAGAATGATCTTATCAGACAGAAAATAAGCAAATGTCACCCTTATTTGAGATATTTAATCTTACTTAGATTTCAGTTTTTGCAGTGTACCAAATAAAATAGCTTCGAGGTCGGTAAGCACAACCAAAATTATTCCGTACATTAGGCGCACCGAGTTACTGTATAAGGCTTACTGTCGAGTTTTGAGAAAATGAAAGGATTTCAAGTGCGCCTTATAGTCCGAAAAATACGGTATTTCATCATGTAACTCCATGCAGTCAAAATTAAAAGAACAAATCGTAACTCGCAAGAAAGATGATTTCCTGGGCCATTAAAAATGATGTGGTGGGTTTATATATGCTCCATAATATTCCTTCAACAAGATATAATAAGGAATATATTTTTTTAGCCGTTTGGCTTCTTTCGGTTGACTGGCACGACTTCCTCCCTCCGCAGCACCTTCATCATTGAGAAGCAGCCTCCACAGGTGCTAAAGACCCAGACCAAGTTTGCCGCCACCGTTCGCCTCCTCGTGGGAGGCAAGCTCAACGTGCACATGAACCCGCCGCAGGTCAAGGCCACCATCATTAGCGAGCAGCAGGCCAAGGCGCTGCTGAAGAACGAGAACACCAGGAAGTAAGTCGCTTTTTTTTATTTCCACTTTGGAGGTCTGTAGGGTTGGGCGTGTCTCATATTCCGATTCTCCCGGGAACAGTCCTTAAAGGGGAACTACACTTTTTTTTTTTTTTTTTTTTTCACAATCATTATGGGAGACAAGAACACACGTCTTTTTTTTTTTTTTTTTTTTTTTTTTGGCATTTCAAAGATGATCTCGGGCCCAGCGAAGCCTGCGGTGTTCCTGGGTGTTGTTGATAAAAATGGCTTTCGCTTTGCATAGTAGAGTTTTAATTTAAATTGAACAACTTTTGGACTCCTCTGTTGGTGTTTACCGGCCACTGCCAGACACTCGTAAGGAGAAGACAGATCGATCCATAAATCCGTAGTGTTGATACCAAGGGTGGTATCAGTATATGATCGCTTTTTGAGTGATTTGGTCGATATTTTTATTTTCCCAAAAATGTATACATTTTTTGGGTCGTTTTTTAATTTCCTGCACACAGCAGGACTTTGAGGACTTTTTTTTTTTTTTTTTTTTTTTTTTGGCATTTTAAAGACGATCTCGGGCCCAGCGAAGCCTGCGGTGTTTCTGGGTGTTGTTGATAAAAATGGCTTTCGCTTTGCATAGTAGAGTTTTAATTTAAATTGAACAACTTTTGGACTCCTCTGTTGGTGTTTACCGGCCACTGCCAGACACTCGTAAGGAGAAGACAGATCGATCCATAAATCCGTAGTGTTGATACCAATGGTGGTATCAGTATATGATCGCTTTTTGAGTGATTTGGTCGATATTTTTATTTTCCCAAAAATGTATAAATTTTTTGGGTCGTTTTTTAATTTCTTGCACACAGCAGGACTTTGAGGACTTTTTTTTTTTTTTTTTTTTTTTTGTGGCATTTTAAAGATGATCTCTGGCCCAGCGAAGCCTGCGGTGTTTCTGGGTGTTGTTGATAAAAATGGCTTTCGCTTTGCATAGTAGAGTTTTAATTTAAATTGAACAACTTTTGGACTCCTCTGTTGGTGTTTACCGGCCACTGCCAGACACTCGTAAGGAGAAGACAGATCGATCCATAAATCCGTAGTGTTGATACCAATGGTGGTATCAGTATATGATCGCTTTTTGAGTGATTTGGTCGATATTTTTATTTTCCCAAAAATGTATACATTTTTTGGGTCGTTTTTTAATTTCCTGCACACAGCAGGACTTTGAGGACTTTTTTTTTTTTTTTTTTTTTTTTTTGGCATTTTAAAGATGATCTCGGGCCCAGCGAAGCCTGCGGTGTTTCTGGGTGTTGTTGATAAAAATGGCTTTCGCTTTGCATAGTAGAGTTTTAATTTAAATTGAACAACTTTTGGACTCCTCTGTTGGTGTTTACCGGCCACTGCCAGACACTCGTAAGGAGAAGACAGATCGATCCATAAATCCGTAGTGTTGATACCAATGGTGGTATCAGTATATGATCGCTTTTTGAGTGATTTGGTCGATATTTTTATTTTCCCAAAAATGTATACATTTTGGGGTCGTTTTTTAATTTCCTGCACACAGCAGGACTTTGAGGACTTTTTTTTTTTTTTTTTTTTTTTTTGGCATTTTAAAGATGATCTCGGGCCCAGCGAAGCCTGCGGTGTTTCTGGGTGTTGTTGATAAAAATGGCTTTCGCTTTGCATAGTAGAGTTTTAATTTAAATTGAACAACTTTTGGACTCCTCTGTTGGTGTTTACCGGCCACTGCCAGACACTCGTAAGGAGAAGACAGGTCGATCCATAAATCGGTAGTGTTGATACCAATGGTGGTATCAGTATATGATCGCTTTTTGAGTGATTTGGTCGATATTTTTATTTTCCCAAAAATGTATACATTTTTTGGGTCGTTTTTTAATTTCCTGCACACAGCAGGACTTTGAGGACTTTTTTTTTTTTTTTTTTTTTTTTTGGCATTTTAAAGATGATCTCGGGCCCAGCGAAGCCTGCGGTGTTTCTGGGTGTTGTTGATAAAAATGGCTTTCGCTTTCCATAGTAGAGTTTTAATTTAAATTGAACAACTTTTGGACTCCTCTGTTGGTGTTTACCGGCCACTGCCAGACACTCGTAAGGAGAAGACAGATCGATCCATAAATCGGTAGTGTTGATACCAAGGGTGGTATCAGTATATGATCGCTTTTTGAGTGATTTGGTCGATATTTTTATTTTCCCAAAAATGTATACATTTTTTGGGTCGTTTTTTAATTTCCTGCACACAGCAGGACTTTGAGGACTTTTTTTTTTTTGGCATTTTAAAGATGATCTCGGGCCCAGCGAATCCTGCGGTGTTTCTGGGTGTTGTTGATAAAAATGGCTTTCGCTTTGCATAGTAGAGTTTTAATTTAAATTTAACAACTTTTGGACTCCTCTGTTGGTGTTCACCAGCCACTGCCAGACACTCGTAAGGAGAAGACAGATCGATCCATAAATCGGTAGTGTTGATACAAAGGGTGGTATCAGTATATGATCGCTTTTTGAGTGATTTGGTCGATATTTTTATTTTCCCAAAAATGTATACATTTTTTGGGTCGTTTTTTAATTTCCTGCACACAGCAGGACTTTGAGGACTTTTTTTTTGTTTTTTTTTGGCATTTTAAAGATGATCTCGGGCCCAGCGAAGCCTGCGGTGTTTCTGGGTGTTGTTGATAAAAAATGGCTTTCGCTTTGCATAGTAGAGTTTTAATTTAAATTGAACAACTTTTGGACTCCTCTGTTGGTGTTTACCGGCCACTGCCAGACACTCGTAAGGAGAAGACAGATCGATCCATAAATCGGTAGTGTTGATACCAAGGGTGGTATCAGTATATGATCGCTTTTTGAGTGATTTGGTCGATATTTTTATTTTCCCAAAAATGTATAAATTTTTTGGGTCGTTTTTTAATTTCCTGCACACAGCAGGACTTTGAGGACTTTGTTTAGTTATTGTGTACTATTGACGTTGTCTTAAATAAACAATTGTATGTAATACAGGAGTAAAAGGAACTACTTTAAATATTGTGTTGATATTGTTACACAGCAGCATAAAACCCTGATCAGAACACCCCTATATCTAACAAATAAACAACACAATATGTGTGAATGTTTTTATGTGGTTTACAAAAATTAAGTGAAACGTTTGTGAAAAGAACTTTATAGCTTTTATGTTCAAGTTCAAAGGATTGATATTATACTGCTTGAAAATAGTCCCGTGAGAAATTCATAGTACATTTTTGAATCGTAATCGAGAATTGATGGAAACCGGATTATCTCTCATGACTATTATTAGTTTCTGGTATTTTATTTAATTTCCTGTCCAGCGCTTTTATTTTTGTTCCATTTCCTGTTTTCCCCCTCTTTGCCAATTGCTCTGTCTGAGCAATGGCTCCCTCATCTGTTCCTGTTTGCCAATTAGGATTGCTTTTTATCAGTGGTCAGCAAGGCCTACTCTGCTGGCCTAACATAACCAGAAATCATGATCATAATTAAAGATAAAAGTCATTTTTAATGTACTTTCCCTAAATATCTAAAAGTATTCATATTCTCTTCATGTCATGTTATGCTCTTTCCAGTGCTGTTGTTTTTAGGTTAGAGTTTGTATCCAATCAGAATTCAGCTAGCTTTTGTTGCCATGCTGTACCGAATCTGCCCGGGCCTTCAGAATCAATAATGCGTTTATTAAGTGAACGGACACATACAGTTGATAGACAATTGCCATAGCCAATCAGATCACAGGGTGTTGTCAGTAAGGCCTGGACTGGACTGGATACTCACTTGGGAGTCCCAAGTGAGTATCCAATCACAAGTTGCGAAAACGGGAAGTGGCACCGCAGCCATAAGAGCCATATGTAGAGATGTGCGATAATGGCTTTTTTGCCGATATCCGATATTCCGATATTGTCCAACTCTCGATTCCGATATCAACCGATACCGATATATACAGTCGTGGAATTAACACATTATTATGGCTAATTTTGTTGTGATGCCCCGCTGGATGCATTAAACAATGTAACAAGGTTTTCCAAAATAAATCAACTCAAGTTATGGAAAAAAATGCCAACATGGCACTGCCATATTTATTATTGAAGTCACAAAGTGCATTATTTTTTTTAACATGCCTCAAAACAGCAGCTTGGAATTTGGGAGGTTGAGGTTGGGGGGGGTAGGGGGTAGCGGGGGGTGTATATTGTAGCGTCCCGGAAGAGTTAGTGCTGCAAGGGGTTCTGGGTATTTGTTCCGTTGTGTTTATGTTGTGTTACGGTGCGGATGTTCTCCCAAAATGTGTTTGTCATTCTTGTTTGGTGTGGGTTCACAGTGTGGCGCATATTTGTAACAGTGTTAAAGTTGTTTATACTTCCACCCTCAGTGTGACCTGTATGGCTGTTGACCAAGTATGCATTGCATTCACTTGTATGTGTGAAAAGCCATAGATATTATGTAGGGCTGCAAATAACGATTCATTTGATAATCGATTAATCTGTTGATTATTACTTCGATTAATCGATTAATAATCGGATAAAAGAGACAAACTACATTTCTTTCCAGTATTTTATTGAAAAAAAACAGCATACTGGCACCATACTTATTTTGATTATTGTTTCTCATCTGTTTGTACATGTTGCAGTTGCCTCTGCGCATGCGCATAGCATAGATCCAACGAATCGATGACTAAATTAATCGCCAACTATTTTTTAATCGATTTAATCAATTAGTTGTGGCAGCCATAGATATTATGTGATTGCGCCGGCACGCAAAGGCAGTGCCTTTAAGGTTTATTGGCGCTCTGTACTTCTCCCTATGTCTGTGTACACAGCGGCGTTTTAAAAAGTCATACATTTTACTTTTTGAAACCGATACAGATAATTTTGAAACCAATACCGATAATTTCCAATATTGCATTTTAAAGCATTTATCGGCCGATAATATCGGCAGTCCGATATTATCGGACATCCCTAATAGAAAGCCACAGAAAACTCACCGGTACTCACAAAGAAGGAGAGCAAAATGTTGATTAGGTGGCAGATATATATATTTGAAAGGCCATTTTTAAGAAGAATACTTAAGAGAAACTACATCTTGTGAGACGAGGTCGGCCGACAGCGAAATGGTTTGCCCACGACTTTCACACGAATCAACCAACTACGACCAACTACGAGCTCTACCACTGGCTTGTACGGTGTCGAATGGGTTGTACAAATTGTGAGTTCAAATATTTTATTTCTTAATTTTTTTATGTTTCATTTGTTTTATACAATTCGTTTAATTTTGACAGTACCACGTATGATACCGTATTTTTCGGAGTATAAGTCGCTCCGGAGTATAAGTCGCACTGGCCAAAAATGCATAATAAAGAAGGGAAAAAACATATATAAGTCGCACTGGAGTATAAGTCGCATTTTTTGGGGAAATTTATTGGATAAAAGCCAACACCAAGAATAGATATTTGAAAGGCAATTTAAAATAAATAAAGAATAGTGAACAACAGGCTGAATAAGTGTACGTTATATGAGGCATAAATAACCAACTGAGAAGGTGCCTGGTATGTTAACGTAACATATTATGGTAAGAGTCATTCAAATAACTATAACATATAGAACATGCTATACGTTTACCAAACAATCTGTCACTCCTAATCGCTAAATCCCATGAAATCTTATACGTCTAGTCTCTTACGTGAATGAGCTAAATAATATTATTTGATATTTTACGGTAATGTGTTAATAATTTCACACATAAGTCGCTCCTGAGTATAAGTCGCACCCCCGGCCAAACTATGAAAAAAACTGCGACTTATAGTCCGAAAAATACGGTTTGTTTTAATTGCTGAAGCGGGTTTATTGAATGTTAAATGCGCCGAAAAATAGACCGTTTTGCACACTGTTGAGGGGATTCAATGTGCAGTAGTGTGCAAGTGGGTTTCTGTATAGTATTTCTCCAGCCGTGTCCATGTGGTGACATAAATTACGGGATTTTGAGAGGGGAAGTCGGACTAAGAAACGCACGGCCCACCACTGCTTTTTATGCATTGTATTTCCACGCTGCATACTGTTCCCTGTGCCTCCTGTGCACTTCCCCGCTGCACTATTTTTGTTTTTGTCATTAATTACATTTTTGCCTGCACTTCGGCTGCCGTCTCCGCATCCAGACCAACAACGCCCAAGCCAGGAAGTAACACCGCATTCATTCGAAACGAGGACACACAATTGTAACTGTAATCGTCCAAATTCAAACAATGCCCAGCGCTCGAGGTCTTACTGCTGGATAAGAGTCGTGCCCTGCCCCGTGTCCTCGTGTCACCGCAGAGACACGCCAGGAACTCCAACAATGCCTCAGAAGGATCCACTTTTAGCCTGTTCCGTCGCCTCGTTCCACATTCCAAGAGCAGTCAGCAGCGTCTGCCGTGAAATTGGCGAACAATACGCGCCATTATCAGCTGTTTATGCCTTCTGTCCAAGCAGCCCGGAGGGCAAAGGAAAAATTGTGTGTGTGTATATATATATATATATATATATATAAATAAATAAATAAAAGGAATACTTGACTTTGAGTGAATTATAACTATATATATATATATATTTATTTTATTATTATTATATATATATATATATATTAGGGCTGTGAATCTTTGGGTGTCCCACGATTCGATTAAATATCGATTCTTGGGGTCACGATTCGATTAAATATCGATTTATTTTCAATTCAACACAATTCTCGATTCAAAAACGATTTTTTTCCCCGATTCAAAAGGATTCTCTATTCATTCAATACATAGGATTTCAGCAGGATCTACCCCAGTCTGCTGACATGCAAGCAGAGTAGTAGATTTTTGTAAAAAGCTTTTATAATTGTAAAGGACAATGTTTTATCAACTGATTGCAATAATGTACATTTGTTTTAACTATTAAATGAACCAAAAATATGACTTATTTTATCTTTGTGAAAATATTGGACACAGTGTGTTGTCAAGCTTATGAGTTGCGATGCAAGTGTAAGCCACTGTGACACTATTGTTCTTTTTTTTCTTTTTTTATAAATGTCTCATGATAATGTCAATGAAGGATTTTTAATCACTGCTATGTTGAAATTGTAACTAATATTGATACTGTTGTTGATAATATTCATTTTTGTTTCACTACTTTTGGTTTGTTCTGTGTCGTGTTTGTGTCTCCTCTCAATTGCTCTGTTTATTGCAGTTCTGAGTGTTGCTGGGTCGGGTTTGGTTTTGGAATTGGATTGCATTGTTATGGTATTGCCGTGTATTGTTTTGTTGGATTGATTGACTTAGAAAAAAATAAAAAATGTTTTTTTGTTTTTGTTTTTTTTAAATAAATAAAAAACGATTTTTTAAAAATGAGAATCGATTCTGAATCGCACAACGTGAGAATTGCGATTCGAATTCGAATCGATTTTTCCCCACATCCCAAATATATATATATATATATATATATATATATATATATATATATATATATATATATATATATATATATATATATATATATATATATATATATATATATATATATATATATATATATATATATATATTAGGGCTGCAACAACTAATCGATTAAATTGATTAAAATCGATTATAAAAATAGTTGGCAATTAATTTAGTCATCGATTCGTTGGATCTATGCTATGCCCTTGCGCAGAGGCTAATTTTTTATTTAATTTTATTTGTATTTATTTTTTTATAAACCTTTATTTATAAACTGCAACATTTACAAAAAACTGAGAAACAATAATCAAAATAAGTATGGTGCCAGTATGCTGTTTTTTTCCAATAAAATACTGGAAAGGATTGAAATGTAGTTGGTCTCTTTTATAAATGATAATAATGATAAATGGGTTATACTTGTATAGCGCTTTTCTACCTTCAAGGTACTCAAAGCGCTTTGACAGTATTTCCACATTCACACACACATTCACACACTGATGGCGGGAGCTGCCATGCAAGGCGCTAACCAGCAGCCATCAGGAGCAAGGGTGAAGTGTCTTGCCCAAGGACACAACGGACGTGACTAGGATGGTAGAAGGTGGGGATTGAACCCCAGTAACCAGCAACCCTCCGATTGCTGGCACAGCCACTCTACCAACTTCGCCACGCTGTCCCCGATTATTAATCAATTAATCGAAGTAATAATAGACAGATTAATCGATTATCAAATTAGTTGTTAGTTGCAGCCCTTATATATATATATATATATATATATATATATATATATATATATATATATATATATATATATATATATATATATATATATATATATATATATATATATATATATATATATATACATGTATATATATATATATATATATATATATATATATATATATATATATATATATATATATATATATATATATATATATATATATATATATATATATATATATATATATATATATATATAAGAAATACTTGAATTTCAGTGTTCATTTATTTACACATCTACACGCACATAACACTTCTCTACTCATTGTTGTATTTGAAAGTGCAATGCTTTGCAGCCAGTAGCACAGCCTTTGAAGGAGCATAGGTATGGGCAGCATCTGTGAAATTTAATTTGCAGGAAAGCAGTGAGTTTAGGGTTGAATTGTCCATCCTCGTTCTATTCTCTGTCACTATCTTTCTAACCATGGTCAACACCCTCTCCGATGACTTGCAAGCGTACTTCTTTTTCTTACTCGTCGTCGACACGACTGTCTCTTCTTCGTCCTTCTGCTTCGTCTCCTTCTTGTTGTGTGCGCAGTTGTGCACTCTCCAAAAGCCGTAGATGTTATGACGCGACTGTTTATATGGAGAAAAAGCGGACGTGACGAAAGGCTGTCCTCACTCAGGTCCGCATGGACCTGGAGGGGGCGTGCCTTGTTGTCCGGCTGGAAATCGGGAGAAATTCGGGAGAATGGTTGTCCCGGGAGATTTTCGGGAGAGGCACTGAAAATCGGGAGTCTTCCGGAAAATTCGGGAGGGTTGGCAAGTATGGATCCCACTAGGGATGGGCGATATGAGCTCAAATCGATATTACTATACGTATATTGCAGCCTTCTGCGATAACAATATAGCACACTATATTATATATAGCATGTGAGTGACAAAGGAAGTATTTAAAAACCGGGAACAAAGGCTCCTAATTTAGCTGCTGACGTATGCAGTAACTCATTGCTTCTCAAACTGTGTACGCAGGCTTCATCTAGTGCAGGCCTGGGCAATTATTTTGACTCGTGGGGACAAATTTAGAGAAAAAAATGTGTCTGGGGGCCTGTATATCTGATTTTTAGGAACACCAAATACATAAACCCACAATAATGTCTGATTGAAAGCTAAAAACGTTATGACAGCAGTGTTTCCCATAAACTGCCAAGATACCTGTGGCGGTGGGGGCGTGGCTATGGGCGGGGTCATTGAGTAATTTGCATAATTTACTACAATGATATGATTTTCTCTAAAAAGGCTCAAAAAATGTATACTTACTAATTAATAATAACAGTTTTGTTTTAAACGTCCATCCATCCATCCATTCATCCATTTTACAATATAATTACTAATTACACTTTATGTACATATTTGTATACAGATTTGAACAATAAGTTATTCACTGAAATATATTTATTAATTGTGGTTCTTACAAAAAATATATCTTATAGAATATAAAAGCTAAAATGTCTCATAAAGCTCTGCCCCTTTAATTAGTGCATACTAAATAATTTAACTTTAGCCTACTACTACAACCATATTATTTACCAGCAACATAAAGTGAAACAGAGGCAGAGGTGTCCTGCCACAGTCAGTAACAAATAAACAGAAAACAGTAGTGGTGGTAGATAGACACAGAGCTTCATCAAACATCTGATCCACTGAACAAAGAGCTCCAAAAATCTTGAACTTTAGACTGCCATCAGTTTTACTCCCTACACTTAACCATGTGTTTCCTACTGCCTGCAGACTTTGCACCCTTTGTTATATACACATGTTGTGTTTCTAATATAAATACATTTAATAAAGTCAAATACAAATAAGGCAACAAGAGAAGTATCCTACACTTCTCTTTTGTAAAGTAAATCTGAACAGCCGATATGGGCATCTACATCAACTATATGTTTTGCCTGAGAAGCTGGAGAGGACAAAAAAAAAAAAAAAAAAATATTATTATTATTATTATTATTATTATTATTATTATTATTATTATTATTCTTATTATTTTTATTTTTTATTTTTATTTTTATTTTTTGAAATTTGTGGCGGACGTAATTCTTTCGTGGCGGGCCGCCACAAATACATGAATGTGTGGGAAACACTGGACAGACCGCCTTAAAAAACAGAATGGATTTTTTTCATTTTTTTTACTGAATCAGACACCCAGAATGTACATGAAAATAAAGAATGTGGGATTTACAAAATTACTATGAAGGATAAAACACTGAATATTGACAACATATGATCGACATATTTTACAAACGAAATGCAACAAACACAGCAAAATATGAACGCGAATTGTAAAAAATAAACCTACCTACAATCGGATATATCTGACATATCACTAAGCTTTAGAACTTTGTTGTAAAAGTCTCCTTCCGCGTCTGTTCCTGACACCCGCATTTCAGTCTGACCGCTCTGGAAACACTCCGTGGAAACGCTCCCCACCCAAACTGCTTGGTGCCTCGTCTGAGTAATTAGTACATCATGCAAAAGCGCAGATTCCAACCATTGAAATACTTAGTCATTAGAAAACATCACTGCACATCACAATGGCAGCTACAGTTTCCATCTTAAAGATCTAAAATAATCATTTGGGAATGTCCGGCGGGCCTTAATTTGCCCAGATCTGATCTAGAGGTACGCCAAAGGATGTTTCTTATTTTATTTTAAAAAAATGTATACAATTTTTATTTATTTTATTTTCATTTTTCTGCTTGTATTTCTTTTATTTGTTTTTATCGTTGTACTATATGTTTTTCTTCTGTGATATGGATGCCGCCGGGTCTGACATAAGTGACTATAATAATCACTTAATTAAATATTCTAACACAGTGTTACTGTTCAAACTGTGTGTAATGCTACAGTGGCCAAACTATTAAATATAATTGTTAAATACAACCTCTGCCTGGTTTTTAATGAATATTTAGGCCCACTACGCTACTGTATTTCAATGTTGGTCGTTACGGTGGTACTTGGAGAGCCAGGTTTAGTCTTTGGTGAAATAAAGTTTTAAAACAGTTGTTTTATTTTCTCTAAAATATTATTAATCTACTTTTAATATCTACTTACATCTCTAGTTAAAACAGAATGTAAGTAGATATTAAAAGTAGATTAATAATGTTTTTGAGGAAATAATTTTTATTTTCTCTAAAATATTATTAATCTACTTTTAATATCTAGTTACATCTCTAGTTAAAACAGAATGTAAGTAGGTATTAAAAGTAGATTAATAATGTTTTTGAGAAAATCATTTTTATTTTCTCTAAAATATTATTAATCTACTTTTAATATATAGTTACATCTCTAGTTAAAACAGAATGTAAGTAGATATTAAAAGTAGATTAATAATGTTTTTGAGAAAATCATTTTTATTTTCTCTAAAATATTATTAATCTACTTTTAATATCTAGTTACATCTCTAGTTAAAACAGAATGTAAGTAGATATTAAAAGTAGATTAATAATGTTTTTGAGAAAATAATTTTTATTTTCTCTAAAATATTATTAATCTACTTTTAATATATAGTTACATCTCTAGTTAAAACAGAATGTAAGTAGATATTAAAAGTAGATTAATAATGTTTTTGAGAAAATAATGTTTATTTTCTCTAAAATATTATTAATCTACTTTTAATATCTAGTTACATCTCTAGTTAAAACAGAATGTAAGTAGATATTAAAAGTAGATTAATAATGTTTTTGAGAAAATAATTTTTATTTTCTCTAAAATATTATTAATCTACTTTTAATATCTAGTGGGCGGTATAGCTCGGTTGGTAGAGCGGCCGTGCCAGCAACTTGAGGGTTGCAGGTTCGATCCCCGCTTCCGCCATCCTAGTCACTGCCGTTGTGTCCTTGGGCAAGACACTTTACCCACCTGCTCCCAGTGCCACCCACACTGGTTTGAATGTAACTTAGATATTGGGTTTCACTATGTAAAGCGCTTTGAGTCACTTGAGAAAAAGCGCTATATAAATGTAATTCACTTCACTTCACTTCACTAGTTACATCTCTAGTTAAAACAGAATGTAAGTAAATATTAAAAGTAGATTAATAATGTTTTTGAGAAAACAATTTTTATTTTCTCTAAAATATTATTAATCTACTTTTAATATCTAGTTACATCTCTAGTTAAAACAGAATGTAAGTAGATATTAAAAGTAGATTAATAATGTTTTTGAGAAAATAATTTTTATTTTCTCTAAAATATTATTAATCTACTTTTAATATCTAGTTACATCTCTAGTTAAAACAGAATGTAAGTAGATATTAAAAGTAGATTAATAATGTTTTTGAGAAAATAAAACAACTGTTTTAAAACTTTATTTTACCAAGGACTAAACCTGGCTCTCCAAGTACCACCGCAACGACCAACATTGAAATACAGTAGCGTAGTGGGCCTAAATATTCATTAAAAACAAGGCAGAGGTTGTATTTAACAATTATATTAAATAGTTTGGCCACTGTAGCATTACACACAGTTTGAACAGTAACACTGTGTTAGAATATTTAATTAAGTGATTATTATAGTCACTTATTTCAGACCCGGGGGGATCCATATCACAGAAGAAAAACATATACTACAACGATAAAAACAAATAAAAGAAATACAAGCAGAAAAATGAAAATAAAATAAATAAAAATTGTATAAAAAAAATAAAATAAAAAAACATTCGTTGGTGTACCACTAGATCAGATCTGGGCAAATTAACACATTGTGTTTTATTTTCTCTAAAATATTATTAATCTACTTTTAATATCTAGTTACATCTCTTGTTAAAACAGAATGTAAGTAGATATTAAAAGTAGATTAATAATGTTTTTGAGAAAATAAAACATCTCTAGTTAAAACAGAATGTAACTAGATATTAAAAGTAGATTAATAATATTTTTGTCCGATAATGGCTTTTTTTGCTGATATCCGATATTTCCATATTGTCCAACTCTTAATTACCGATTCCGATATCAACCGATACCGATATATTCAGTCGTGGAATTAACACATTATTATGCCTAATTTTGTTTTGGTGGTAACGGGGGGGGGGTGTATATTGTAGCGTCCCGGAAGAGTTAGTGCTGCAAGGGGTTCTGGGTATTTGTTCTGTTGTGTTACGGTGCGGATGTTCTCCCGAAATGTGTTTGTCATTCTTGTTTGGTGTGGGTTCACAGTGTGGCGCATATTTGTAACAGTGTTAAAGTTGTTTAAACGGCCACCCTCAGTGTGACCTGTATGGCTGTTGACCAAGTATGCATGGCATTCACTTGAGTGTGTGAAAAGCCGTAGATATTATGTGATTGGGCCGGCACGCAAAGGAAGTGCCTTTAAGGTTTATTGGCGCTCTGTACTTCTCCCTACGTCCGTGTACACAGCGGCGTTTTAAAAAGTCATACATTTTACTTTTTGAAACAGATACCGATAATTTCGAAACCGATACCGATATTTTCCGATATTACATTTTAAAGCATTTATCGGCCGATAATATCGGCAGTCCGATATTATCGGACATCCCTAGTTTTAACATATTCCATCTACACTTCTGTTAAAATATAATAAGCACATATTCTTCTGTTGTTTGAATACTTTACATTACTTTTGGGCGATACTACAAATATGAGTATCGATCCAATACCAAGTAGCTACGGGGGCAAACCAACGGTCATAATTTAAATTTTTAAAGATCATTGAATGATTCAGTTTCTGATCGCAATTATAATCAGACAAAAACACAATATCAATTCCATTTTGAATAATTTCATATCCTTTGGTTTTTGTCACTAAAGTCCTCCTGTGCCCAGGACTTATTTTGTTAGTTTACAAACAATATCAACAAGGACAAAATATTTTTTGATAATCAATCAATCAATCAATCAATGTTTATTTATATAGCCCTAAATCACAAGTGTCTCAAAGGGCATAATAATAAAAATTATCGATCTAACCACTGTAGTATCAACCTCATTATATACTTGGTATTGTTACTGTCAGTATTTGCATTGAACCGCCCACTTTGAGAGCTCTCTAGCTTGCGGTTGTTTGTCCTCCAAAGAGTGCTGGTTGCCTTTGAAGTGCATGCTCAGGTAGACAGCTAAGTTTTGACCTGAATATTTTGTTTGGTTGCTTGGTTTCCACAACATATGAATCAGTGCACCAGACCAGAGTTATACAACAGATAGTTTTTCTGGGTGTGGGGTGTCTGGTTTTTGGTGTTCACCAGCCATTGTCTCAGGGTGTTACCAGGTTTGAAGTGTCCCAGAATCTTGTGTTATATAAACCTTCTTCTGGCCTGAATGATCATTTTACTGTGTCTGTCATCTTTTATCCAAATGTTTTTGTTCTTTCTGGAATGAGATTGCATTATTTTGTACAATCAGCTGAGGGGCCCACAAGTTTTGAGGGGCTCCCTCAGATGCTTGTGGTCTTACACCTTGTCCTGTGGTCTGGTGGGAACATTATCAGCTCTGGTTCGGTTTTGTTGACCGTTTACGCTCCAGTGGGTGTGTGTGTCTGAAAGTGGGTATTGGTCAGTTATAGAGATATTCCAGTTGATCGGCCACCGATCAGTATCGGGAAAATTTTCTTGAAAAAGTATGTGATCGACATTTGCCGATTAATGTTTTTCAGTACCGATCACAAACACTGATCACCCCGTGCCTGATATTGTATTTATTTATTTATTTATTTATTTTTGATAATATATTTATTTGGAGTGTGTTGCGGCTCCACTAAGCTAATAATAATCACTTCCATTACGGGAAAAAAAGTAATAATAATAATAGATTTTATTTCAAAGCACTTTACATTGAGTAAACAACCTCAAAGTGCTACAGTGTATATAAAATAAAAAAAATTTAAAGATAATAAAACAAATTAATAAAAATAAAAACTAGAACAGCCAAATAGCTAAAACTAGTATGCATATATCTAAAAAAAAAGGTTGTTTTTTTTTAAAAAAAAAAAGGGTTTTAAGCCTTTTTTAAAAGCATCCACAGTTTGCGGTGCCCTCGGGTGGTCAGGGAGAGCAATCCACAGACTGGGAGCGGCTGAGCAGAAAGTAAACTGCATTTCTCAATATCTGAAGTATCATTATCAAAAATTAGGACAAGGCTAAACATGTTACACACCAGGAGCAGGCATGGTAATAGCTAAGCTAACTGCTAAGATAGCGAGACACAACATATATTTTTTTGGGATCTCCTTTGGTGTCAAAGCATAACTTTGCATGTATAAAAACAATTTTCTTCAAGCTAAAACTTTTGGCAGTAAATTTCCACAGTGCGATCCACTCACTTGCACTCAGCGCACCCGTAATTCACACTCTACAACGACAGGTGGTACTGCTGAGTCAATATAAGGCCGTAAGAGCTACTGTTATTTGCGCATGGTGCCGTCCGCCAAAAATATAATATGTTTGTATTTTACTGCATCCTGTAATTTCACTCCGTTAAGGGTGGAACATTAGAACAGAAGTGAACATATGTGTTAGTAATTACGAGCTATGAAGTGAAAAAGTTGGATTAAATAATCTTTGCCTCTTCCTACTCCTTTTTCAGTAGGTATAATTTGTAAAGAAAACATTTAATATTTAAAACAAATTAATGTTTGTAAAATATTTAACGTATCATGTTGTAGCTGTGTAGATGTTTGAAATAAACTTCAACCCAACAACCAACAATAATACTGCCAAAAGTTTTAATTAAAAAAAATATATAATAATTACACTGGAGAATGTTTTTTTTAATTGAAGAAAAACATTTATACTTGGGAATTTTATTTTTACTTGCATAAAATTGCTTTTATACTTGCGAATCGTTTTTTTATTTAAGGAAAATTATTTTTCTACTTGCGAATAAAAAAATTTCTATTGCAGAAAATTGTTTTTATACTTACAAAGTCTTTTTTTACTTGCAGAAAATATGTTTTTATTTGTGATTTTTTTTTTAATCAAAGAATATTGTTATTACACTTGCACTTTTTTTTTCTTGCAGAAAATATTTGTTTTATTTGCAAATTGTTTCTTTTAGTTGAAAGAATCGGTTTTTTTACTTGCAGAAAATGTTTTTTATTTACTTGTGAATCGTTTTTCTTTTACTTGCAGAAATTGTTTTGTTTACTTGCGAATAGTTTTTTTTAGTTGCAGAAAATAGTTTTTATATGCAAGAATAGTTTTTTTTATTTGCAGAAAAGTATTTTTTACTTGTGAATCGTTTTTTAAATAAAGAAAAAAAAAATTACACTTGCAATTTGTTTTTTTTACTTGCAGAATTAGTTTTACTTGTTTCTTTAGTTGAAATAATTATTTTTTTATACCTGCAAGTCATTTTTTTACTGCAGGAAATTGTTTTTATATATGCAAATCTTTTTTTTTACTTGCAGAAAAATGTTTTGTTTGCAATAAAGTTTTGTTTACTTGCAGAAATTAGTTTTTAACTTTTAACTTTTAAATGAGGAAATTACTTGCAAATCATTGGCCGTAAGTAAAAAAAAAAAATGTTGGTGTTTGTGGAGTTTTGGCAGTTATTACGCTCCATAATTATCGATACTCGAGTGATTAAATCAATATTTTTATTCCGTCAAAGTAGATATATATTTTTGTTTTTGTTTAAAAATTCAGGGAATTATTTTCTGGACACAGGAGGACTTTGTGGGCAAAAAGGATTTCAATCAGCAATAGATAGTTTTTGTTGAGTTACTGTGTACTATTGCCTTTGTTTTTCTCACACAATTGTATGTAGAATAAGGAACTAGTTAAACTATCGTGTTGATATTGTTACTCTATTAATAGCACTCACAATAAATATGTTGAAAAATGTACAGTTATTACATGTGGTCGGAATTGGTATGGGCCGATCTCACTTATTGATGATCAGAATTAATCCCTGATCGGAACATCCCTAGTCAGTATGTGTGGGTTTTCTGTTAACCTCGACATGTAGGGAGGGTACTGCCACCATTACACTAAATGACGTACTAAAAAGAGTAACTTTTTGTCTTTGACTGGCTGTTCTAAAAGTTGCTAGATGATGTCTGTGGAAGTCGCTTCCTAGCGGTTCCACTGACATACACTTAATGTACATAGATTTTATCACAAGTTTTCTCTCCAGCAGGACGCAACTTTTCAGCCACGTCCGTATCCTCTCTCTCCTCCTGTTCCCGGCCGCTTACTGTTAAAGACAATCAGATGATTAGATTAATTTGTACCACCTGTGAAATCTAATCACCTGCCAGCTGTGTCTCGCCGTCAGCCAATGCCCCGCCCCTATCCGATGGTGCGCGTCCTCCATAGACAGAAGCGGTGACCTTTGCTCCTGCAGGCGCGCTGGCCACACCTCCCTCCACAATGTCCTTGCCTCATTTGCATGAATTTTAATCAGTTTTGTTCTGCAGCATTACATTTGATCAAAGGACTGCAGGTGGTGACATTGCGTTGCAGTGTTTAATGTTCAGCGCGGCGGTGAAGAGACATTTACATCTTGCTCCGTAAACAAAGGCATTTCATTTGCAGTCCAGATGCGGTGAAGTGTCGTCTCCTCTCTGGTGTGACTGCAGCCGGGACTGCTGCGCGAGGCTCCTGAACGACTGTGAGGAGAGGCTCGTTGACAACATTCACTGTAGGGCTGCAACTAACGATTAATTTGATAATCGATTAATCTGTCGATTATTACTTCGATTGATCGATTAATAATCGGATGAAAGAGACAAACTACATTTCTATCCTATCCAGTATTTTATTGGGGAAAAACAGCATACTGGCACCATACTTATTTTGATTATTGTTGCTCAGCTGTTTGTACATGTTGCAGTTTATAAATAAAGGTTTATTTAAAAAATAAATAAAAAAAACTCTACGCATGCGAATCGATGACTAAATTAATCGGCAACTATTTTAATAATCGATTTTAATCTATTTAATCGATTAGTTGTTGCAGCCCTAATTCACTGCAGAGTAATACGTGCTTACATGTCTCCATAAACATCGGAAAAAGTTGCTACTTTTGTGGGTAGTTGCTTTCAAGAAAAACAGTATGAACGTGACGTTTTTGCCCTTCTTGGGTGCTGGGTGAAGGCTTGGACTTCTTTGTGCTGTTTGCTGAAAGGAGCTTGGAGCCATGTCCTCCATCTCAAGGTTGGCAACAATGGGGAATAAAAGCCAACCTATCGCACAATTGTGTTTTTATTTGTAAAATGTTCCCATGAATGGCAAACATGTGGCTTTAAAGTAAATACGGACAGCACATTTCGTTTTGCACCACAAAAGAGCGTAACCATTTGAAAGGGCATCTCTATCCTCCTTCAAAACCGCAATAAAAGTTCACCTCCAGGCAGCTACAACCCTAAACTAACACCCTCCCCGGATTGCTAATAATCAAATGTAAACAATCAAATGCAGATACTTTTTCTTATGCCTTCTGATCTCTCTCTCTCTCTCTGTCTCTCTCTCTATGTCCACTACTTGCTGTCCATATCCTCACCCCCCTCCACACCCCTGATTGTAAATAATGTAAATAATTCAATGTGATTATCTTGTGTGATGACTGTATTATGATGATAGTATATATCAGGGGTCACCAACCTTTTTGAAACCAAGAGCTACTTCTTGGGTACTGATTAATGCGAAGGGCTACCAGTTTGATACACACTTAAATAAATTGCCAGAAATAGCCAATTTGCTCAATTTACCTTTGACTCTATGTTATTATTAATAATTAATGATATTTATCTTTGTGTAAACACTGATCATCTTAATGATTTCTCACTAAATATCAATATGCAACACTTTATTTTTATATTTTCTCTAAGTGCACATTTTTCAAATTGAACATTTTCAAATGATCACTTCTAAGACAGTCTTGTGAAATCACAATATCCCATTTTAACTAGCTAGCCACTAACATTTTTGAACAAATCCTGAATTACTTTGCACCATGTTTGTACAAATAATAACTCATGTAAAATACAAAAGTCAACTCTCAAATGTTTAAATAAATCATGTCACACTTTGAACTGGACACCAAATTTGTTATCTGTTTCTTTGTCAGTTAGTGAAGACCAAGTCTTTAAAATATTTTTTTGGATTTTCAAATTCTATTTGAGTTTTGTCCCTCTTAGAATTTAAAATGTTGAGCAAAGCGAGACCAGCTTGCTAGTAAATAAATACAATTTAAAAATTAGAGGCAGCTCACTGGTAAGTGCTGCTATTTGAGCTATTTTTAGAACAGGCTAGCGGGCTACTCATCTGGTCCTTACGGGCTACCTGGTGCCCGCGGTCACCGCGTTGGTGACCCCTGCTATATATGATAGTATATATCTGTATCATGAATCAATTTAAGTGGACCCCGACTTAAACAAGTTGAAAAACTTATTCGGGTGTTACCATTTAGTGGTCAATTGTACGGAATATGTACTTCACTGTGCAACCTACTAATAAAAGTCTCAATGCAATCAATCAATCAATTCTTGTGGGTGTACGTTGTGGCATGTCCCCTCCTAAGAGGATAAATACGTTGGATCCAGAACCATCCTCGAAGATTAGATAAGCCCTTTTTACGTCTGAGCGCATGAACCGAGCAGTCCAGCTGCGATCGATTCAATGCCCTGAGAAGTGAACATGTTGTTAGCATCTGAGAAAATGTCGTACAGAATAGTAAAGTACAATGTTTCTCTGTTTCTGTCTTTACCCCCCCTTCCCCCCCTCAGTGACAGCAGTGGAGAAATCCTCAACAACAACTGCGTGATGGAGTACCACCAGACGACGGGCACGCTCAGCGCTCACTTCCGGAACATGGTGAGTGGCGTGGGAAGTGGTGACGACGGTAGTTTAATGCCCTAGCTCAGGGGTCGGCAACCCAAAATGTCGAAAGAGCCATTTTGGACCAAAAATACAAAAAAACTAATTTGTCTGGAGTCGGAAAAAAATTAAAAGCCTTATATGAGTCTTATAATAATAAAAACTCATAATGTACCGTATTTTCCGGACCATAAGTTGCACTGTCGATGAACCGGTGTATTCAGGTCTATTTTCATACAAACCCCGTTTCCATATGAGTTGGGAAATTGTGTTAGATGTAAATATAAACGGAATACAATGATTTGCAAATGCTTTTCAACCCATATTCAGTTGAATATGCTACAAAGACAACATATTTGATGTTGAAACTGATAAAAAAAAATGTTTTTGCAAATAATCATTAACTTTAGAATTTGATGCCAGCAACACGTGCCAAAGAAGTTGGGAAAGGTGGCAATAAATACTGATAAAGTTGAGGAATGCTCATCAAACACTTATTTGGAACATCCCACAGGTGAACAGGCAAATTGGGAACAGGTGGGTGCCATGATTGGGTATAAAAGTAGATTCCATGAAATGCTTAGTCATTCACAAACAAGGATGGGGCGAGAGTCACCACTTTGTCAACAAATGCCTGAGCAAATTGTTGAACAGTTTAAGAAAAACCTTTCTCAACCAGCTATTGCAAGGAATTTAGGGATTTCACCATCTACGCTCCGTAATATCATCAAAGGGTTCAGAGAATCTGGAGAAATCACTGCACGTAAGCAGCTAAGCCCGTGACCTTCGATCCCTCAGGCTGTACTGCATCAACAAGCGACATCAGTGTGTAAAGGATATCACCACATGGGCTCAGGAACACTTCAGAAACCCACTGTCAGTAACTACAGTTGGTCGCTACATCTGTAAGTGCAAGTTAAAACTCTCCTATGCAAGGCGAAAACCGTTTATCAACAACACCCAGAAACGCCGTCGGCTTCGCTGGGCCTGAGCTCATCTAAGATGGACTGATACAAAGTGGAAAAGTGTTCTGTGGTCTGACGAGTCCACATTTCAAATTTTTTTTGGAAACTGTGGACGTCGTGTCCTCCGGACCAAAGAGGAAAAGAACCATCCGTATTGTTATAGGCGCAAAGTGTAAAAGCCAGCATCTGTGATGGTATGGGGGTGTATTAGTGCCCAAGACATGGGTAACTTACACATCTGTGAAGGCGCCATTAATGCTGAAAGGTACATACAGGTTTTGGAGCAACATATGTTGCCATCCAAGCAACGTTACCATGGTTTGAACATCAAATATCTTGTCTTTGTAGTGCATTCAACTGAATATGGGTTGAAAAGGATTTGCAAATCATTGTATTCCGTTTATATTTACATCTAACACAATTTCCCAACTCATATGGAAACGGGGTTTGTACAAAAGGCGCACCAGATTATAGGGGGCATATTATTATCTTTTTTCTCAATGTAAAACACTGTCAGGTTCAAACACTGATGACATCTATTAAACAGACGAGAAGCAAGGAATCATGCAGAGACAGAGTTCAATTTGGCTCAATTGAGGAGACACGTTTTTTTAGGCTGCACTCTAGTTGCAGATCCAAACTACGTTCTAAAAGTCCAGCCCGCGTGCTTCCTCTATTTATTTGGGAGGTCCCTGGTTACATCATTGAAGCTGTCGCTGAGGGAAGGGGGTAATCTCGACAGCTCCAGTTAGACACAATATATGATTATACAAGAAATGCAAATGTGTTGACACTGGTGATATCGCCTTGTCTCTGCTCTGTCTGCGTCACGGCGGTGTTCGGCCTTGGCAGTCAGCAGGCCGTTCCTGGACACAGACACTGATACAAGACTGGCTTGCAATCTTTTGGATTGCCAGCTTTGCACAGACAAAGAAAAATACAATTTCAGCACAATTGATACTAACTATAGCAACGGCCCTTAAGCATAAGAGTTGTGTGATAACACATACATAATTATTCTAACAAACACTTCCTTGTGATCTACATAACATGTAATTGTGGTTCTTTGGTCAAAATGTTGCGTAGATGATGTTTTACAGACCATCTTCAAGCTGTTTTCTGACAGTCGCTTCAGGATGCGCCGTTTTGTGGGCGGTCTTATTTACGTGGCTCACCTTCGACGGCGTCTTCTCCCCGTCATCTTTGTTGTAGCGGTGTAGCGTGCAAGGACGGGAGTGGAAGACGTGTCAAAAGATGGCGCTAACTGTTTTAATGACATTCAGACTTTACTTCAATCAATAACGGAGCAGCGTCTCCTCATCCGTGACTCACTAGTGCAACAACAACGCCGGAAATGTGTCCCGTGAAAAACCGTCCGACCGGATCTCTCTAATAATTAAAGTTCCTTGGGTGAATTATGTAAACTCACTTCCTGCCTTGTTCCTTCCTTTCTGCTGAGCTTTTACCCCATCTCACTAAAGCAGTTAGAGTAACATTTTTTTAATGTTTTCAATGCACTCAACTGTAATCCAAACACGGAAGTGTCAAGTGAAGCGGCAAATCGCACCAGCAGCCATTTGTTTCAGTAATGTCGTTTCACTGCGATCGAAGATAAAATAGTCTTTTCTTGTCGGGGGAGTGACTTGCCATGGCTTTGGATCTGAGATTTCCATAATGTAACCTTTTCTTTGTGCATTTCTGCTCGCTATTTTCCTGCTTGTGGCTCCACAGTAACTAAACGCCATCATTCCCTCACGCTACGGAATGGACCGAGGTTCAAAAAGGAGTCAGAACGCATGCAAAGGAATGTTTTGTTAACGCGTTATTATGGCGTAACTTTGACGGCCATAGTTTTAACATGTTTTGTTACTATTATTATTAGGGATGTCCGATAATGGCTTTTTTGCCGATATCCGTCCGATATTCCGATATTGTCCAACTCTTAATTACCGATACCGATATATACAGACCTGGACATAGTCTGGACTGTATACAAATGCTTATTTTGAAAATGTAATTTTGTTTTACAGATTATGTGCAATCTGTTGTTGAAGTTCCCAAATTTTGAGTGTACATAAATGAAGGTGTGTGTTGCTGAGCCCCCGACTTGGACATAATCTGGACTGGACCTGGTTTTTAAGAACCCTTTAAACAATATAATTTCATGGACAACCAGGTCTGGTGAAGATAAGGTCCTTTTTAAAAAAAATTAATAAAATAAAAAAAACAATATAAAAACAGTTACATAGAAACTAGTAATTAATGAAAATGAGTCAAATTAACTGTTAAAGTTTAGTACTATTAGTGGACCAGCAGCACGCACAATCATGTGTGCTTACGGACTGTATTCCTTGCAGACTGTATTGATATACACTACCGTTCAAAAGTTTGGGGTCACCCAAACAATTTTGTGGAATAGCCTTCATTTCTAAGAACCAGAATAGACTGTCGAGTTTCAGATGAAAGTTCTATTTTTCTGGCCATTTTGAGCGTTTAATTGACCCCACAAATGTGATGCTCCAGAAACTCAATCTGCTCAAAGGAAGGTCAGTTTTGTAGCTTCTGTAACAAGCTAAACTGTTTTCAGATGTGTGAACATGATTGCACAAGGGTTTTCTAATCATCAATTAGCCTTCTGAGCCAATGAGCAAACACATTGTACCATTAGAACACTGGAGTGATAGTTTCTGGAAATGGGCCTCTATACACCTATGTAGATATTGCACCAAAAACCAGACATTTGCAGCTAGAATAGTCATTTACCACATTAGCAATGTATAGAGTGTATTTCTTTAAAGTTAAGACTAGTTTAAAGTTATCTTCATTGAAAAGTACAGTGCTTTTCCTTCAAAAATAAGGACATTTCAATGTGACCCCAAACTTTTGAACGGTAGTGTATATTGATATATAATGTAGGAACCTACCAGAATATTAATAACAGAAAGAAACAACCCTTTTGTGTGAATTGGGGGGGGGGGGGGGGGGGGGTTTGGGTTGGTGCACTAATTGTAAGTGTATCTTGTGTTTATGTTGATTTAAAAAACAAAAAAAAAACGATACTGATAATAAAAAAACGATACCGATAATTCCCGATATTAGATTTTAAAGCATTTATCGGCCGATATTATCGGATATCTCTAATTATTATTAATGATTTAATGGTAGTTTGTTGATGAAAATTCTAATCCCTTATTTTGTCCCTATTTTCCATATATAGTACGCCGTATGAAGGCCTTCACATTTCTTACATACGGTCTTTGTCTTTGTCACATGTCCGTCCTTCACATAGTCTTTGAAGCGGATCAAGCGGTCGGACAGGAGAGGAGCAGAATCCGTCACCGAGGAGAAGTTCACCATTCTCTTCGAGTCCCAGTTCAGCGTCGGAGGCAATGAGCTCGTCTTCCAAGTGAAGGTACACAAACGGACGATGATTAGAACAGTGATGAATAACCACTAAATGTAAAAAAAATTGTTATTGATCTTGGTCTCTCCTAACAGACATTGTCACTGCCGGTAGTGGTGATCGTCCACGGGAGCCAAGACAATAATGCCACGGCCACGGTGCTGTGGGACAACGCTTTTGCTGAGCCAGTAAGTAGACACACATCACCTTCCACTCACAACACACACATTATGACATTAACACAATCATCTCTGACTGGTAGTAGATTCTCAAAAACTAGTGTTGTCCCGATACCAGGTACCAAAATGTATTTCGGTACTTTTCTTTTCTACATTAAACATATGTTTCTTAGTGCAAGTTTGTCCTTAAATAAAATAGTGAACATACAAAACAACTTGTCTTTTAGTAGTAAACAAACAAAGACTCCTAATTTAGCTGCTGACATATGCAGTAACATATTGTGTCATTTATCTATTCTATTATTTTTGTCAAAATTATTAAGGACAAGTGGTAGAAAATGAATTATTAATCTACTTGTTCATTTACAGTTAATATCTGCTTACTATCTCATTTAACATGTTTTATCTACACTTCTGTTCAAATGTAATAATCACTTATTCTTCTGTTGTTTGGATGCTTTACATTAGTTTTGGATGATACCACAAATTTGGGTATCAATCCGATACCAAGTAGTTACAGGATCATACATTGGTCATATTCAAAGTCCAGGGACATATTTCCTGAGTTTATAAAGATAATATAGATTTTTAAAAAACGAAAGAAGATTTTGTCATGCTACAAAATATCGATGTAATAATAGTAGTATCAACTAGATACACTCTTGTACTTGGTATCATCACAGTGGATGTTAGGTGTAGATCCACCAATAGCGTTTGTTTACATTGTAGCGTCCCGGAAGAGTTGGTGCTGCAGGGAATTCTGTGAATTTGTACTGTAGTGTTTATGTTGTGTTGCGGTGAAAATATTCTCCCAAAATGTGTTTGTCATTGTTGTTTAGTGTGGTTTCACTATATGGCACATGTTTATGACAGTGTTGGCGTTGTTCACACGGCCACCCTTAGTGCAGGCATGTGATTTTTCCGTCTAAAGTCGGAATTCCGTCTTTTTTAATCTCGGGGAAAAAAAAAAAATTATCTCCCGTTTTTCAGTTTTTTTTTTCCGACCCTAAATCAAGATTCGAGACGTAGTTTATACTACGCCGTAGTTGATTGGTCGATATGTTCCTTGTGACCAATCAGGACATCTGTTATGAATGATGACGTTAATAACGTCATCATTCATAATGGTTATTACCGCCATTTTCCATATGTAAACGATGTCGGTTCTCGAGAGAAAGGACGCTTTACGAGTAAAAGAAATTGATAAACATGTCAAAAATAAGTTTCGATGGGACTGGATGGAAAGGGAAATCACTGATACTGTTGGGAAGAAGGAAGTTACGACTTTGTTCTGTGATTTTATTCGGAAAATCGATCGTCCCGGAAAGGTTTTGTACACGTGGTGTCATGATAATATTGACCATGGATCACGAGGTTTCAAGGCTTTGGAAGTACATGCGAAACGCCAAAAACATATGAAACAACTTGAAGCAAGGAAAACAAACTTTTCACTAGCTGGTACTTTTGGATGTCAACCGAAAGTGAGCAAACCTTACGGACTTCATCCTTTGTTTTGTCAGTGGTGTAACAATCTTGAAGGTAAATATTTTCACGCTTGTTTTATGCAATATGTCAGTGTCCTCACATTATTATTATTTCCTATTTTCAAATATGAGTAAACAATACTAAACATGTTTAATTATTTTCATAAATGTATATCCTATTTTGGCAGAAAAAAATTGGTATTTTGTTATATTTATCCAAAAATCCAAAAAAGAAGCTACAAAAGCAGAGACCAAAAGGAAAATGCAGGCTGCTCAGAAATTTGCAAGGAAAGCTCATGTTAGGGCTCTCCGAGGAAGCTAATGTGTGAAGTGAACTGAAGTAATGTGGTAATACTGTAAATAAACTGTAGATAATAACACTGATCAATGTGACACCTGGGGATGTGAAATGAACACAAGATGTAAATATTAGTGACTAAATACTGTTGGGACTGAACCATATACAGTGATTCATTAGGATAATTGGGTTATGTATGTTCTATTAATGATGTTTTCATGTCTTTAAACACTATAATATTTTCTTCAAATGGTGCTGTCTTTGTTAATTTTAGCATGCTAAATTGGTGAAAAACCCCAGGTGCCCCTTCATCCCCCAGACCCTCGGAAATTTTTTCAGTCTTTTTCATTGTGGTCAAATCACATGCCTGTTAGTGTGACATGTATAGCTGTTGAGTAAGTCTACCCTTCATGCACTTGTGTGTAGTGTGTTCAAAGTTAAATTGGTTGTCCGAATGGTCGATGATTGATCATAGGGTGGTGTTGTCTTGACTTTGTCAACTTCAGTCCATTTTAACTTAGACTTAGACTTAGACTTCCTTTTTATTGTCATTCAAATTTGAACTTTACAGTACAGACAAGAACGAAATTTTGTTGCATTAGCTCATGGTAGTGCAGGATAAACCTTCAGTCCATTTTAACACGTCAGAAGTCAGGATTACGGTGTGTTGTGGTATGTAGTGAAGCATGTATAGATGTCACTCGTCCTACTGGGATGATTCTTGAAATAACTGTACTTGACTCATCTCCATGGAGACATGGATTAATGATTTAAAAGGTGTTACAAAACTGCAGACTGCGGTTAGTCATTTGGCGCTGTCTTAAAGCGTGGCGACGCCAATGGGTGGGGGACCGGTACTTTTTAGAGGCGGTATAGTACCGAATATGATTCATTAGTATCGTGGTACGATACTAATACCGGTATATCGTACAACCCTATCAAAAACAGTAAAGCATTCCAGTCATACTAAGGATCGTTGATATGTGTTTTGCAGTAAACCCTTAAAAACAGAAGTGTTTCTGTCTTATAGAGCAGTGGTCCCCAACCACCGGGATCGATTGGTATCGGGCCGCACAAGAAATAAAAAAAATTATATATTATATATTTATATATATATAAAATTAAAGGCCTACTAAAATGATTTTTTTTTTTTTAAACGGGGATAGCAGATCCATTCTATGTGTCATACTTGATCATTTGGCGATATTGCCATATTTTTGCTGAAAGGATTTAGTATAGAACAACGACGATAAAGTTCGCAACTTTTGGTCTCTGATAAAAAAAAGCCTTGCCCCTACCGGAAGTAGCGTGACGTAGTCGGTTGTTCGCCTCCTCATATTTTCCTACTGTTTTCAATGCAGCGAGAGCGATTCGGACCGAGAAAGCGACGATTACCCCATTAATTTGAGCGAGGATGAAAGATTCGTGGATGAGGAACGTTAGAGTGACGGACTAGAATGCAGTGCAAGACATATCTTTTTTCGCTCTGACCGTAACTTAGGTACAAGCTGGCTCATTGGATTCCACACTCTCTCCTTTTTCTATTGTGGATCACGGATTTGTATTTTAAACCACCTCGGATACTATATCCTCTTGAAATTGAGAGCCGAGAACGCGAATTGGACATTCACAGTGACATTTATCTCCACGACAATACATCGGCGAAGCTCTTTAGCTACTGAGCTAACGTGATAGCATCTGGCTCAAATGCAGATAGAAACAAAATAAATAAATCCCTGACTGGAAGGATAGACAGAAGATCAACAATACTATTAAACCATGGACATGTAAATACACGGTTAATAATTCTCAGCCTGGCAAAGCTTAACAATGCTGTTGCTAACGACGCCATTGAAGCTAACTTAGCAACCGGACCTCACAGAGCTATGATAAAAACATTAGCGCTCCACCTACGCCAGCCAGCCCTCATCTGCTCATCAACACCCGTGCTCACCTGCGTTCCAGCGATCGACGGCGCGACGAAGGACTTCACCCGATCATTCGTGCGGTTGGCAGCTAGCGTCGGCTAGCGCGTCTGCTATCCATCTCAAAGTCCTCCTGGTTGTGTTGCTGTAGTCCGCTGCTAATACACCGATCCCACCTACAACTTTCTTCTTTGCAGTCTTCATTGTTCATTAAACAAATTGCAAAAGATTCGCCAACACAGATGTCCAGAATACTGTGGAATTATGAGATGAAAACAGAGCTTTTTTGTATTGGATTCAAAGGTGTACCAATACTTCCGTTTAACTAGTGACATCACGCGCATACGTCATCATACAAAGACGTTTTCAACCGGAAGTTTAGCGGGAAATTTAAAATTGCACTTTATAAGTTAACCCGGCCGTATTGGCATGTGTTGCAATGTTAAGATTTCATCATTGATATATAAACTATCAGACTGCGTGGTCGGTAGTAGTGGCTTTCAGTAGGCCTTTAAATCAGCTGTAAAATACACTAAAAACAAGTATATGTCATCCAATTTGTTTCTCATCTCTTGGTTACCTTGTTAGGCTTCCTTATCCATGAAAATATTGGGTTTTAATATTTTTGGTGTGGGCCATTGGGCCTTTTTTTTGTCAGTATACCACTCTATTTCAATTTAAACAATGGTAAAATGAACCTCAGGAGAATCGTATAAATAAATAAAAGTCTTTGTTAGTTTTTGTACTGGATAACAAGGTAAAATGAGAATCCCCTAAAGCTCACATGATTGGGAGAGGAGCTGGCTGTCAGTGTGTTCAGTTTTGGCTCTTATTATTGCTTTATAATATTATTTTTATAACTGGGTCGAAACCGACCCTAACAACACCAAGGTCATAATTTCAACCAGAGCATTTTATAATTTAGTGAAAAAAATAATAATTATTGTTATTTTGTTGAAATAGAGGTTCCTGACAAAGTCAAAAAGCCTTGATACAAAAAATACATTAATGTGGTTCTTTTATGCATTTAAAAACTAATACGGGTCAGTGCCGATCCTGGTGTGACGTTCAGCAGCCCCCACACCTGGCAGGAGGTGAGCAATGCCCAGGCTCGAGCGTCGGAGCACCACATGGGCGTCTCTGAAAGAGAATTATGTCTGGCTGACTTAGCGCAGCAGGGCGGCAACATTTCAAGCATGCGGTCGATAAGTGTTGCGCTATGGTGTCTAACGCACTGACTCATTCTTCTTCTATCATTCCTTACTTTAAAGGCCTACTGAAAGCCACTACTACCGACCACGTAGTCTGATAGTTTATATATCAATGATGAAATCTTAACATTACAAAACATGCCAATACGGCCGGGTTAACTTATAAAGTGCAATTTTAAATTTCCCGCTAAACTTCCGGTTGAAAACGTCTATATATGATGACGTATGCGCGTGATGTCACGGAGAGAACGGAAGTATTGGTACCCCATTGAATCCAATACAAAAAAGCTCTGTTTTCATCTCATAATTCCACAGTATTCTGGACATCTGTGTTGGTAAATCTTTTGCAATTTGTTTAATGAACAATGGAGACTGCAAAGAAGAAAGTTGTAGGTGGGATCGGTGTATTAGCGGCTGGCTGTAGCAACACAACCAGGAGGACTTTGACTTGGATAGCAGACGCGCTAGCCGACGCTAGCCGCCGACCGCACGGATGATCGGGTGAAGTCCTTCGTCCTTCCGTCGATCGCTGGAACGCAGGTGAGCACGGGTGTTGATGAGCAGATGAGGGCTGGCTGGCGTAGGTGGAGCGCTAATGTTTTTATCATAGCTCTGTGAGGTCCCGTTGCTAAGTTAGTTTCAATGGCGTCGTTAGCAACAGCATTGTTAACCTTCGCCAGGCTGGAAAGCATTAACCGTGTATTTACATGTTCATGGTTTAATAGTATTGTTGATCTTCTGTCTATCCTTCCAGTCAGGGATTTATTTATTTTGTTTCTATCTGCATTTGAGCCTGATGCTATCACGTTAGCTCAGTAGCTAAAGAGCTTCGCCGATGTATTGTCGTGGAGATAAAAGTCACTGTGAATGTCCATTTCGCGTTCTCGACTCTCATTTTCAAGAGGATATAGTATCCGAGGTGGTTTAAAATACAAATCCGTGATCCACAATAGAAAAAGGAGAAAGTGTGGAATCCAATGAGCCAGCTTGTACCTAAGTTACGGTCAGAGCGAAAAAAGATACGTCCTGCACTGCACTCTAGTCCTTCACTCTCACTTTCCTCATCCACGAATCTTTCATCCTCGCTCAAATTAATGGGGTAATCGTCGTTTTCTCGGTCCAAATCTCTCTCGCTGCATTGTAAACAATAGGGAAATGTGAGCAGCCCTATCCCCTGTGACGTCACGCTACTTCCGGTATAGGCAAGGCTTTTTTTTTATCAGCGACCAAAAGTTGTGAACTTTATCGTCGTTGTTCTCTACTAAATCCTTTCAGCAAAAATATGGCAATATCGCGAAATGATCAAGTATGACACATAGAATGGATCTGCTATCCCCGTTTAAATAAAACAAATTCATTTCAGTAGGCCTTTAAGGCTGTTTCTGTATAGATCTGTCCTTCAGGATGTCAGTAGCTTTAATGCTAATGAGCTGTGTTTGTTTCCAACAGTTTCTCAAAAAGTACTTTTGTGCACTTTATGTACTTTTTATGCATACGGTAGTTTACACTGTAACTGTGCACCTATCCTATGTATTACATGCCATATACCACAAACAACAAGGTAAGATTAAGGAGTTAGACCAGGGGTGTCAAACTCATTTTAGATCGGGGGCCACATCGATCAATCAATCAATCAATGTTTATTTATATAGCCCTAAATCACAAGTGTCTCAAAGGGCTGCACAAGCCACAACGACATCCGCGGTTCAGCACCCACATAAGGGTAAGGAAAAACTCACAACCCAGTGGGACGTCGATGAGAATGACTATGAGAAACCTTGGAGAGGACCGCAGATGTGGGTAACCCCCGCCCTCTAGGGGAGACCGGATGCAATGGACGTCGAGTGGGTCTGACATAATATTGTGAAAGTCCAGTCCATAGTGGATCTAACATAATAGTGAGAGTCCAGTCCATAGTGGATCTAACATAATAGTGAGAGTCCAGTCCATAGTGGATCTAACATAATAGTGAGAGTCCAGTCCATAGTGGATCTAACATAATAGTGAGAGTCCAGTCCATAGTGGGGCCAGCAGGAGACCATCCAGAGCAGAGACGGGTCAGCAGCAAAGAGATGTCCTCAACCGATGCACAGGCGAGCGGTCCACCCCGGGTCCCGACTCTGGACAGCCAGCACTTCATCCATGGCTACCGGACCTGTTCCCCCCCTCCACAAGGGAGAGGGGGGGCAGAGGAGAAAAGAAAAGAAACGGCAGATCAACTGGTCTAAAAGGGGGGTCTATTTAAAGGCTAGAGTATACAAATGAGTTTTAAAGGCTTACTGAAATGAGATTTTCTTATTTAAACGGGATAGCAGGTCCATTCTATGTGTCATACTTTATCATTTCGCGATATTGCCATATTTTTGCTGAAAGGATTTAGTAGAGAACATCGACGATAAAGTTTGCAACTTTTGGTCGCTGATAAAGAAAGCCTTGCCTGTACCGGAAGTAGCGTGACGTCACAGGTTGTGGAGCTCCTCACATCTGCACATTGTTTACAATCATGGCCACAAGCAGCGAGAGCGATTCGAACCGAAAAAGCGACGATTTCCCCATTAATTTGAGCGAGGATGAAAGATTCGTGGATGAGGAAAGTGAGAGTGAAGGACTAGAGGGCAGTGGAAGCGATTCTGATAGGGAATATGCTGTGAGAGGCGGGAGGGACCTGATATTCAGCTGGGAATGACTAAAACAGTAAATAAACACAAGACATATATACTCTATTAGCCACAACACAACCAGGCTTATATTTAATATGCCACAAATTAATCCCGCATAACAAACACCTCCCCCCTCCCGTCCATATATCCCGCCAATACAAATCAAACACCCTCACAACACACTCAATCCCACAGCCAAAAGTACCGTTCACCTCCACAAAGTTCATACAGCACATATATTTCCCCAAAGTTACGTACAGTACGTGACATGCACATAGCGGCACGCACGTACGGGCAAGCGATCAAATGTTTGGAAGCCGCAGCTGCGTACTCACGGTACCGCGTATCCAACTCAAAGTCCTCCTGGTAAGAGTCTCTGTTGTCCCAGGCCAATGGTAAAGCTTGTCCCAGGCCAATGGTAAAGCTTGACTGTCATCGTTTGGGAATGTAAACAATGACACACCGGCTACGTGGTTGTGTTGCTGCAGCCGGCCGCTAATACACCGCTTCCCACCTACAGCTTTCTTCTTTGCTATCTCCATTGTTCATTAAACAAATTGCAAAAGATTCACCAACACAGATGTCCAGAATACTGTGGAATTTTGCGATGAAAACAGACGACTTAATAGCTGGCCACAATGCTGTCCCCAAAATGTCCGCTACAATCCGTGACATCACGCGCAAACGTCATCATACCGAGACGTTTTCAGCAGGATATTTCGCGGGAAATTTAAAATTGCACTTTACTAATCTAACCCGGCCGTATTGGCATGTGTTGCAATGTTAAGATTTCATCATTGATATATAAACTATCAGACTGCGTGGTCGGTAGTAGTGGGTTTCAGTAGGCCTTTAAAATGGGACTTAAATGCTTCTACTGAGGTAGCATCTCTAACTGTTACCGGGAGGGCATTCCAGAGTACTGGAGCCCCAATGGAAAACGCTCTATACCCCGCAGACTTTTTTTGGGCTCTGTGAATCACTAATAAGCCGGAGTTCTTTGAACGCAGATTTCTTGCCGGGACATATGGTACAATACAATCAGGATGGAGCTAGACCGTGTAGTATTTTATACGTAAGTAGTAAAACCTTAAAGTCACATCTTAAGTGCACAGGAAGCCAGTGCAGGTGAGCCAGTATAGGTATATATATATGTATATAAAGGTATATACAGTATAGGCATAATATGATCAAACTTTCTTGTTCTTGTCAAAAGTGTAGCAGCCCGCATTTTGTACCAACTGTAATCTTTTAATGCTAGACATAGGGAGACCCGAAAATAATACGTTACAGTAATCGAGACGAGACGTAGCGGACGCATGAATAGTGATCTCAGAATTTTAGAAAATCTACTCCCAAGTGGGCCGGACTGGTAAAATCACGGCACGATAACTAAAAAATAAAGACAAGTTCAGATTGTTTTCTTTGTTTGAAAACAGAACAAGCACATTCTGAAATTGTACAAATTGTAACGATCGGGTCGCATGGTTATGCGGAGGTCCTTCTCCCAAGATGCAGACGGAACACTCCGGACGGAGCGTGCAGGTGGGACATGATTTATTTCTCATAAATCACGCAGGAAAAACAGGTAGCGCAAAAGCGTGCCGATAGCACGGATGGCAAAGCTAAGAAGAGCATAGCGTGGAAGCTAGCATACAAAACAGGAATCGAAACTAACCGTCGTTAATCGTTGCGTGATGCAAACAAGGAAGCCAGACAGTGTGTGGCGAGCAACGTGAATAATAGCTCTCTGATTAGTGCCTGGCAGCAGCTGAAACCAATCAGCACCCATGGTAACGGAAACACAAACCCAGGGGTGCAGAAAACAGAACTGAGGTAGTCAAAACTAACAGACCAAAAACATGATCCGGGCAACGGATCATCACTGCAAAAACTGAAATCTAAGTAAGATTAAATATCTCAATTTGCTTATTTTCTGTCTGATAAGATAATTCTTCTCACTAAGCAGATTTTATGTTAGAGTGTTTTACTTGTTTTAAGTGTTTTGGTCCTAAATGATCTCAGTAAGATATTACAGCTTGTTGCTGAGATTTGATGACCTACCGTAATTTCCGGACTATAAGCCGCTACTTTTTCCCCTCGTTCTGGTCCCTGCGGCTTATACAAGGGTGCGGCTTATTTACGGCCTCTTCTTCTCCGACACCGACGAAGAGAATTTCGGTGGTTTTAGTACGCAGGAGGAAGACGATGACACAATGATTAAAGACTGACTTTTCATATACCGGTAGGCTGGTTATTTTGATAACGTTCAGGCGAGCACTTTGTATTACTTTGCACCGTTGTATTATTTGTACTCTGCACGAATGCTGTTCGCCATGTCAAAGATGTGAAAGTTTGATTGAATGATTCAAAGATTTTTTGTTAATAAATGGGACGCTTTGCGTTCCCAAACAGTCATCTCTGTCCCGACAATCCCCTCCGTGGTAGCAGGAACCCCTATATACTACGCTAATTACACATCAAAACCCTGCGGCTTATAGTCGGGTGCGGCTTATATATGGAGCAATCTGTATTTTCCCCTAAATTTAGCTGGTGCGGCTTATAGTCAGGTGCGGCTTATAGTCCGGAAATTACGGTATATTGAGTAAAACATGCTTGAAACTAGAATATCAACTGTTGCAAAGCTGTGTCATCAACACTCACAAGTATAAAACTACTTTTTTAAAGTAATCATTTCTTATTTCAAGCATGAAAAAAAAAATCATGACTGACACAATTGTGTCTCATAATTAAAACAGATGACAGCCAACTGGACTTTGCTGTTTTATTTTCAATGAAACAATAGAAAATACGTACTCATATAGTAGTACAGTTGTTATTAGTGAGAATATACTTATTTTAAAGTATTTTGGGGTTAATTGAGGTTAGCTATTTTTACTTGTTTTGGAAAGTCTTGACAAGCCAAATTTTCTTGTTTTATTGGCAGATAATTTTGCTTAGTTCAAATAAAATACCCCTAATTTTTGTTTTGTTTTGTTTTTGTTTATGAACCCTGACTTTTTGCAGTGATAACACAAATAATAATGTTGTTGGGTTTTTTTTACACTTAAATGTTGTGGTTAATAATTTGTTTGTCGTTATTTATATTTTCAGAATAAATTATGTGATAATGTTCACTTCATTGGTGTTAATTTTCAATTTATGAAGGTAAAAAAATTATATCAAAATCAAATTACAGGATGTTATTTATGTAGTTTGCTCATTTTCCTCGACTGATGTGCTAACATGCGATTTATTTTGTACGTATGTAGCATCATCTACAAAAATACAAATAATTGCTATTGCGACATCTAGTGGACACATTTAGAACAGCTGTTTCTTTCATCCCAAAAGTTCAGGTTAATTTTTATACTTTTCAAATTCATACCGCGGGCGGTATAAAAACTGCTCGCGGGCCTGATCTGGCCCTCGGACCGTACGTTTGACACCCCTGAGTTAGACAAAAGGACACAAAGTTAGCAACACTGGTATTGCCATGTTAGCTACAATGCTAAAATTACACTCACAAGTTAACAGTAAAATCATGCTAGTTTAGCGTATTTGCCAAAAAACAACATGATGATCAAACATTCAGCTACCAAGTCGGTAGCTGAATGACGGATAATATTTTAAGGTGTGTAGCGAAGTTCAAGCCTCACGGAAGTTGTCGCCCAAAACCTCAAGTATTCTTTCTTCTTTTTTTTTTCAAATATATTTCGTTGAATTTTACAGTTAAAATCACATTTAACAGTCATACTTTGCTCACGTAAACCCTTCATACAGGCACACATCCACTCATACACACTCACATGCACACTTGAGGAGAGAATTGCACTTGAACTTTAACAACTCAAGGTTTACAGTATAGACATTATTAGAAAAAATACCCAGATATTGTATATATATCCATCCATCCCGCTCTGGCTCAGGATCAGCAGGCTATCCAGACCATAGCAAGATGGATGAACATTCCTCGGCATCAAGGATCCTCAGGAAGTGATCACAAGATCACCTCCCGAGGACCTCTCCACCGTTCACACTTAAAAAAGAAAGTCACAGGGCTTGATCAGATGCAAAACAATACAAAATAAAAAGTAACAAAAAAAAAAAAAAAAGCAAGGAAACCGTGACAAAACCATATCAAAAGTGACACAAAAAACAATAGTAGTATAGGATCAATACAAAAAAATAATAACAATAATAAAAAAGGAATACAACTACAAAAAAGATGGCTTTTTTTTTTTTCCTTTAAATGTCTTTAAGTTATGATTCAATATATGTCAGTAAAGGTTTCCAGGTTAGTTCCCATTTATTCATATTTGTAGAGTTTATAAATCTTATTTTTTCAAGCGTCATTACATTCACAAGATCATTTAACCAGTTCAACCTCAAGGATTCTTCAGTTCAGTTCAGCTAGTTGGAAGATATGAAGTTAATGTTAAATACTACTCAGGTCGTTTGATTTTAGAATCAAGTTATACTTTTTGTGGACTTTTTCGAAAATCTATCCTGATTTCAAACATACATACTGGCCATATTGTTACAGTCCCATTTTGTTCATGTGATTAGTTTATTTGAGAACTTGCATTGCGGTACATCCCATGTGCTATTTATTGTTTTGCATTTGAACATGTTCGAAAAGGAGTAGGAAGAAGCAGAGCTAATATAAACCTACCCCTTTTTTGTTTTATAGTCATTGTTGACTTTCAGCGACGTCATGCTAGGTTAGCCTGGTTAGCCTAAAGACAAAGTAAATGGTAAATGGGTTATACTTGTATAGCGCTTTTCTACCTTTCTAAGGAACTCATTCACACACACACACATTCACACACTGATTGCAAACTCAATGACAAAGAAAACAATGAAATGTACAGAATCCCAGGTTTGTGGCTGACTGAGCTCCAGGCTTTAATGTCAGACGTGTAGCAAAGCCTGAATTGTATGAAGCTGTCCTGCATGAGTCAGAAGCAGGAGGTTTTTTCTTCCTGACGTCATTAAAAGACGCAAGTTAAAAAACATACCAACAAAAACAATTTTTTTTTTCTCATAAGTGGAGCAAACAAATGGAGATGATAGATTTTGTCATGTTAAAAGCTCACAAACAGTCTCTCGGGACAGACATTACTGTAGGAACGTCTTCGAAAAGTCACATTTTAGGGGACTTTTTTAAAGGACGCAGCGTCCAGTTGACCAAAACAAGTTCTCTTTACAGTTTGCATTCGCTCCATGAATTGAATCTGGGAGTAATTTTTCATAATATCAATTAGATTTGAGTAATCGGTAGATAACTAAGTGCACTTGAAAGACTCGATACGCCGCCCACTCTTGCTGTGACGATATCTGCCGAATAGACAGTGTAGATAAAGAGACTAATCAGAGACTAGATCTGACCAAACTAAGTCAATGAGCACGAACTGATGAAGCCTACTCGGATGAGAGGCCAATTGTCTTCCAAGACCAACCAAACAGTCCAGCTAGCGATTGAAAGCCCTGAGTTGACGATGACCTGGATGAATGAGAACATCCATAGACAGGTATATCAGATGGAATTTTTACCTGACATGTTTCGACTGCAGTGTTCTTCAGAAGGGTCACCTGACCACTGTGACGTGTTGCCTATCAGCTGTTCTTATAGGCGTGGCCAACCAGGCAGACCTGTCAAGTCTACCTGGTTGGCTGACCTCCCCCTCCCAACCCACCCGCCGCCGCTCAAACATTCAACCAGAAGCTTGTGGATGGCTACCAAAAGTGCCTTATTGCAGTGAAACTTGCCAAGGGACATGTAAGCAAATGTTAACATTGCTGTATGTATACTTTTGACCCAGCAGATTTGCTCACATTTTCAGTCGACCCGTAATAAATTAATAAAAGAACCATACTTCATGAATGTTTTTTGTGCCCAATGAGTATGAATAAGAGTTGTAGAAATGATTGGAAACTCAAGACAGCCATGACATGATGTTCATTACAAGTGTATGTAAACTTTTGACCACGACTATAAGTTCCAATCTAAATCACGGATACAAGACGGATGGTCAATGACAAATTGCAAAGCATTATAGCTGGGATTCAATTCTTGGGGGTAACGATTTGATTCAGAATAGATTCTCGATTCGGAATCAATACTTCTTAATAACATTGGGTGCCAGTTCTATGATTAAGTGAAGTGAATTATATTTATATAGCGCTTTTCTGTAGTGACTCAAAGCGCTCTACATAGTGAAATCCATTATCTAAGTTACATTTAAACCAGTGTGGGTGGCACTGGGAGCAAGTGGGTAAAGCATCTTGCCCAAGGATGGCGGAATGGGAGATCGAACCTGGAACCCTCAAGTTGCTGGCGCGGCCGCTCTACCAACAGAGCCACGCCTATTAACTACATTCCTCCATGAAATAGATAAACAGCTGTGATAAATTTCTATATTACTGAAAATAAAACTGTTTTTTTTTTTTTTTTAATTAAAATTCTTACCAAATATTTAATAAAGTCAAATGCAAATAATTTCTAAAGTAAAAGCACATGTGAGTTTTCACATCAACAAAATGATTTGCCTGTGTGCTTGGACAAGACAGATTTATTTATTTATTTTTTCTTTTTTTTTTTTATTTACATCCAGCATCAGACATTCCTATCCATTGCATCATATTCACATACATCTTATATCTGTTGTCTGCCCTAAATGTCCAAATGTTTTTTGTTTATATCCCAACCATACCACCCACCACCCTCCCCCCCCCCCGAAAAGAAAGTAACAGCTAAAAAAACAACAACAAAGTAATATCTACAAATACAACTATTAAAAAAACAAAAAATAAATGATAATGCATTAATAATAACAATAGTCAGAAATAAAATAATTTAAAAAATATATATAAACAGATACATATATATATACACTACCGTTCAAAAGTTTTGTTTGGTCAGCCGTTTTACTACCTTGTTACAAACATCGTTTGGAAACAATTAAGGTTATGTAAATAAACATTTACAGAATCTTTCTGTGTAAATAACGTATTTCACAATGTACACACTACCGTTCAAAAGTTTGGGGTCACATTGAAATGTCCTTATTTTTTAAGGAAAAAAGCACTTTACTTTTCAATGAAGATAACTTTAAACTAGTCTTAACTTTAAAGAAGTACACTCTATACATTGCTAATGTGGTAAATGACTATTCTAGCAGATTGAGTTTCTGGAGCATCACATTTGTGGGGTCAATTAAACGCTCAAAATGGCCAGAAAAAGAGAACTTTCATCTGAAACTCGACAGTCTATTCTTCTTCTTAGAAATGAAGGCTATTCCACAAAATTGTTTGGGTGACCCCAAACTTTTGAACGGTAGTGTATATATATATATACACACGCATACACACATACATACCTGTACACATATAGGGAGTAATCCTTTTTTTTTTGAGCAGTACAATCACTAATTCGAAAAATGAATGTCAGGTTTATGGGGCGTGACATAATTGACCCAGTTTTCTCAGTATGAAGTAAATTTTTCCAATTTATAGTTAATAAAGACAGTTATGTGGGCTCTGTACCGAGGATGTCGTCGTGGCTTGTACAGCCCTTTGAGACACTTGTGATTTAGGGCTATATAAATAAACATTGATTGATTGATTGATTGATATCTTCTCCATTTTATATATGTCCATTGTGATTTCCATCCATTGCTTCAAAGTTGGGCTCTCCTGGGATATCCATTTCCTAGTAATGGTCTTTTTACCGGCCACCAGTAGGATATTCATTAAGTGTTTATCTTTCTTCAGCCAGTCCTGAGGTACATGTCCAAAAAACAAAGTTTTACTTTCAAGGGGTCTTTCACGTTTGAAAATATCCTGTAGAGCTTGGTGTATCTCTTTCCAGTAGTCCTTTATGATGGAGCAGTCCCAGAAAACGTGGTGGTGGTTTGCATGTGAATTCCCACAATTTCTCCAACAGGCAGGGGATTTGTTATCGTAGTGAGACTTCTGAGAAGGTGTAATAAAAAATCTGATCAAACTTTTCCAGCCAAACTCCCTCCACTTGGGTGAGCTGGTACAAGTCCATTGATATTTCCACATTATTGTCCATTCTTCCTCAGATATAGTTATCCCTCCTTCCTTTGGACAGATATATTTTATTCATCTTTATTTTTTAAATACATTTTAGATCGATTAAGAATTGTTACAAATAAGAATCACAATTCATTCTTTTTTTTTTTTTTTTTTACACCCCTACATTAGGATATAGGCAGGGAATGACTGTCATGATCCGTTGCCCGGATCATGTTTTGTTTAGTTTTTGACTCCCTCAGTTCCCGTTTTGAGCACCCGTGGGTTTGTGTTTTGGTTGCCATGGGGGCAGACTGGTTTCCCCTGCCTCTGATTAGTGTTCGGCATGCTCACCTGCTGCCGGGCACTAATCAGAGAGCAACTTATTCACGTTGTGTGCCACACTCAGTCTGGTTTCCTTATTTGCTGTACGCAACAAGTTAGGTTGGATGAAATCCTGTTTCCTTGCTCAAGATTCATGTGCTAAGTCTCGCCTTAGCTCCCCGTGCTATCGGCACGCTTGCTTTGTTTTGTTTGTTGGTACGTTGACTGATTCATGAGGAATAAGTCATATTCTTACCTGCACACTTCGTCCGGAGTTCCGTCTGCATCCTGGGAGAAAGACCCACGCAGTATTATGCGACCCAATCGTGACAATGATGGCAGACTAGGGTTGTACGGTATACCGGTATTAGTATAGTACGGCGATACTAAGGAATCATTTTCGGTACGATACCGTCTCTGAAATGTCGTGACATCGCTGGGTTTACGAGCAGAGGAGCATGTTCGGCAGCGCACAATCACAGAGTACTTAGAAGCAGACACAGTGTGTAGACAGAAAAGGGAGAACGGACGCATTTTGGCTTAAAAACTAATGATAAAGGTGAAGTTATAACACTGAAACGCCCTCAGGAAGAGGTGCTTTAAGACATGGCTAGCTAGCTAGCGGCCATCCGCCGTCGGCAGTGTTTTAGCTACTTCAAAATCACTAATCCTCGCTTCCATGGCGACAAATAAAGTAAGTTTCTTACAAGTATCATCCCTGCAGGACGAGGAATAGCTAAACATGCTTCGCTACACACCGTAGCTCACCGGAGTCACAATGTAAACAAACGCCATGGGTGGATCTACACCTGACATCCACTGCGATGATACCCAGTACAGGAGCGTATCTAGTCGATAGTACTATGTTTACATTGATATTTTTTAGCATCACAAAATCTTCTTTCGTTTTTTTTTTAAATGTATATTATGTTTATAAACTCAGGAAATACGTCCCTGGACACATGAGGACTTTGAATATGACCAATGTATGATCCTGTAACTACTTGGTATCGGATCGATACCCAAATTTGTGTTATCATCCAAAACTAATGTAAAGCATCCAAACAACAGAAGAATAAGTGATTATTACATTTGAACAGAAGTGTAGATAAAACATGTTAAAAGAGAAAGTAAGCAGATATTAATAGTAAATGAACAAGTGGATTGATAATTCATTTTCTACCACTTAATAATGTTGACAAAATAATAGAATGGAAAACGACACAATATGTTACTGCATATGTCAGCAGACTAAGCTAGTATTTTCTTATCAAATTACTTAAAAAGAAAGAAAAAACACCTGCCATAATTCACTGAACCACATCGTTGCTGTCTAACGAAAACTGGGAAATTATTTAGTATCTATTAATTTTTTGGTGTATAAAGGTAATCCGATGCAAAAATGTTGATTTCATTTAAATAAAGAAAATACAATTAAATAAATAATTACAATGTAATAATATAATTTAATAAACATGCTTCACTACACACCGTAGCTCACCGGCATCAAAATGTAAACAAACGCCTTTGGTGGATCTACAGCTAACATCCACTGTAATGATATCAAGTACAGGCACGTATCTAGTCGATACTACTATGATTACGTCTATATTTTTTGGCATCACAACATCTTCTTGCGTTTTTAAAAAATGTATATTATGTTTATAAACTCAGGAAATATGTCCCTGGACACATAAAGACTCTGAATATGACCATTGTATGATCCTGTAACTACTTGGTATCGGATTGATACCCAAATTTGTGCTATCATCCAAAACTAATGTAAAGTATCAAACAACAGAAGAATAAGTGATTATTACATTTTAACAGAAGTGTAGATAGAACATGTTAAAAGAGAAAATAAGCAGATATTAACTGTACATGAACAAGTAGATTAATAATTCATTTTCTACCACTTGTCCTTAATAATGTTGACAAAATAATAGAATGATAAATGATACAATATGTTACTGCATACACTACCGTTCAAAAGTTTGGGGTCACATTGAAATGTCCTTATTTTTGAAGGAAAAGCACTGTACTTTTCAATGAAGATAACTTTAAACTAGTCTTAACTTTAAAGAAATACACTCTATACATTGCTAATGTGGTAAATGACTATTCTAGCTGCAAATGTCTGGTTTTTGGTGCAATATCTACATAGGTGTATAGAGGCCCATTTCCAGCAACTATCACTCCAGTGTTCTAATGGTACAATGTGTTTGCTCATTGGCTCAGAAGGCTAATTGATGATTAGAAAACCCTTGTGCAATCATGTTCACACATCTGAAAACAGTTTAGCTCGTTACAGAAGCTACAAAACTGACCTTCCTTTGAGCAGATTGAGTTTCTGGAGCATCACATTTGTGGGGTCAATTAAACGCTCAAAATGGCCAGAACTTTTGTCTGAAACTCGACAGTCTATTCTTGTTCTTAGAAATGAAGGCTATTCCACAAAATTGTTTGGGTGACCCCAAACTTTTGAACGGTAGTGTATGTCAGCAGAGTAATTAGGAGCCTTTGTTTGTTTACTTACTAATAATACACACGTTGTCTAGTATGTTTACTATTTTATTTAAGGACTTAACTGCAATAAGAAACATATGTTTAATGTACCCTAAGATTTTTTGTTAAAATAAAGCCAATAATGAGATTTTTTTGTGGTCCCTTTATTTAGAAAAGCACCGAAAAGTATCGAAAATATTTTAGCACCGGTACCAAAATATTGGTATCATTACAACTAGGGATGTCCGATAATGCCTTTTTGCCGATATCCGATATTCCGATATTGTCCAACTCTTTAATTACCGATACCGATATATACAGTCGTGGAATTAACACATTATTATGCCTAATTTGGACAACCAGGTATGGTGAAGATAAGGTCCTTTTTTTAAAAAAATTATAAAATAAAATAAGATAAATAAATTAAAAACATTTTCTTGAATAAAAAAGAAAGTAAAACAACATAAAAACAGTTACATAGAAACTAGTAATTAATGAAAATGAGTCAAATTAACTGTTAAAGGTTAGTACTATTAGTGGACCAGCAGCACGCACAATCATGTGTGCTTACGGACTGTATCCCTTGCAGACTGTATTGATATATATTGATATATAATGTAGGAACCAGAATATTAATAACAGAAAGAAACAACCCTTTTGTGAATGGGGGAGGGAGGTTTTTTGGGTTGGTGTATCTTGTGTTTTTTATGTTGATTTAATTTAAAACAAAAACAAACAAAAAAATGATACCGATCATTTAAAAAACGATACCGATATTTTCCGATATTACATTTTAAAGCATGTATCGGCCGATATTATCGGACATCTCTAGTTACAACACTACGGCAGACTTAAATGTTTTCTTTTTTTTTCTTGCTGAGTCATCTGTTCTCTTTGCCCCTCAGGGCCGGGTTCCATTCCTGGTGCCGGACAAGGTGCTGTGGCCTCAGCTGTGCGAGGCGATCAACATGAAGTACAAGGCGGAAGTGCAGAGCAACCGCGGCCTCTCCGAGGAGAACCTGATCTTCCTCGCCCAGAAGGCCTTCGGCAGCACCAGCACCAGCGTGGAAGACGACCGCAACATGGCGATGACCTGGTCACAGTTTAACAGAGTAAGTTCTCTCGTGATCCACAAGTCTGACTAAAACGGATGTCGACAATGCTCCGTTTGGGGGGGGTGGAAAACCCCCACGAAGGCATTAATTATCAAGCCGTGAGCAAATCGCCGAGAAATTGTTTCCCGCAGCATCCCCTGCTGCGTTATTATGTCGCCTAGTGAGATTAGATAATGACTGTACACAGCCACAAAAAAAATAGAGCCTCGTTTTCTCGCTCGGACTCAGAAAGAACGCTCGCATTCGCTACAGAGCGATTACACATCGTTGGATTACAACAACAGCTTTTCAGACTTTTGTTTGTACACACACACACATTTCTCTTTATCACGCACAAATGTCTTTTTTTTTTCCACAGGAAAGCCTGCCTGGTAGGAACTTCACATTTTGGCAGTGGTTTGACGGCGTGATGGAACTGACAAAGAAGCACCTGAAGCTACACTGGAATGACGGGTGAGGAAAAAGAGTCATTTATCCATGCTGTTCTATACAATGTTTATACAAAGCCCCGTTTGGATTTTTCAGTCTTTTGTTGCTTTTATCATTGAAATTACAGATGTCCGATAATATCGGCCGATAAATGCTTTAAAATGTAATATCGGAAATTAACGGTATCGGTTTCAAAAAGTAAAATGTATGACTTTTTAAAACGCCGCTGTGTACACGGACGTAGGGAGAAGTACAGAGCGCCAATAAACTTTAAAGGCACTGCCTTTTGCGTGCCGGCCCAGTCACATAATATCTACGGCTTTTCACACACACAACTGAATGCAATGCATACTTGGTCAACAGCCATACAGGTCACACTGAGGGTGACCGTATAAACAACTTTAACACTGTTACAAATATGCGCCACACTGTGAACCCACACCAAACAAGAATGACAAACACATTTCGGGAGAACATCCGCAGCGTAACACAACATAAACACAACAGAACAAATACCCGGAACCCCTTGCAGCACTAACTCTTCCGGGGCGCTACAATATACACCCCCTGCTATTTGCAAGGCTATTTTCAAGAAGGATATTTAAAAGAGAAACTACATCTTGTGAGACGATATGGGCGATGAAATGGGGAAATGCTCGCCGTTTCCACTCGAATCAACCGACTACGAGGGGCTATACGGGTGCTACAAATTGTGACTTCAAACATTTTATTTATTTATTTTTTCACCTTTAATATGTTTTTTGCAATTATAATTTTGACTGTACCACATAATTGCTGATGCGGGTTTATTGATTTTAAAAAAATTTACTTCTTTTTTTTAAAAACCTACTCAGTGGCCTGGTGGTTAGAGTGTCCACCCTGAGATCGGTAGGTTGTGAGCTCAAACCCCGGCCGAGTCATACCAAAGACTATAAAAATGGGACCCATTACCTCCCTGCTTGGCACTCAGCATCAAGGGTTGGAATTGGGGGTTAAATCACCAAAAATGATTCCCGGGCGCGGCACCGCTGCTGCCCACTGCTCCCCTCACCTCCCAGGGGGTGGACAAGGGGTTGGGTCAAATGCAGAGGACAAATTTTACCACACTTAGTGTGCGCGTGACAATCATTGGTACTTTAACTTTAACTTTAAATGCGCCAGAAAATAACCCGTTTTGTACACTGTTGAGGTGATTCAATGCCCAGTAAATGTGTTTCTATGTAGTATTTCTCCAGCAATGGTCATGTGGGGACATAAATGATGGTATTTTGAGAGGTAACCATTGAAGTCGGACATCACTGAAGGCCTAGGTGGGAAACGTACTCCCGCCAGTGATATTAATACATGTGTGAATATGATCATTATTAGTTTGCTTTTTACATGATGAGACAGGAAATGCTCTAATCTTTATTCTCTATATTACTTCTGCTCAATGTTTGAGTCAAAAGACCAAAGAACCTTCTTCTTCCTTTGTACAAATTCCAAGCGAGTTTATTTCCCCCGACCGATGACCTCTCTTTGCCACATAATTCCATTCATGAAGGCAGTAAAAGACCATTAACCATCTAAGGTGGTGGATACTTTGCATAAGTATTATACTGTACATGCTTGACAAACAGCTAGTTTGCCTCCATGGCAACTTGATGATCATCTTCAGAAGAGGGACACTCTGCCGTGTGTTTATACTGTACTTATCGTTCCCCTTCTAGAGCCATACTGGGCTTTGTGAACAAGCAGCGGGCTCAAGACATGCTGATGTCCAAGTCCAACGGCACCTTTCTCCTGCGCTTCAGCGACTCGGAGATCGGAGGCGTCACCATCGCGTGGGTGGCCGAAAATCCCAACAAAGCAGGTACGAGCTCGAGTGCGACAATGTTCTTTTATTGTTAGGGTGCCCAAACTATTTCCACCATATTTGCGTTGATACAACACTCTTCAACTGATCCAATGTAGCTGAGCATATTTATATATAGCCTCTTAAGGCCCAAGCTGTTTGTTTACATGCTTTTTTTTTTTATTTCTCTTTGCTATTTGGGCTTATTGGACCCTAATTAGAATAAAAAACTAAGAATCATCTTTTTATATGATGTACTTAGTCCATAAGTACACAAACGTGTACTTCATGTTTAGTGACATGCTAATTCTTATTTTTACACCTTTTTTTCCAAATTCCATTGTATGTTATACTCTTCTGACACCACCAGATGGCAGTATAAGTGTCCACATAAGCAGCCATAAGACCCCAATTCAGTAGTGTACACAATTTTGGAAATAAGAGCGAAAAGGTGCTGTCCACGTATGTGGCCATTAAGGCCTTTAGAGGATAGCATATTTCGAACATGCATATAATATACCATAGTAAGTACACTACCGTTCAAAAGTTTGGGGTCACATTGAAATGTCCTTATTTTTGAAGGAAAAGCACTGTACTTTTCAATGAAGATAACTTTAAACTAGTCTTAACTTTAAAGAAATACACTCTATACATTGCTAATGTGGTAAATGACTATTCTAGCTGCAAATGTCTGGTTTTTGGTGCAATATCTACATAGGTGTAAAGAGGCCCATTTCCAGCAACTATCACTCCAGTGTTCTAATGGTACAATGTGTTTGCTCATTGGCTCAGAAGGCTAATTGATGATTAGAAGACCCTTGTGCAATCATGTTCACACATCTGAAAACAGTTTAGCTCGTTACAGAAGCTACAAAACTGACCTTCCTTTGAGCAGATTGAGTTTCTGGAGCATCACATTTGTGGGGTCAATTAAACGCTCAAAATGGCCAAAAAAAGACAACTTTCATCTGAAACTCGACAGTCTATTCTTGTTCTTAGAAATGAAGGCTATTCCACAAAATTGTTTGGGTGACCCCAAACTTTTGAACGGTAGTGTATGTACATAATTTATCTTTTTTTTTAACGTAATTTTTTTATATACATGTTACAGGTTCTATATATTTTATTATTGAATGTTTCAAATGTGATGGATATTTAATGGACCACAATGGAAACAAGCCTTTTGGCTTTTTGTACCATCCATTTGCCTTTTTAAAGCATTACATGGATTAAATTCTTTAAGATGTCAATAAACTTCTCAATCAATCAAAACAAATATTAAATACATAAGTAATCTTTATCTAAAAAAAAAAACCCAACAACAACAAAAAAACATCAACAACAAAAATAAAGAAAGAAAGGGTTCAAGATGTTCATCATAATTCTTGTTCTGTGTACTTTGTGAACACTTGTAGTTTGAACAGTCTCTTAAAGTGAATCATATTGTTGCTTTGTTTGATTTATTTGCTTAATCCATTCCATAATTTAATCCCACATACGGATATGCAAAATGTTTTTAATGTTGTACGAGCATACAAATGTTTTAATTAGATTTTCCTCTAAGGTTATATTTCTCTTCTTTTGTTGAGAAGAATTGTTGTACATTTTTGGGTAGCAGGTTATAGTTTGCTTTGTACATCATTTTAGCTGCTTGCCAATGCACCAGATCGTGGAATTTCAGTATCTGTGATTCAATAAATAAAGGGTTGGTGTGTTCTTATAGCCAACATATTTATTATTGTAATTGATCTTTTTTGTAACACAGTTAATGAATGAAGCGCACATTTGTAGTTGTTTCCCCATATTTCCACACAATAACTCAGATATGGTAACACTAGTGAGCAGTAAAGAATATGAAGTAGGGATGTGTGTATCGATCCTGTGGTATCGATATATCGATACTCACACATTTGGCATCACTTTTCTGAAAAAAGTATCGATATAAACCAAAAAACGGCGTGTGGGGGGTGCAAGCATCACTTTCAGATGTTTTTGATGACTTACTTAACTTACTATGTGCTGGGACACCCCTGTACCTGGCAGAGTATAGAGCTGGCCCAGTCACGTGACAGGAGACAGCGAATGAGCGTCGTCAACGAGCAACACACACACAGCCAGCCGACAGCGGTGCAGCCTGACTTAAAACAGGCATTGTTTATTTTATTTTTTTAGTAATGTTTACTGAATATTTTTGTTTAAATGATTATCCTAAATTCGAATAATTTCCACACAGGGGAATTTACTGTTAGTTGAAAATTGCTTGAGTATTTAAAACAAGATGAGAAAGAGATACAATTTGGAGATTCTTCATCTTTGCATTACAGTTTTATTTTTTTCCAAGAAAATCTTGAAATATATGATTGAATGTGATTTTGGTTTTAATCTGTAACATGATTTCTTACATTTCGAAAACATTAGCCTATTTCATATTTCATTAATTGCTAATTATATCACAAACTTTAAAAAATAACTGCCGCTTCTTGCGATTCGGATTTGACAGTTAATTGGAAAGCCCTAATATCTAATTCTTATTATATATAATATATAATTATTATTATATATAATATTTAATTTATTTTTCATATTTAATGTTATTTATTTTAATTTTACTTTTATTATATATTGACCATAATAAATGTGGTATAAATGGTCTGTATTTGTCTTGTGATTTGTCTTGAATAATAATAGTAATAATATTTTTGACTGACAAAAAGTGAAATTAATGGTATCGGTATCAGTATCGATGAAAATGCAAGAAAAAGTATTGGTATCGTATCGAATCCTAAAAGTGTGGTATCGCCCATCCCTAATATGAAGTGATTTTTGGTCTAGAGCAGGGGTCACCAACCTTTTTGAAACCAAGAGCTACTTCTTGGGTACTGATTAATGCGAAGGGCTACCAGTTTGATAAACACTTAAATAAATTGCCAGAAATAGCCAATTTGCTCAATTTACCTTTAACTCTATGTTATTAATAATTAATGATATTTACACTTAATTGAACGGTTTAAAAGAGGAGAAAACACGAAAAAAATGACAATTAGATTTTGAAACATAGTTTATCTTCAATTTTGACTCTTTAAAATTCAAAATTCAACCGAAAAAAAGAAGAGGAAAAACTTAAAAAAAGAATTTATGGAACATCATTAGTAATTTTTCCTGATTAAGATTAATTTTAGAATTTTGATGTCATGTTTTAAATAGGTTAAAATCCAATCTACACTTAGTTAGAATATATAACAAATTGGACCAAGCTATATTTCTAACAAAGACAAATCATTATTTCTTCTAGATTTTCCAGAACAAAAATTTTAAACTAAATTCAAAAGACTTTGAAATAAGATTTAAATTTGATTCTACAGATTTTCTAGATTTGCCAGAATAATTTTTTTGAATTTTAATCATAAGTTTGAAGAAATATTTCACAAATATTCTTCGTCGAAAAAACAGAAGCTAAAATGAAGAATTAAATTAAAAAATTTATTTATTATTCTTTACAATAAAAAAAAAAAAATTCCTTGAACATTGATTTAAATTGTCAGGAAAGAAGAGGAAGGAATTTAAAAGGTAAAAAGGTATATGTGTTTAAAAATCCTAAAATCATTTTTAAGGTTGTATTTTTTCTCTAAAATTGTTTTTCTGAAAGTTATAAGAAGCAAAGTACAAGAATTAATGAATTTATTTAAACAAGTGAAGACCAAGTCTTTAAAATATTTTCTTGGATTTTCAAATTCTATTTGAATTTTGTCTCTCTTAGAATTAAAAATGTCGGGCAAAGCGAGACCAGCTTGCTAGTAAATAAATAAAATTTAAAAAATAGAGGCAGCTCACTGGTAAGTGCTGCTATTTGAGCTATTTTTAGAACAGGCCGGCGGGCTACTCATCTGGTCCTTACGGGCTACCTGGTGCCCGCGGGCACCGCGTTGGTGACCCCTGGTCTAGAGCATGTTTTGATTTATTTATTATTGACGTGTTTCTTGCTACTTTATGTAGTATATTTTTGCATGAGATTTCCAGTTCATTTGATCATCTATTGTTACACCCTGAGCAGTTAGACACAATTAACTGCATACAAAATAGAGGCAATACATTTTTGATCAAAACGTTGCCTGATTATCCAAATTTGTGTGGTTTTCTTAGTTTGTCCGATTTTGGATTACCGCAAAGTATAAATTATTAATTACGTCTGCGTTTCCTACCAAGGTTTTTCGTTGTTGCCACTGGGTTGAGTTTTTTCTTTGCCTGGATGTGGGATCAGATCCGAGGATGTTGTTGTGGTTTCTGAAGCCCTTTGAAGCATTTGTGATTAAGGGCTATATAAATAAACTTTGATTGATTTGTTCACATTATGAGAGCCCATTAGACATGAATTAACACCCACATCATCACCTTGACACTCCTTTAATCCAATGTAGTAATGCTCCCTGAGGCTGTGCCAATCAATGGCCATTATGCTGAACAGCGTGCACTGATTGGCTTGGTCTCATCTAGTGGCCAATACAGTAGTATTGATATTTTTTGTTCATTTATTCATTTTTGAAAATGCTTGATTTAGGCCATATATACGTAAAATATGCTTTTAAAAAAAAATCCCCAAAAAACGTCATTTGAAACCCTTATATTCTAAAATGATTGCGGGTAATGAACCCCCCAAAACATTATTTCATAAAATTTGTAAAATTGCCAAAATGTTGAATATTGAATTCCCACTTGAGTCCTATGATATTCTGGCTTTCATTATGAAACATTTATACAAACCCTGTTTCCATATGAGTTGGGAAACTGTGTTAGATGTAAATATAAACGGAATACAATGATTTGCTAATTATTTTTAACCCATATTCAGTTGAATATGCTACAAAGACAACATATTTGATGTTCAAACTGATAAACTTTTTTTTTTGTGCAAATAATATCTACGGTCTGTAATGTCATCAAAGGGTTCAGAGAATCTGGAGAAATCACTGCACGTAAGCAGCTAAGCCCGTGACCTTCGATCCCTCAGGATGTACTGCATCAACAAGTGACATCAGTGTGTAAGGGATATCACCACATGGGCTCAGGAACACTTCAGAAACCCACTGTCAGTAACTACAGTTGGTCGCTACATCTGTAAGTGCGAGTTAAAACTCTCCTATGCAAGGCGAAAACCGTTTATCAACAACACCCAGAAACGCCGTCGGCTTCGCTGGGCCTGAGCTCATCTAAGATGGACTGATACAAAGTGGAAAAGTGTTTTGTGGTCTGACGAGTCCACATTTCAAATTGATTTTGGAAACTGTGGACGTCGTGTCCTCCGGACCAAAGAGGAAAAGAACCATCCGGATTGTTATAGGCGCAAAGTTGAAAAGCCAGCATCTGTGATGGTATGGGGGTGTATTAGTGCCCAAAACATGGGTAATTTACACATCTGTGAAGGCACCATTAATGCTGAAAGGTACATACAGGTTTTGGAGCAACATATGTTGCCATCCAAGCAACGTTACCATGGACGCCCCTGCTTATTTCAGCAAGACAATGCCAAGCCACGTGTTACATCAACATGGCTTCATAGTAAAAGAGTGCGGGTACGAGACTGGCCTGCCTGTAGTCCAGACCTGTCTCCCATTGAAAAGGTGTGGCGCATTATGAAGCCTAAAATACCACAACGGAGACCCCCGGACTGTTGAAGAACTTAAGCTGTACATCAAGCAAGAATGGGAAAGAATTCCACCTGAGAAGCTTCAAAAATGTGTCTCCTCAGTTCCCAAACGTTTACTGAGTGTTGTTAAAAGGAAAGGCCATGTAACACAGTGGTGAACATGCCCTTTCCCAACTACTTTGGCACGTGTTGCAGCCATGAAATTCTAAGTTAATTATTATTTGCAAAAAAAAAATAAAGTTTATGAGTTTGAACATCAAATATCTTGTCTCTGTAGTGCATTCAATTGAATATGGGTTGAAAAGGATTTGCAAATCATTGTATTCCGTTTATATTTACATCTAACACAATTTCCCAACTCATATGGAAACGGGGTTTGTATGTAATTATATGACTTTTTGGACTGTAAAATTGTAACCTTTGTCAAACTTTTTTTAAAGTCAAAATTCAGATTAAATTACGCCTTCATAATATACTGATATATACTCTATTTATGCCAAGATGGCAACAAAAAAAAAATACTAATATTGCAACATTTTTTTCTGAATATTTATGAGAATAATTTTGCAAAAATATCCTAATATTGAGACATTTTCCCCTTCAAAAATTAACTTGTGCTCTCATAGTATTTAGAAATTTCCCAAGTATAGTTTTTGTCATTAAATCCTATGACTATTAATTTTTTTACTAAATTACAGCTTTAATGTTGCGATATTTCGACTTTATTCATCTTTTTTTCCCGTAACTTTTCACATTGTTTTCTGTTCAGTGTAGCAGTATTGATCCTGAGTGCCAACCAAAAAAAAAGCTGTCGGCTTTTTGTGACCTTAAAATATTTTATACATAGCTCCATTTCAGTCTTTAAAGGGAAACTGCACTCTTTTTGAAAAACAACAACAACAACGAAAATGTATTCTTGGATTTTTTTGTGCACAAAAAAGTGCAATTCCTCCTTGATATTTATTATAATTCAACCTATTATTATGATTATTATTATTATTAGAATTAGAATCCTGAAGAGCCCTCGCTCCACCCTAAACCTAAGGTCACCATCCCACATACACACACGCAGTACGTTTACATGCACTAAAAAACTAATTATTGACCTAAGTCCTATGATATTCTGGCTTTCATTATTAGACATTTATATGTAATTATATGACTTTTTGGACTGTAAAATTGTAACCTTTGTCAAACTTTTTTTAAAGTCAAAATTCAGATTAAATTACGCCTTCATAATATACTGATGTATACTCTATTTATGCCAAAATGGCAAAAAAAAATCATACTAATATTGCAACATTTTTTTCTGAATATTTATGAGAATAATTTTGCAAAAATATCCTAATATTGAGACATTTTCCCCTTAAAAAATTCACTTGTGCTCTCATAGTATTTAGACATTTCCTAAGTATAGTTTTTGTCATTAAATCCTATGACTTTTAATTTTTTTACTAAATTACAGCTTTAATGTTGCGATATTTCGACTTTATTCATCTTTTTTCCCGTAACTTATCACATCGTTTTCTGTTCAGTGTAGCAGTATTGATCCTGAGTGCCAACCAAAAAAAAAACTGTAGGCTTTTTGTGACCTTAGAATATTTTATACATAGCTCCATTCAGGGAACTGCACTATTTTTGAAAAAAAACAACAACAACAAAACGTGTTCTTGTCTCACATAAGGATTTTTTTGTGCACAAAAAAAGTGCAATTCCTCCTTGATATTTATTATAATTCAACCTATTATTATGATTATTATTATTATTAGAATCCTGAAGAGCCCTCGCTCCACCCTAAACCTAAGGTCACCATCCCACATACACACACGCAGTACGTTTACATGCACTAAAAAACTAATTATTGACCTAAGTCCTATGATATTCTGGCTTTCATTATTAGACATTTATATGTAACTATATGACTTTTTGGACTGTAAAATTGTAACCTTTGTCAAACTTTTTTTAAAGTCAAAATTCAGATTAAATTACGCCTTCATAATATACTGATGTATACTCTATTTATGCCAAAATGGCAAAAAAAAATCATACTAATATTGCAACATTTTTTTCTGAATATTTATGAGAATAATTTTGCAAAAATATCCTAATATTGAGACATTTTCCCCTTCAAAAATTCACTTGTGCTCTCATAGTATTTAGAAATTTCCCAAGTATAGTTTTTGTCATTAAATCCTATGACTATTAATTTTTTTACTAAATTATAGCTTTAATGTTGCGATATTTCGACTTTATTCATCTTTTTTCCCGTAACTTTTCACATCGTTTTCTGTTCAGTGTAGCAGTATTGATCCTGAGTGCCAACCAAAAAAAAAGCTGTCGGCTTTTTGTGACCTTAAAATATTTTATACATAGCTCCATTTCAGTCTTTAAAGGGAAACTGCACTCTTTTTGAAAAAAAAACAACAACAACGAAAATGTATTCTTGGATTTTTTTGTGCACATAAAAGTGCAATTCCTCCTTGATATTTATTATAATTCAAATTATTATTATGATTATTATTATTATTAGAATCCTGAAGAGCCCTCGCTCCACCCTAAACCTAAGGTCACCATCCCACATACACACACGCAGTACGTTTACATGCACTAAAAAACTAATTATTGACCTAAGTCCTATGATATTCTGGCTTTCATTATTAGACATTTATATGTAATTATATGACTTTTTGGACTGTAAAATTGTAACCTTTGTCAAACTTTTTTTAAAGTCAAAATTCAGATTAAATTACGCCTTCATAATATACTGATGTATACTCTATTTATGCCAAAATGGCAAAAAAAAATCATACTAATATTGCAACATTTTTTTCTGAATATTTATGAGAATAATTTTGCAAAAATATCCTAATATTGAGACATTTTCCCCTTCAAAAATTCACTTGTGCTCTCATAGTATTTAGAAATTTCCCAAGTATAGTTTTTGTCATTAAATCCTATGACTTTTAATTTTTTTACTAAATTACAGCTTTAATGTTGCGATATTTCGACTTTATTCATCTTTTTTCCCGTAACTTATCACATCGTTTTCTGTTCAGTGTAGCAGTATTGATCGTGAGTGCCAACCAAAAAAAAAAATGTAGGCTTTTTGTGACCTTAGAATATTTTATACATAGCTCCATTCAGGGAACTGCACTATTTTTGAAAAAAAAAACAACAACAACAAAACGTGTTCTTGTCTCACATAAGGATTTTTTTGTGCACAAAAAAGTGCAATTCCTCCTTGATATTTATTATAATTCAAATTATTATTATTATTAGAATCCTGAAGAGCCCTCGCTCCACCCTAAACCTAAGGTCACCATCCCACATACACACACGCAGTACGTTTACATGCACTAAAAAACTAATTATTGACCTAATTTGTTTGAATTTACCCGCCCGTCCAAACCCCGCCCACCTCAACCTCCTCATGCTCTCTCAGGGAGAGCATGTCCCAAATTCCAAGCTGCTTTTTTGAGGCATGTTAAAAAAAAAAAAAAGCACTTTGTGACTTCAATAATAAATATGGCAGTGCCATGTTGGCATTTTTTTCCCATAATGATTTATTTTGGAAAACCTTGTTACATTGTTCAATGCATCCAGCGGGGCATGACAACAAAATTTAGGCATAATAATGGGTTAATTCCACGACTGTATAGATCGGTATCGGTTGATATCGGAATCGGTAATTAAGAGTTGGACAATATCGGATATCACTAAATTGGACATCTCTAAAGAAAATGCACTGAAATGAGAAGGTGTGTCCAAACTTTTGGCCTGTACTGTACTTTGATCCCAATAACAGCTACAAAAAGCAACAAAAACACACCAAATGTCGGTGGAAATGTCATTTATAGATGCGTGACATCTAGTTGGGCACCCGAATTTGTTTGTAAGGACCTCAGCATTTAAGTTGTTGAGATGTTAGTTGCTCCTCAAGGCGAGAGAATGGTGTGGAACCTCATGCCCTACACAAGCAAAGACTTCTCCATCCGCTCTCTGGCCGACCGCATCAGCGACCTCAACCACCTGCTGTTCCTCTACCCCGACCGGCCCAAGGACGACGTCTTCTCCAAATATTACACCCCTCCGCTCTGTACGTCAAACCGCCGCCATCCTGACCTCCTTTGTGGCGTCCTGATCGCTTTCGGCTGATTGTGTCTTCTCCTTTGCAGCCAAGGCGGTGGACGGCTACGTGAAGCCGCAAATCAAACAAGTGGTGCCTGAGTAAGTGTCCGGGTTCAACCTCCTCTTCCTCTTCCTCTTAATCGTTATCACATATTGGATCCTGAATTACAGATCAGCAATTAGTTAGCCGCTAGCTGTTGGAGGAGGCCAATTAGGCGCGGCGAGGGCTCCTGAGCCAGCGTATCCTTTGCTCATCATTGGAGTTAGCCTCGTTAGTCGGCCGGCCTCGCTTTGACGTAATGATGCGGCAAGACGAAGGAATCACGCCAGGGATCAAAGACTCACGGGCTTTTTGTATTTTTGTGTGCCTCTGACTCTTCACAGGTTTACAACATCCAATCCAGATCCGACAAGTGGGAATCAAACCTACATGGACCACGTGGCCTCCCCAGCAGCTATCAGCCACCCTCACACCTACGGCATGTACCAACCAATGTGAGTCGTCACGCTGCCCGTTAATGACTTCCGATTGGTTACGAGTGAATTTACATTGCAGAAATGCATGCCTAGACGGGCTGCTTTAGAGATCATTTCATTTTGGCCCAATTTATTTGCCGCCTAAACAGGTTGTGGTCAAAATCCAAGGTAGCGTAGCAGCAAACCACAACTGGGCATTTTGGCCCCACTAGTTTACAACCAGTTGTCAGGACAATACACTTTGGTCCAACTACTTTTCTGCCTAAAAGGGCTGCTGTCAAAACCGAAAGAGGCAACAGTCTGTCAGTCTTGCTTCCTTTTGCCTTCTCTGCTTAGCTGCTTAAAAATGAAGAGTGAAGTAAATCAGAATCAGAATCAGAAATACTTTATTAATCCCAAAGGGGAAATTAACATTTTCAGCACAATCCCATTCAAGATCAGACAAACATTACAGGGAGACAGAACAGGATCGCTGACGGGTCTGCCATCTTGTTTCAAGTTTCAAGTTTATTCACAATACCATAGAACAGTTACAATAGTAGTGAATATCATTTAAAGATGTTGGTAAGTGAAAGGGTCCCCCAAATAAGCTAGAAGAAGCTTTTGACGGGGGGTCCGGAGGACAGTATATACATGGAATGATGAAAAATGGTAGCAAGCACAACAACAACAAAAAAAAACAACGCTATATAGGGATGATGTTTGATAAGGAATTATCGAGTTCGAGCCTATTATCGAATCCTCTTATCGAACCGATTCCTTATCGATTCTCTTATCGAGTCCAGATAGGTTGTTGTATATGGAAAAAAACACACAATATTTGGTTTAACAAAAGCTCACTTTTATTATATAATAAAAAAAATAAAATCTAATAAATAAATAAACATTGACTGTTACCCACCTAAAAAAATAAAATAAAATAAATAAATATTGACTGTTGTTACCCAAAGTATATTAAGTGGGATTTTTCAGAGAAACAAATATATACAGTAACACAAAAACCACCTGTCTCTGTGATCACTATAGGTGTATAAATAATAATATAGTGTTAAATAAAATCAGTCCCTTGGGCACAAAACTGAAAATAATACAGCTCTCCAAAAAGTGCACTTCTGCTGCTATTTGACTTAACTGTTTGTTATGATGCTTTGACATTTTTGCACTTTATTTCTTTATTGAAAGAACATTCTATGAAGAGAAAAGTTCTTTGCAAATGTGGTTACAATGCTAATAAATGAAAAGTTAAAGCTAAAAAAAGAAATACACTTTATTGAGTTAACATTATTTCTTTATGGGGGAAAAATGTTATGAGCTAGAGAATATAACAACCACGCTACCCAGCATGCAACGGGAGTTACGAGCATGCGCGGTAGCCCCGAAAAGTGTTGCATGTTGCCACGCTGTGAAAGTAAACGTCAAGAACTCAGCCAACACGCCTCGTCTGCATTATTTATAATTAGACAGACAACACATCTACAGTGTGATTTTGTTTTGTTTACAAGGAAAGAAAAACAAAAGTTAAAAAAGGGAGATATGTTGTATATATATGTATGTGCTGCGGTTGTTTTAAGAACGTTGCGACAGCTGCCGTAAAGGAGGTGCGTTGCTAGCCTGGTTGCTATGTTTCCGGTTGGTCGTAAAAGTGTTCGTCATGTGTTTTACCCTGCTAAAATCTCTCAGTAAAGTTATTCGATGGATTATAGCTTTTGTTTTGAACTTTATTACACCTTGGAGCGCTTTTTCCCGTCCATTGTTTTCCTGCTTTCGCTATCTGCGCCTAATGACTGAGCTACGTGACGTCATTTATTGTGATGTCCCACGGAGCATTTCTGGTCGGGACGGGATTCGAATAAAGAATCAACTCTTTTCCTTTACTATAGTGGTCTCGATAACGGGTACCGGTTCTCAAAAAGGGATTCGAGTCCGAGGACTCGGTTCTTTTCTTATCAAACAACCGGGAAAACCGGTTTCGAGTATCATCCCTAACGCTATATGATAAACACAAAATAATAGTACTAAAGCACGCATACACATACACACATACATTCATTCAACCATGCAAAACCCAACAGTAGTCAACCCCACATGAGGCATTAGAGCATACTTGCCAACACTCCCGTTTTTACCGGGAGACTCCCGGTATTCAGCGCCTCTCCCGATAATCTCCCGGCAGAAATTTTCTCCCAACAAACTCCCGGTATTCAGCCGGAGCTGGAGGCCACGCCCCCTCCAGCTCAATGCGGACCTGAGTGGAGACAGCCTGTTCTCACGTCCGCTTTCCCACAATATAAACGGCTTGCCTGCCCAATGACGTCATAACTGTAGAATGATCGAGGGCGAGTTCTTGGTTTCTTATGTGGGTTTATTGTTAGGCCGTTTCATTAACGTCCTCCCAGCGCGGTAACAACACACAACAACAGCAGTCACGTTTAGTCTACCGTAAAGCTGTTCGTCTGCCGTAAACAGCAATGTTGTGACTCTCTTAAACAGGACAATACTGCCATCTACTGGATGGCCTCCAGAACACTGAAATTCAAGTATTTCTTTTATTTATATGTATAATAAAATAAATATATATATATATATATATATATATATATATATATATATATATATATATATATATATATATATATATATATATATATATATATATATATATATATATATATAGGGGTGTGGGGGAAAATTGATTCGAATTCGAATCGCGATTCTCACATTGTGCGATTCAGAATCAATTCTCATTTTTAAAAAATCTATTTTTGTATTTTTTTTTAATAATTAAAAAAAAAAAATTTTTTTAATTAATCAATCCAACAAAACAATACACAGCTATACCATAACAATGCAATCCAATTCCAAAACCAAACCCGACCCAGCAACACTCAGAACTGCAATAAACAGAGCAATTGAGAGGAGACACAAACACGACACAGAACAAACCAAAAGTAGTGAAACAAAAATGAATATTATCAACAACAGTATCAATATTAGTTACAATTTCAACATAGCAGTGATTAAAAATCCCTCATTGACATTATCATTAGACATTTAGTTTATGAGATGCGATGCAAGTGTAAGCCACTGTGACACTATTGTTCATTTTTTGTATTTTTTTTTTAAATTAATGTTTGTAATGATAATATCAATGAGGGATTTTTAATCACTGCTATGTTGAAATTGTTACTAATATTGATACTGTTGTTGATAATATTCATTTTTGTCTCACTACTTTTAGATTGTTCCGTGTCGTGTTTGTGTGTCCTCAATTGCTCTCAATTGCTCTGTTTATTGCTATTCTGAATGTTGATGGGTCGGGTTTTGTTTGAAATTGTATTGCATTATTATGGTATTGTTGTGTATTGTTTTCATTAAAAAAAAAAAGTAAAATTTAAAATTTAAAATAAAAAAATAAAAAAAATCGTTTTTGAATCGAGAATCGTGTTGAATTGAAAAAAAAAATCGATTCTGAATCGAATCGTGACCCCCAAGAATCAATTCTGAATCGAATCGTGGGACACCCAAAGATTCCCAGCCCTAATATATATATACATATATATATATACACTACTGTTCAAAAGTTTGGGGTCACCCAAACAATTTTGTGGAATAGCCTTCATTTCTAAGAACAAGAATAGACTGTCGAGTTTCAGATGAAAGTTCTCTTTTTCTGGCCATTTTGAGCGTTTAATTGACCCCACAAATGTGATGCTCCAGAAACTTAATCTGCTCAAAGGAAGGTCAGTTTTGTAGCTTCTGTAACGAGCTAATCTGTTTTCAGATGTGTGAACATGATTGCACAAGGGTTTTCTAATCATCAATTAGCCTTCTGAGCCAATGAGCAAACACATTGTACCATTAGAACACTGGAGTGATAGTTGCTGGAAATGGGCCTTTATACACCTATGTAGATATTGCACCAAAAACCAGACATTTGCAGCTAGAATAGTCATTTACCACATTAGCAATGTATAGAGTGTATTTCTTTAAAGTTAAGACTAGTTTAAAGTTATCTTCATTGAAAAGTACAGTGCTTTTCCTTCAAAAATAAGGACATTTCAATGTGACCCCAAACTTCTGAACGGTAGTGTATATATATATATATATATATATATATATATATATATATATATATATATATATATATATATATATATATATATATATATATATATATATATATATATATATTTTTTTTTTTTTTTTTAATATATATATATATATATATGTATATATATATATAGCTAGAAGTCACTGAAAGTCAAGTATTTCATACATATACTTATATATATATATATATATATATATATATATATATATATATATATATATATATATATATATATATATATATATATATATATATGAAATACTTGAGTTGGTGAATTCTAGCTTAAATATATTCCCCTCTTAACCATGCCCCCAACCACGCCCCCCACCCCCCACCTCCCGGTATCGGAGGTCTCAAGGTTGGCAAGTATGCATTAGAGATAGGTGGTTAATAGGTAAGTTTTCAGTTTCTTTTTGAAGTTGGAGAATGGATACCACATCTTGAGGCTCTCATTAAGCCGGTTCCAAATCTTTGGTCCCCTGCATACAACACTTCGAGCGGTACAAGCCAGTAGACGATGTTTACCTGATATCAGATCTAAGTTACGAGTGTTGTGGGCATGCTGGGGATGGTAGATAGGAACCAAGCTACAGAGCCTAAGATTCAGCCTGTGGATGACTTGATAGGTTAAACAAGCATTTTGATAAATATTGAACTCTGTCAGTCTTAAGAGATGATAATTATGGAATAGATGTCGAGTGGGGGCATTAAACTTGGACCATGACAGGGCCCGCATGATTTTCTTTTGCATGGATTCTAATTTGTGAAGGTAGGTAGGGAAGGTGTTACACCAGATGACATTACAGTATTTTAGATGTGGTTCAAAGAGAGTTTTATATAGGGTAAGTAGAGCATACAGAGGAAGATAATGACGAAGGTGAAAGAACAGGCCAACATATTTGGATAATTTGTTTAACAGGTGGCTAATGTGACATTTGAAATTGAGGTACCGGTATTCGTCAATGATGACCCCCAGGAATATTGTGGAATACACTCTCTGTATTTCCTGCCTTCCGGCGGCCCTTACAAAAAAGCTGAGATACAGGTAAACAATGAAAAAAAATAAAAAAATCGGTCTAAGCCTGGGCCCCTGGAGAGGGGGTCCAGACTGAGGCCAAGGGAAATAAACAACTCATAGCCATAGCACACATCCCTCTTACATGTGTGTAAGAGGGAAACCTCAAAGGACATTAAAGACATTAAAAGAGCAGAGCTGATGCAACCAGCCACTTCTACGTACAGCTATGACTAAAAAAGTAAAAGAAACATATACACTGTGGTGGCCTCTGCGGTGTTCCACGCCATCGTCTGCCGGGGTGGAGGGAGCATGGCCAGAGACAGGAGCAGACCCAACAAAGCAACCAAGAGAGCCGACTCTACCCTCGGCCGCCCACCAACTCTCGGCCAGTGTCCAGTCCGCATGGACTGAACACTAAAGTGAAGTGAAGCTTTTTTTTTCTCTCGAAACTGAAAGCACTTTACATAGTGAAACCCATTATCTACATTTAAACCAGTATTGGGTAAAGTGTCTTGCCCAAGGACACACAACGGCGGTGACTAGGAGGGCGGAAGCTGGAATCCAACCTGGAACCCTCAAGTTGCTGGCACAACCGCTCTCCCATCTGAGCCACTCCTTGCCCCCACACCTCAACAGGTTGCCGTTGAAATCCAAGTCAGCAAAAATTAAGTCACAGGCAAAGTTTACCATTTTTCTGCCATAGAAATTGAGAAGTGTGTACCGTATTTTCCCGACTACAGAGCACACCGGACCCATAAAATTTGAGAAGAAAACATAATTTGTCCATGTGTTAGCCACACCGGGGCCCTGCGATGAGGTGGCGACTTGTCCAGGGTGTACCCCGCCTTCCGCCCGATTGTGGCTGAGATAGGCTCCAGCAACCCCCGCGACCCCAAAGGGAATAAGCGGTAGAAAATGGATGGATGGATGGATAGCCGCACCGGACTATAAGCCGCAGATATACACTACCGTTCAAAAGTTTGGGGTCACCCAAACAATTTTGTGGAATAGCCTTCATTTCTAAGAACAAGAATAGACTGTCGAGTTTCAGATGAAAGTTCTCTTTTTCTGGCCATTTTGAGCGTTTAATTGACCCCACAAATGTGATGCTCCAGAAACTCAATTTGCTCAAAGGAAGGTCAGTTTTGTAGCTTCTGTAACGAGCTAAACTGTTTTCAGATGTGTGAACATGATTGCACAAGGGTTTTCTAATCATCAATTAGCCTTCTGAGCCAATGAGCAAACACATTGTACCATTAGAACACTGGAGTGATAGTTGCTGGAAATGGGCCTCTATACACCTATGTAGATATTGTACCAAAAACCAGACATTTGCAGCTAGAATAGTCATTTACCACATTAGCAATGTATAAAGTGTATTTCTTTAAAGTTAAGACTAGTTTAAAGTTATCTTCATTGAAAAGTAAAGTGCTTTTTTTCCTTCAAAAATAAGGACATTTCAATGTGACCCCAAACTTTTGAACGGTAGTGTATACATTGTGAAATACGTTATTTACACAGAAAGATTCTGTAAATGTTTATTTACATAACCTTAATTGTTTCCAAACGATGTTTGTAACAAGGTAGTAAAACGGCTGACCAAACAAAACTCCACGGTGACGTTTTTGCGAATTTACTGAAGAATTTGTGAAACTGAAACAATCATTGTAAGTAGAGATGTCCGATAATATCGGACTGCCAATATTATCGGCCGATAAATGCCTTAAAATGTAATATCGGAAATTATCGGTATCGGTTTCAAAAAGTAAAATGTATGACTTTTTAAAACGCCGCTGTACGGAGTGGTACACGGACGTAGGGAGAAGTACAGAGCACCAATAGATCTTAAAGGCACTGTCACATCACATAATATCTACGTTTTTTCACACACACAAGTGAATGCAAAGCATACTTGGTCAACAGCCATACAGGTCACACTGAGGGTGACCGTATAAACAACTTTAACACTGTTACAAACATGCGCCACACTGTGAACCCACACCAAACAAGGATGACAAACACATTTCGGGAGAACATCCGCACCGTAACACAACATAAACACAACAGAACAAATACCCAGAACCCCTTGCAGCACTAACTCTTCCGGGACGCTACAATAACACCCCCTGCCACCCCTAACCCCGCCCCCCAACCCCACCCACCTCAACCTCCTCATGCTCTCTCAGGGAGAGCATGTCCCAAATTCCAAGCTGCTGTTTTGAGGCATGTTAAAAAAAAGAATGCACTTTGTGACTTCAATAATAAATATGGCAGTGCCATGTTGGCATTTTTTTTTTCCATAACTTGAGTTGATTTATTTTGGAAAACCTTGTTACATTGTTTAATGCAGCCAGCGGGGCATCACAACAAAATTAGGCATAATAATGTGTTAATTCCACGACTGTATATATCGGTATCGGTTGATATCGGAATCTGTAATTAAGAGTTGGACAATATCGGATATCGGCAAAAAAGCCATTATCGGACATCTCTAGTTTTTAGCATTCAATCAGACATTATTGTGAGGTTTTGTATTAGATATACCGGCCCCAAAACACATTTTTTTCCCTAAATTTGGCCCCTCCGAGTCAAAATAATTGCCCAGGCTGGCGATACATTTTAATCCTAACTACTTTACCATGAATTGATTAAGGTGGACCCCGAGTTGAAAAACTTATTGGGGTGTTACCATTTAGTGGTCAATTGTACGGAATATGTACTGTACTGTGCAATCTACTAATAAAAGTCTCAATCAATCAATCACCGCCTCAACGTTGATAGGGACTAGAAACGTCCCTAATTAGTTTGCTGCCTTAACGGGCTGCGGGACACTTAACCCCGTGTCCCGTGTGCAGGAGCGACTCCATGCTGGACGGCGACGCAGACTTTGACCTGGACGACACCATGGACGTGGCGCGGCACGTGGAGGAGCTCCTGCGGCGGCCGGTGGAGGGCCACTGGGGGGGCCAGCAGTCTTGACCCCCGCCTCCCTCGCTCGCCCCCGCCGCCACCAAACGAACCCTGGCTCTCACGGTTTTCAGACCCGTCATCATTTGTATCCTCCTCCCACCTCCAAATAGCTCAAATGTGAAATGTTAATAACGGTTTTTCTTGTGGTTCTCAGTGCGAGCGCATGCGTGGCGATTCCACTCTCGTAGGTTTTATTGTGTCATTTGTCCTTAAGTGTTTTGTACGTTGCACACGTCCACACAGTATTGTTTTCAGAAAAAAAAGGAAAAATGTTGTTTTTCGCCCCGGATGCATTTACTCCACTGTACAAAGAACTGGAAGTATGGGATGTTCTCCTGGAAGCGACGCTAGAAGCTTCTACACGACGCTGCCTGCTCATCCTCTCAGGTCCTCCTCTCACTTTACCTTGCCTTATCATACTTGTTACTACTACTGCTGCACTCAAGCCACTCGGTACGGCCGGCTTTTTTCTTTTTTTTATTAGGCTTGCTTTTGATCGTTCCAGGCCTGTAATTTATGTGTGTGCGTTTTTTGGGAAGTATAGATACATTACTCAGAATCCACCGCCGCCACTAATTTAGACCTCATAGAGACGCCGTTTTTTGTTTCTCTCTTACGCACCTCAGGAAATCGAACGCTACATTTAAGATGCATGCGGAATATATGAAGTTGTTTTTTTTTCCTCCAATGTGATTCCTTGTCGAATGCCAACAATTTTCAAAGACCCTTTTCTGCAAGAGTGCACTAGTTGGGTATCAAAAGTGGCAGAGAAAACGACCAGCGGCACAATTCATTTTGAGCCATTCCGTTTACTGCCTAAATGGGCTGCTGGGACAAACAAAATGGTAGAATATTTTCTGTTTACTGCCTAAACGGGCTGCCGTGGAAAACCAACCTTCCGCAGCCATTTAATTTTTAGCTTAGCTAGTTTCCCGCTTGAACAGGTTGTCAAAAAGCAAATCAAAAGTGGCAGAAAAAAACGACAAATGGTCAAATTCACTCTGATCCATACTGTTCACTGCCTAAAGGGGCTGCCGTACAAAGCGAAATGGTCAGCAACCTGCCACAGCTGTTTAAATTTGGCCTCACTAGTTTTCTGCCTTGATAAAAATGTACTCAAATATGGCAGAAAAAACGACCAATGGCACAATTCATTCTGACCCATTCCGTTACTGCCTAAATGGGCTGCTGTGGAAAACAAATGGATTAGCAACATTAAATTTGGCCTCACTAGTTATTTGGATGAACGGGTTGTCAGAAAGTCAATCAAAAGTGGCAGAAAAACACGACCAGCGGCACAATTCGTTTTGATCCATTTTGTTTACTGCTTAAACGGGTTAAATGGTAGAATATTTTCTGTTTACTACCTAAATGGGCTGCCGTGGAAAACAAAAGCGTCAGCAACCTTCCGCAGCCTTTTAATTTTAGCTTAGCTAGTTTCCTGCTTGAACAGGTTGTCAAAAAGCAAATCAAAAGTGGCAGAAAAAACCACCAATTGTACAATTAATTCTGATCCACACCGTTCACTGCCTCACTAGTTTTCTGCCTTTATAGGTTGTCAAAAATTTACTCAAATATGGCAGAAAAAACAACGAATGGCACAATTCATTCTGACCCATTACGTTTACTGCCTAAACGGGCTGCCGTACAAAGCGAAATGGTCAACAACCTTCCACAGCCATTTAATTTTGGCCTAACTAGTTATTTGGATCAACAGGTAATCACAAAGTCAATCAAAAGTGGCAGAAAAACACAACCATAAATTTTGATCCATTTTGTTCACTGCCTAAATGGGCTGCTGTGGAAAACAAAAGCGTCAGCAACCTTCCACAGCCATTTAATTGTAACATAACTAGTTTCCTGCTTGAACAGGTTGTCAAAAAGCAAATCAAAAGTGACAGAAAAAAACGACAAATGGTACAATTAATTCTGATCCATACCCTTTACTGCCTAAACGGGCTGCCGTACAAAGCGAAATGGTCAGCAACCTGCCACAGCCGTTTAATTTTGGCCTCACTAGTTTTCTGCCTTGATAGGTTATCAAAAATGTACTCAAATATGGCAGAAAAAACGACCAATGGCACAATTCATTCTGACCCATTCCGTTTACTGCCTAAATGGGCTGCTGTGGAAAACAAATGGATTAGCAACATTCCACAGCCGTTTAGATTTTGCCCTCACTAGTTATTTGGATGAACGGGTTGTCAAAAAGTCAATCAAAAGTGGCAGGAAAAAAACGACCAGCGGCACAATTCATTTTGAGCCATTCCGTTTACTGCCTAAATGGGCTGCTGGGACAAACAAAATGGTAGAATATTTTCTGTTTACTGCCTAAACGGGCAGCCGTGAAAAAGCCAACCTTCCGCAGCCATTTAATTTTAGCTTTGCTAGTTTCCCGCTTGAACAGGTTGTCAAAAAGCAAATCAAAAGTGGCAGAAAAAACCCACCAATTGTACAATTAATTCTGATCCACACCGTTCACTGCCTAAACGGGCTGCCGTACAAGGCGAAATGGTCAGCAACCTGCCACAGCCGTTTAGTTTTGGCCTCACTAGTTATCTACCTTGATAAAAATGTACTCAAATATGGCAGAAAAAACGACCAATGGCACAATTTATTCTGACCCATTCCGTTTACTGCCTAAATGGGCTGCTGTGGAAAATAAAGATGTCAGCAACCTTCCACAGCCGTTTAATTTTGTCCTAAGTAGTTATTTGGATGAACAGGTCGTCAAAAAGTCAATCAAAAGTGGCAGAAAAACAAGACCATTCATTTTGATCCATTTTGTTTACGGCTTAAACGGGTTGCTGGGACAAACAAAATGGTAGAATATTTTCTGTTTACTGCCTAAACGGGCAGCCGTGAAAAAAAACAACCTTCCGCAGCCATTTAATTTTAGCTTTGCTAGTTTCCCGCTTGAACAGGTTGTCAAAAAGCAAATCAAAAGTGGCAGAAAAAACCCACCAATTGTACAATTAATTCTGATCCACACCGTTCACTGCCTAAACGGGCTGCCGTACAAGGCGAAATGGTCAGCAACCTGCCACAGCCGTTTAGTTTTGGCCTCACTAGTTATCTACCTTGATAAAAATGTACTCAAATATGGCAGAAAAAACTACCAATGGCACAATTTATTCTGACCCATTCCGTTTACTGCCTAAATGGGCTGCTGTGACAAACAAAGGGTTCAGCAACCTTCCACAGCCGTTTTTATTTTGTCCTAACAAGTTATTTGGATGAACAGGTCGTCAAAAAGTCAATCAAAAGTGGCAGAAAAACAAGACCATTCATTTTGATCCATTTTGTTTACGGCTTAAACGGGTTGCTGTGAAAAACAAAATGGTAGAATATTTTCTGTTTACTGCCTAAACGGGCAGCCGTGAAAAAGCCAACCTTCCGCAGCCATTTAATTTTAGCTTTGCTAGTTTCCCGCTTGAACAGGTTGTCAAAAAGCAAATCAAAAGTGGCAGAAAAAACCCACCAATTGTACAATTAATTCTGATCCACACCGTTCACTGCCTAAACGGGCTGCAGTACAAAGCGAAATGGTCAGCAACCTGCCACAGCTGTTTAAATTTGGCCTCACTAGTTTTCTGCCTTGATAAAAATGTACTCAAATATGGCAGAAAAAACGACCAATGGCACAATTCATTCAGACCCATTCCGTTTACTGCCTAAATGGGCTGCTGTGGAAAACGAAGGGGTCAGCAACCTTCCACAGCCGTTTAATTTTGTCCTAACTAGTTATTTGGATGAACAGGTCGTCAAAAAGTGGCAGAAAAACACGACCATAAATTTTGATCCATTTCGTTTACTGCCTAAACGGGTTGCTGTGAAAAACATAACAAAACGTTCACTGCCTAAATGGGCTGCCGTGGAAAACAAAAGCGTCAGCAACCTTCCGCAGCCATTTAATTGTAACATAACTAGTTTCCTGCTTGAACAGGTTGTCAAAAAGCAAATCAAAAGTGACAGAAAACAACGACAAATGGTACAATTCATTCTGATCCATACCCTTTACTGCCTAAACGGGCTGCCGTACAAAGCGAAATGGTCAGCAACCTGCCACAGCCGTTTAGTTTTGGGCTCACTAGTTTTCTGTTTTGATAGGTTATCAAAAATGTACTCAAATATGGCAGAAAAAACGGCCAATGGCACAATTCATTCTGACCCATTCCGTTTACTGCCTAAATGGGCTGCTGTGGAAAACAAATGGATTAGCAACATTCCACAGCCGTTTAGATTTTGCCCTCACTAGTTATTTGGATGAACGGGTTGTCAAAAAGTCAATCAAAAGTGGCAGGAAAAACACGACCAGCGGCACAATTCATTTTGAGCCATTCCGTTTACTGCCTAAATGGGCTGCTGGGACAAACAAAATGGTAGAATATTTTCTGTTTACTGCCTAAACGGGCAGCCGTGAAAAAAACCAACCTTCCGCAGCCATTTAATTTTAGCTTTGCTAGTTTCCCGCTTGAACAGGTTGTCAAAAAGCAAATCAAAAGTGGCAGAAAAAACCCACCAATTGTACAACTATTTCTGATCCACACCGTTCACTGCCTAAACGGGCTGCCGTACAAGGCGAAATGGTCAGCAACCTGCCACAGCCGTTTAGTTTTGGCCTCACTAGTTATCTACCTTGATAAAAATGTACTCAAATATGGCAGAAAAAACGACCAATGGCACAATTTATTCTGACCCATTCCGTTTACTGCCTAAATGGGCTGCTGTGACAAACAAAGGGTTCAGCAACCTTCCACAGCCGTTTTTATTTTGTCCTAACTAGTTATTTGGATGAACAGGTCGTCAAAAAGTCAATCAAAAGTGGCAGAAAAACAAGACCATTCATTTTGATCCATTTTGTTTACTGCTTAAACGGGTTGCTGGGACAAACAAAATGGTAGAATATTTTCTGTTTACTGCCTAAACGGGCAGCCGTGAAAAAAACCAACCTTCCGCAGCCATTTAATTTTAGCTTTGCTAGTTTCCCGCTTGAACAGGTTGTCAAAAAGCAAATCAAAAGTGGCAGAAAAAACCCACCAATTGTACAATTATTTCTGATCCACACCGTTCGCTGCCTAAACGGGCTGCCGTACAAAGCGAAATTGTCAGCAACCTGCCACAGCCGTTTAGTTTTGGCCTCACTAGTTTTCTACCTTGATAAAAATGTACTCAAATATGGCAGAAAAAACGACCAATGGCACAATTTATTCTGACCCATTCCGTTTACTGCCTAAATGGGCTGCTGTGACAAACAAAGGGTTCAGCAACCTTCCACAGCCGTTTTAATTTTGTCCTAACAAGTTATTTGGATGAACAGGTCGTCAAAAAGTCAATCAAAAGTGGCAGAAAAACAAGACCATTCATTTTGATCCATTTTGTTTACTGCTTAAACGGGTTGCTGGGACAAACAAAATGGTAGAATATTTTCTGTTTACTGCCTAAACGGGCAGCCGTGAAAAAAAACAACCTTCCGCAGCCATTTAATTTTAGCTTTGCTAGTTTCCCGCTTGAACAGGTTGTCAAAAAGCAAATCAAAAGTGGCAGAAAAAACCCACCAATTGTACAATTAATTCTGATCCACACCGTTCACTGCCTAAACGGGCTGCCGTACAAGGCGAAATGGTCAGCAACCTGCCACAGCCGTTTAGTTTTGGCCTCACTAGTTATCTACCTTGATAAAAATGTACTCAAATATGGCAGAAAAAACGACCAATGGCACAATTTATTCTGACCCATTCCGTTTACTGCCTAAATGGGCTGCTGTGACAAACAAAGGGTTCAGCAACCTTCCACAGCCGTTTTTATTTTGTCCTAACTAGTTATTTGGATGAACAGGTCGTCAAAAAGTCAATCAAAAGTGGCAGAAAAACAAGACCATTCATTTTGATCCATTTTGTTTACTGCTTAAACGGGTTGCTGGGACAAACAAAATGGTAGAATATTTTCTGTTTACTGCCTAAACGGGCAGCCGTGAAAAAAACCAACCTTCCGCAGCCATTTAATTTTAGCTTTGCTAGTTTCCCGCTTGAACAGGTTGTCAAAAAGCAAATCAAAAGTGGCAGAAAAAACCCACCAATTGTACAATTATTTCTGATCCACACCGTTCGCTGCCTAAACGGGCTGCCGTACAAAGCGAAATGGTCAGCAACCTGCCACAGCCATTTAGTTTTGGCCTCACTAGTTATCTACCTTGATAAAAATGTACTCAAATATGGCAGAAAAAACGACCAATGGCACAGTCTATTCTGACCCATTCCGTTTACTGCCTAAATGGGCTGCTGTGGAAAACAAATGGATTAGCAACATTCCACAGCCGTTTAAATTTGGCCTCACTAGTTATTTGGATGAACAGGTCGTCAAAAAGTCAATCAAAAGTGGCAGAAAAACACGACCATTCATTTTGATCCATTTTATTTACGGCTTAAACGGGTTGCCGTGAAAAACAAAATGGTAGAATATTTTCTGTTTACTGCCTAAACGGGCTGCCGTGGAAAACCAACCTTCCGCAACCATTTAATTTTTAGCTTAGCTAGTTTCCTGCTTGAACAGGTTGTCAAAAAGCAAATTAAAAGTGGCAGAAAAAACCCACCAATTGTACCACAATTGTACCAATGGCACAATTCATTCTGACCCATTCCGTTTACTGCCTAAATGGGCTGCTGTGGAAAACAAAGGGGTCAGCAACCTTCCACAGCCGTTTAATTTTGGCCTAACTAGTTATTTGGATGAACAGGTCGTCAAAAAGTCAATCAAAAGTGGCAGAAAAACACGACCATTCATTTTGATCCATTTTGTTTACTGCCTAAATGGGCTGCTGTGGAAAACAAATGGATTAGCAACATTCCACAGCCGTTTTAAATTTGGCCTCACTAGTTATTTGGATGAACGGGTTGTGAAAAAGTCAATCAAAAGTGGCAGAAAAACACGACCAGCGTCACAATTTGTTTTGATCCATTTTGTTTACTGCTTAAACGGGTTGCTGTGACAAACAAAATGGTAGAATATTTTCTGTTTACTGCCTAAACGGGCTGCCGTGGAA
>NC_084736.1:12257407-12269907 GCF_033978785.1 Entelurus aequoreus | reverse complement strand
CAATAGAATTAATAAATACAAGGTAAAAGCCTAATCAAAAAGGTGGGTCTTAAGCCTGCTCTTAAATATCTTGTGACATTGTGTCCTGACTTTTGGAATAGTAGGAGACAGGAGCCGGAGGATCTCAGGGTTCGCCAAGGTTTGTAGGTAGAAAGCAAATCTGAAAGATAAGAAGGCCCAAAACATAAAAAAAACATTCGTAACCATAAGAAGAACCCTGAAATTGACTCTGAAGCAGCCAATGCAACGATTTTAAAACTGGGGTAATGTGGGCCCGCCTTCTTGTCTTTGTCAGGACAGGAGCAGCTGAATTTTGGAGTAATTGTAAAAATGCACTAACTTTTTTAGGAAGACCAGAAAGCAGGGCGAATGTGAATAATGCTGTATAATAGACTGTATTTATATTATTCCCATGTGAATAGTGCTGTATAATAGACTGTATTTATATTATTCACATGTGAATAGTGCTGTATAATAGACTGTATTTATATTATTCACATGTGAATAATGCTGTATACTAGACTGTATTTATATTATTCACATGTGAATAATGCTGTATACTAGACTGTATTTATATTATTCACATGTGAATAATGCTGTATACTAGACTGTATTTATATTATTCACATGTGAATAATGCTGTATAATAGACTGTATTTATATTATTCACGTGTGAATAATGCTGTATACTAGACTGTATTTATATTATTCACATGTGTATAATGCTGTATAATAGACTGTATTTATATTATTAACATGTGAATAATGCAGTATAATATACTGTATTTATATTATTAACATGTGAATAATGCAGTATAATAGACTGTATTTATATTATTCACATGTGAATAATGCTGTATAATAGACTGTATTTATGTTATTAACATGTGAATAATGCAGTATAATAGACTGTATTTATATTATTAACATGTGAATAATGCAGTATAATAGACTGTATTTATATTATTCACATGTGAATAATGCTGTATAATAGACTGTATTTATGTTATTCACATGTGAATAATGCTGTATAATAGACTGTATTTTTGTTATTCACATGTGAATAATGCTGTATAATAGACTGTATTTATGTTATTCGCATGTGAATAATGCTGTGTAATAGACTGTATTTATGTTATTCACATGTGAATAATGCTGTATAATAGACTGTATTTATATTATTCACATGTGAATAATGCTGTATAATAGACTGTATTTATGTTATTCACATGTGAATAATGCTGTATAATAGACTGTATTTATGTTATTCACATGTGAATAATGCTGTATAATAGACTATTTATGTTATTCACATGTGAATAATGCTGTATAATAGACTGCATTTATATTATTCACATGTGAATAATGCTGTATAATAGACTGTATTTATGTTATTCACATGTGAATAGTGCTGTATAATAGACTGTATTTATATTATTCACATGTGAATAATGCTGTATAATAGACTGTATTTATGTTATTCACATGTGAATAGTGCTGTATAATAGACTGTATTTATATTATTCACATGTGAATAATGCTGTATAATAGACTGCATTTATATTATTCACATGTGAATAATGCTGTATAATAGACTGTATTTATATTATTCACATGTGAATAATGCTGTATAATAGACTGTATTTATGTTATTCACATGTGAATAGTGCTGTATAATAGACTGTATTTATATTATTCACATGTGAATAATGCTGTATAATAGACTGCATTTATATTATTCACATGTGAATGATGCTGTATAATAGACTGTATTTATATTATTCACATGTGAATAATGCTGTATACTAGACTGTATTTATATTATTCACATGTGAATAATGCTGTATAATAGACTGTATTTATATTATTCACATGTGAATAAGATTAAAGATTAAAGTACCAATGATTGTCACACACACACTAGATGTGGTGAAATAATGCTGTATAATAGACTGTATTTATGTTATTCACATGTGAATAATGCTGTATAATAGACTGTATTTATGTTATTCACATGTGAATAATGCTGTATAATAGACTGTATTTATATTATTCACATGTGAGTAATGCTGTATAATAGACTGTATTTATATTATTAACATGTGAATAATGCAGTATAATAGACTGTATTTATATTATTCACATGTGAATAATGCTGTATAATAGACTGTATTTATATTATTCACATGTGAATAATGCTGTATAATAGACTGTATTTATATTATTCACATGTGAATAATGCTGTATACTAGACTGTATTTATATTATTCACATGTGAATAATGCTGTATAATAGACTGTATTTATATTATTAACATGTGAATAATGCAGTATAATAGACTGTATTTATATTATTCACATGTGAATAATGCAGTATAATAGACTGTATTTATATTATTCACATGTGAATAGTGCTGTATAATAGACTGTATTTATATTATTCACATGTGTTTATTGTTTATTGTGAGCGAACTGTGGTGCTGAATTCCCCCCAGGGATCAATAAAGTACTTTCTATTCTATTCTAAATTAGTAGTTAAACTATTTTATTTACTAAGTCATTTTGAAAATTAAATACACATTTCCGTTGAGTTGCTTATTAAAAAAATCTTATAAATTAAATCACATTTCATTAAAGTTTTTTTACACTAATGCTTGCGTTACCGTTGTCCACCACAAGATGTCAGTAAAACACAGCAAATCAGACGAGGGTTTGTGTTTATTAAAAGCGCCAAACTAACATAAAGCTCCAAACGTGCTATTTCACAGCTCCTTTTCTTCATCTAAGCGATGTTGAGTCATACTTTTTTTTTGCCACATAGACAAAAAAAATGTATGATGATTATCGTGTTTCCTTCTATAAGTATGTGTTTGATCAGCATATTTCCCTTCCTTGGTTGACGAAACAGGATGTTTCATTGATGACGTCATGAAACAATCATTCAGCTTCCGCTGAGCTTTTTTTTCCCCCCACGTGTTGCAGCACAACACCATGACGCGGATGATGATCACGTGGGCAAAGACAGGAAGTGCGGTGGCGAACCTCAGTAAGACACGCCCCCCCCCCGCCGCAGTGGACTTCCGGCCACAACATTAGGTACATCTGTACACTGTAGTTTAAACCGTTCCCTCAATAGGGACTGCATGGATTAGTCTGTTCCAGGGTCAAACTGTGGCCTTGTTTAACTCTTTTGTTATATAGACGATCTTTGACAAGTGTATGTTTTTAATTTAGGGCCTTAAGAAACAGTTTTTACAGCACAGCACTCCTGTTGTATAGAGGATCTCTGACTTAAAACAGCACACACACTATTCCTGTTAAATACATGATCTTTGACCAAAAAAACATTTTTTTTTAAATTTAAGGCTTTAAAAACAACATATTTTTCTTGTCCTATAGAGAATCTTTGACTGGTGTTTTTTGTTGTTGGTCGGTAAAAACAGCACAGCGCACTTGTCAAATAGAGGATCTTTGACTCTTGCAGAAAATTCATTAACCAGCAGTGCTCTCATCATTTAGAGGATCTTTGACTAGCACCTTTGCAGTAAATTCTTTAACCAGCACTGCTCTCGTCATTTAGAGGATCTTTGACTAGTGATTGTTTTGTGTGGTAGGTCCTTAAAAACAGCACGGTGCTCCCGTCATGTAAAGGATCTTTGCTTTGTGTTTTTTGTCTCAATGTCATTAAAAACACCACATCACTATTTTGTTGTATACAGTAGATGATCTTTGACAAGTGTATGTTTTTAATTTAGGGCCTTACACAACAACAGAATGCTCCTGTTGTATAGTCTAGTGTTTTTACAGCACAGCACTCCTGTTATATAGAGGATCTCTGACTTAAAATACATGATCTTTGACAATTGTTTTTTTAATTTAAGGCTTTAAAAACAACATATTTTTCTTGTCATATAGAGAATCCTTTTGTTGTTGGTCAAGAAAAAGAGCACAGTGCGCTTGATATATAGAGGATCTTTGACTAGTGTTTGTTTTGTGTGATAGGTCCTTAAAAACAGCACGGTGCTCCTGTCATATGAAGGATCTTTGACTAGCACCACAGTGTGCTCCCATCATATCAAGGATCTTTGACTTGTGTATTTTTTTTTCAATGTCATTAAAAACAGCACAGCACTATTTTGTTGTATAGATGATCTTTGACAAGTGTATGTTTTTAATTTAGGTTCTTACAAAACAATAGCATGCTCTTGTTATATAGAGGATCTAGTGTTTTTACAGCACAGCACACCCGTTATATAATACATGATCTTTGACAATTGTTTTTTTTAATTTAAGGCTTTAAAAACAACAGATTTTTCTTGTCATATAGAGAATCTTTGACTAGTGTTTTTTGTTGTTGGTCGGTAAAAACAGCACAGCGCGCTTGTCATATAGAGGATCTTTGACTAGTGTTTGTTTTGTGTGGTAGGTCCTTAAAAAGCAGCATGGTGCTCCTGTCATATGAAGGATCTTTGACTAGCACTCTGGCAGAAGGTCCTTAAAGGCACCAGACCGTGCTCCTGTTGTAAATGACAAGAAAATTGTTTTGTTTTTAAAGCCTTATATTAAAAAAACAATTGTCAAAGATCATGTATTTTAAGTCAGAGATCCTCTATATAACAGGAGTGCTGTGCTGTAAAAACACTAGATCCTCTATATAACAGGAGCATTCTGTTGTTTTGTAAGAACCTAAATTAAAAACATGCACTTGTCAAAGATCATCTATACAGCAAAATAGTGCTGTGTTGTTTTTAATGACATTGAAAAAAATACACAAGTCAAAGATCCTTGATATGATGGGAGCACACTCTGGTGCATTTAAGGACCTACTGCAAGAGTGCTAGTCAAAGATCCTTCATATGACAGGAGCACCGTGCTGTTTCTAAGGACCTACCACATAAAACAAACACTAGTCAAAGATCCTCTAAATGAGGCGAGCATTGCTGGTTAAAGGGTTTACTGCAAGAGTGCAAGTCAAAGATCCTCTAAATGACGAGAGCAGTGCTGGTTAAAGGATTTACTGCAAAGGTGCTAATCAAAGATCCTCTAAATGACGAGAGCACTGCTGGTTAAAGGATTTACTGCAAGAGTGCTAGTCAAAGATCCTCTATTTGACAAGTGCGCTGTGCTGTTTTTACCGACCAACAACAAAAAACACTAGTCAAAGATTCTCTATAGGACAAGAAAAAGGTGTTGTTTTTAAAGCCTTAAATTAAAAAAAAAAACAATTGTCAAAGATCATGTATTTAACAGAAATAGTGTGTGTGCTGTTTTAAGTCAGAGATCCTCTATATAACAGGAGTGCTGGGCAGTGAAAACACTAGATCCTCTATATAACAGGAGCATGCTGTTGTTTTGTAAAGCCCTACTTTAAAAACATACACTTGTCAAAGATCATCTATAGAGAATCCTTGACTAGTGTTTTTTGTTGTTGGTCGGTAAAAACAGCACAGTCGTATAGAGGATCTTTGACTAGTGTTTGTTTTGTGTGGTAGTTCCTTAAAAGCAGCATGGTGCTCCTGTCATATGAAGGATCTTTGACTAGCACTCTGGCAGAAGGTCCTTAAAGGCACCAGAGTGTGCTCCCACCATATCAAGGATCTTTTTTTTCCAACGTCATTAAAAACAGCACAGCACTCTTTTGTTATATAGATGATCTTTGACAAGTGTATGTTTTTAAATTAGGGCCTTACAAAACAACAGCATGCTCCTGTTATATAGAGGATCTAGTGTTTTTACAGCACAGCACTCCTGTTATATAGAGGATCTCTGACTTAAAATACATGATCTCTGACAATTGTTTTTTTAATTTAAGGCTTTAAAAACAACAGATTTTTCTTGTCATATACAGAATCTTTGACTAGTGTTTTTTGTTGTTGGTTGGTAAAAACAGCACCGCGCGCTTGTCATATAGAGGATCTTTGACTAGTGTTTGTTTTGTGTGATAGGTCTTTAAAAACAACACGGTGCTCCTGTCATATGAAGGATCTTTGACTAGCACTCTTGCAGTAGGTCCTTAAAAGCACCAGAGTGTGCTCCCACCATATCAAGGATCTTTGACTTGTGTTTTTTTTTCCCAATGTCATTAAAAACAGCACAGCACTCTGTTGTTATATAGATGATCTTTGACAAGTGTATGTTTTTAAATTAGGGCCTTACAAAACAACAGCATGCTCCTGTTATATAGAGGATCTTTTTTTTTTTTTACTGCACATCACTCCTGTTATTTAGAGGATATCTGACTTAAAACAGCACACACACTATTCCTGTTAAATACATGATCTTTGACACACAAAAAAAAAAAAATTCATTTAAGGCTTTAAAAAGAACATATTTTTCTTGTCCTATAGAGAATCTTTGACTAGTGTTTTTTTGTTGTTGGTCGGTAAAAACAGCACAGCGCACTTGTCATATAGAGGATCTTTGACTAGCACTCTTGCAGTAAATCCTTTACCCAGCAGTGCTCTTGTCATTTAGAGGATCTTTGACTAGCACCTGTGCAGTAAATATTTTAACCAGCGCTGCTCTCGTCATTTAGAGGATCTTTGACTTGCACTCTTGCAGTAAATCCTTTAACCAGCAATGCTCTCGTCATTTAGAGGATCTTTGACTTGTGTTTTTTTGTGTGGTAGGTCCTTAGAAACAGCATGGTGCTCCTGTCATATGAAGGATCTTTGACTAGCACTCTTGCAGTAGGTCCTTAAAAGCACCAGAGTGTGCTCCCGTCATTTAAAGGATCTTTGCCTTGTGGGTTTTTTTTTTCAATGTCATTAAAAACAGCACAGCACTCTTTTGTTATATACAGTAGATGATCTTTGACAAGGGTATATTTTTTATTTAGGGCCTTACACAACAACAGAATGCTTGTATTATATAGAAGATCTAGTGTTTTTACAGCACAGCACTCCTGTTATATAGAGGATCTCTGACTTAAAACTGCACACGTACCATTCCTGTTAAATACATGATCTTTGACAATTTTTTATTTTTTTATTTAAGGTTTTAAAAACAACAGATTTTTCTTGTCGTATAGAAAATCTTTGACTAGTGTTTTTGCTGTTGGTCGGTAAAAACAGCACAGCGCGCTTGTCACATAGAGGATCTTTGACTAGCACTCTTGCAGTAAATCCTTTAACCAGCAGTGCTCTTGTAATTTAGAGGATCTTTGATTAGTGTTTTTGCAATGTGTCATTAAAAACAGCACAGTGCTCTTGACATATAGAGGATCTTTGACTCGTGTTTTTGCCGTAGATTGTTAAAAACAGCACACCATTCCTGTTATGTAGATGATCTTTGACAAGTGTTTTTATTTTTTTATTTAGGGTTTTAAAAGCAATAAATTGCTCTTGTCATACAGAGGATCTTTGAACAGTGTTTTTGCTGTAGGTTGTTAAAACAGGACACCTTTCCTGTTATATAGATGATCTTTGATAAGTACTGTTTTTTTTAGTAGGGCTTTAAAAGCAACAGAATGCTCTTGTCTTTTAGAGGATGTTTGACTAGTGTTTTTGCAGTTGGTTGTCGAAAATGATCTTTGACAAGTGTTTTTATTTTTTATTTCAGACTATAAAAGCAACACGGTGCTTTTGTTATATAGAGGATCTTTGAAAAGTGTTTTTACAGTTGGTCTGTAAAAACAGCACAGCACTCTTGTTATATAGAGGATCTTTGACTAGTGTTTTTGCAGTTGGTTGTCGAAGATGATCTTTGACAAGTTTATTTTTTATTTTTTTAAGACTATAAAAGCAACACGGTGCTTTTGTTGTATAGAGGATCTTTGAAAAGTGTTTTTACAGTTGGTCGGTAAAAACAGCACAGCACTCTTGTAATATAGAGGATCTTTGACTAGTGTTTTTGTAGTAGGTTGTTAAAACAGAACACCATTCCTGTTAAATAGATGATCTTTGATAAGTTCTGTTTTTTTAGTAGGGCTTTAGAAGCAACAGAGTGCTCTTGTCTTTTAGAGGATCTTTGACTAGTGTTTTTGCAGTTGGTTGTCGAAGATGATCTTTGACAAGTGTTTTTATATTTTTTTTATGTAGGGTTTTAAAAACAGCAAATTGCTCTTGTCATACAGAGGATCTTTGAACAGAGTTTTTGCATTAGGTCGTTATAAACAGCACAGCCCTCCTGTTCTATAGAGGATCTTTAACTAGTGCTTTTGCAGTAGGTTGTTAAAACAGGACACCATTCCTGTTGTATAGATAATCTTTGATAAATTCTGTTTTTTTTAGTATGGCTCATGTCTTTTAGAGGATCTTTGACTAGTGTTTTTGTAGTTTGTTGTTGAAGATGATCTTTGACAAGTGTTTTCATTTTTATTTTTAGGACTATAAAGCAACAGAGTGCTTTTGTCATATAGAGGATCTTTAAAAGTGTTTTTAAAGGTGGTTGGTAAAAACAGCACGGCACTCTTGTAATATAGAGGATCTTTGACTGTGCTCTTGTCATATAAAAAAATCTTTGAGTGGCGTACTTTAAAAACAACACGGCACTCCGGTCATATAAAGGATCTTTGTCTAGTGTTTTTGCAGCGGGTCGTTAAAAACAGCACACCATTCTTGTTGTATAGATGATCTTTGACAAGGGGTTTTATTTTTATATTGAGAGCTTTAAAACAATAGATTGCTCTTGTTATACAGAGGATCTTTGAACAGTGTTTTTGCATTATGTCGCTATAAATAGCAAAGCCCTCCTGTCACATAGAGGATCTTTGACTAATGTTTTTGTAGTAGGTTGTTAAAACAGGACACCATTCTGTTATATATATGATCTTTGATTAGTTAAGTTTTTTTTAGTAGAGCTTTAAAAGCAACAGAGTGCTCTTGTCTTTTAGAGGATCTTTGACTAGTGTTTTTGTAGTTTGTTGTTGAAGATGATCTTTGACAAGTGTTTTTTTTTTTTTTAGGACTATAAAGCAACAGAGTGCTTTTGTCATATAGAGGATCTTTAAAAAGTATTTTTACAGTTGGTTGGTAACAGCACACCATTCTTGTTGTATAGATGATCTTTGACAAGGGTTTTTATTTTTTTATTGAGAGCTTTAAAACAATAGATTGCTCTTGTTATACAGAGGATCTTTGAACAGTGTTTTTGCATTATGTCGCTATAAATAGCAAAGCCCTCCTGTCGTATAGAGGATCTTTGACTGTTTTTGTAGTAGGTTGTTAAAACAGGACACAATTCTGTTATATAGATGATCTTTGATAAGTTCTGTTTTTTTAGTAGAGCTTTAAAAGCAACAGAATGCTCTTGTCTTTTGAGGATCTTTGACTAGTGTTTTTGTAGTTGGTTGTTGAAGATGATCTTTGACAAGTGTTTATTTTTTATTCTTAGGACTATAAAGCAACAGAGTGCTTTTGTCATATAGAGGATCTTTAAAAAGTATTTTTACAGTTGGTTGGTGACAGCACACCATTCTTGTTGTATAGAGGATCTTTGACAAGGGTTTTTATTTTTTTATTTAGAGCTTTAAAGCAATAGATTGCTCTTGTTATACAGAGGATCTTTGAACAGTGTTTTTGCATTATGTCGCTATAAATAGCAAAGCCCTCCTGTCGTATAGAGGATCTTTGACTAGTGCTTTTGCGGTAGGTTGTTAAAAAAGAACAGCGCAGGGCTCCGATGTATAGATGATCTTTGACAAGGGTTTTTATTTTTTTATTTAGAGCTTTAAAGCAATAGATTGCTCTTGTTATACAGAGGATCTTTGAACAGTGTTTTTGCATTATGTCGCTATAAATAGCAGAGCCCTCCTGTCACATAGAGGATCTTTGACTGTTTTTGTAGTAGGTTGTTAAAACAGGACACAATTCTGTTATATAGATGATCTTTGATAAGTTCTGTTTTTTTAGTAGAGCTTTAAAAGCAACAGAATGCTCTTGTCTTTTAGAGGATCTTTGACTAGTGTTTTTGTAGTTTGTTGTTGAAGATGATCTTTGACAAGTGTTTATTTTTTATTTTTAGGACTATAAAGCAACAGAGTGCTTTTGTCATATAGAGGATCTTTAAAAAGTATTTTTACAGTTGGTTGGTGACAGCACACCATTCTTGTTGTATAGATGATCTTTGACAAGGGGTTTTATTTTTTTATTGAGAGCTTTAAAGCAATAGATTGCTCTTGTTATACAGAGGATCTTTGAACAGTGTTTTTGCATTATGTCGCTATAAATAGCAAAGCCCTCCTGTCACATAGAGGATCTTTGACTGTTTTTGTAGTAGGTTGTTAAAACAGGACACAATTCTGTTATATAGATGATCTTTGATAAGTTCTGTTTTTTTAGTAGAGCTTTAAAAGCAACAGAGTGCTCTTGTCTTTTAGAGGATCTTTGACTAGTTTTTTTGTAGTTGGTTGTTGAAGATGATCTTTGACAAGTGTTTTTTTTTTTTTAGGACTATAAAAGCAACAGAGTGCTTTTGTCATATAGAGGATCTTTAAAAAGTATTTTTACAGTTGGTTGGTGACAGCACACCATTCTTGTTGTATAGATGATCTTTGACAAGGGATTTTATTTTTTTATTGAGAGCTTTAAAACAATAGATTGCTCTTGTTATACAGAGGATCTTTGAACAGTGTTTTTGCATTATGTCGCTATAAATAGCAAAGCCCTCCTGTCGTATAGAGGATCTTTGACTAGTGCTTTTGCGGTAGGTTGTTAAAAAAGAACAGCGCAGAGCTCCTGTTATATAGATGATCTTTGACAAATGTTTTTTTTTGTAGGGCTCTTGTCATGTAAAGAATGTTTCTCTTGGGTTTTCAATATTAGACTTTAAACATACTGTAGTGCATCTGTCTTATATATACTTTTTTGTAGTAGGTCTTTAAACACAGCAGAGTGCTCCTGTCATATTAAAGGATCTTTGGATTTTTATGTGACTTTGGGGCTGTATTGCTCCAGAAAATGTTGGTCAAATATGAAATAATAAAGATAAGATTGGGTTAGTAAAGGTTGCTCTGTGGTTAGACGCCATCAACGCCGTGTTTGTGACCTCTGACCCCTCCCCCAGCTGCATGAAGGTGTTGTGACATTTCCACTTACATGTTTTCATTCTGGCATCCGCCCATGCGGTGATACATCTTCCACCGCTGCCTTTGTCAGCCGTCTGGGGTTAGGAGACGTGATCAATAGGCGCCTGTCATCAATAGCATCCATGCTGGCTCCAGCAGCAGGAACAGGAACAGGAACAGGAACAGGAGCAGGAGGAGGCGGGGCCATGAAGCCACTAAACAGTCCCACATGTTCACCAGCATGAGCGGGAAGCATCCAAATACTGGGAGGACAGGGAAAATACTCACCAACTGTTGCATATCTTAGGAGGACTATCGACAACACCCGCGTAGAAGAAATAGTTAATACACAAAAAGTGGAGCACGTGTATCCTGGTGAACATTTCTGCACAAATGTTCCTCCCCTCTCCCACAAGTCTTCCAAAAACTATCCAGTTGTGCCCCCTGATGAGATAACATTCTTTACTAATACACAATTTTTCATTACCTATTTTAGGGCATTTTGTTTACAAAATGTACGGTTTTTTTACCGGTCTAAAAATAGAGTTACGACCAAAACAAAAAAAAACAACATTTTTAAACAACAAAAAAATATATTTGATCAAAATCAAAAGTGTTTGTTGCAGATAAATATTTGTGTTGCAAATTGTTTTTGTTTTGGTATCTAAGGATATTTGTCTTTGGTATTTTTCATCCTAATGTGTTGAGGGCAGAAGTAGTAAACAATAACGTTTATATGGCCACAAACAAAAAATTTATTTGCAATTAAAAAAAACCATATATATATATATATATGTATATACATAACATATATATGTATATACATACTGTATATATATACAAAAAATATAAATTGAATTTAAAGAATTTGAAAAATTATATATACTATAATATATACATATTATGATTTATTATGATATTTATATCTTTATATATATATATATATATATATAAATAAAATAATATACATAATAATTATATACCTGTTATATGTATACTATGATATATATATATATATATATATATATATATATATATATATATATATATATATATATATATATATATATATATATGGTTTTTTATGATTATTATTATAATTTGTTTTATTTGCAAATAAAATGTTTTGTCTTTATATATATATATATATATATATGTATATATACATATATATATATATATATACATATATATATATATATATATATATATATGTATATATATATATATATATATATATATATATATATATATATATATATATATATATATATATATATATATATATATATATATATATATATATATATATATATATATATATATATATATACATATATAAATAATTAATATACATAATTATATACCTGTTATGATATGTATACTATTATATATATATATTAGGGATGTCCGATAATGGCTTTTTGCCGATATCCGATATGCCGATATTGTCCAACTCTTTAATTACCGATACCGATATCAACCAATACCGATAT
>NC_084736.1:12244907-12249907 GCF_033978785.1 Entelurus aequoreus | reverse complement strand
TTTTCATGAAATTGCCAAAATGTTAAGCTTTTCTTGTAAAATTGCGACTGTTATTGAGTAAAATTCCCACTTTTATCATAATATTGCACACATGTTCAGTTTTTCTTGTAAAATTTTGACTTGCGTTGATTGAAATTACAACTTTTATTATAATACTGCCAACATTCTAAGAGTTTCTTGTGAAATTCCAACTAATTTTTCACAACAAGCTTTTTTATATTTGCATAGTATGTATATATTATTAATGTTGTAAATACAAGGTGAGGTGACAGCTAGCAAGGAGCTTTTTAAATTGTGTGTGTGTTTTTTGTTGTTGTTGTTGTTGTATTCATACTCTTCTTGAGACATCAACAAGGAAAAGTACCTTCCATATGAGTACAAGTTAGGACTGAAAAATCATGGTCCCAATACTGGAAAACCATCGCATCTAATAGAGAGCCAAATACTAGAGTCCGTGAACATTGCTCCAAAGTCAGGATTTTCTTTGTGATTTAATGTGCATTCAAAAGTAAACATTGACAAGGTGCAAAGGCAGCAATATACAATAAAACAAAACGGCAGCGAAATTAGGACTTCCCTATTCATCCCCGAAAAAACCCGCCAGGTGAGCAGCTGATTTTACGACTTCCGGTGATGACAACCCGCGTCCCATATAGGATGAACAACTACACTATGGTACTAAGACTATAGAGGCCATTAACAGTTAGCTTCTACAGCTGGGTTGCCCAAAGTGCGGCACAGGGGCCATCTGTGGTCTGTGACTCGTTTGTCATCGGCAGGGGTCCCCAAACTTTTTGACTCGAAGCAATGTCCTCTACAGTGGTCATTTTTTTATGTTGTTTCTCAGAAAAGTAAACCAACAATAAAAGTTTTACTACTTCACAAACTGATTTTTGGCTTTGCTGGCTTCAAATATATTTTCTGTGTGAGGGCTTATGAGAAGACGACTTAATAATAATAATAATAGTAATAATAATAATAATAATAATAATAGATTTTATTTGTAAAAAATAATAATAAAATAAAGCACTTTACATTGAGTAAACAACCTCAAAGTGCCTCAAAGTGCTACAGTGTATTAACAAAAATAAAAATAGAAAGATAATTAAAAAAAATAATAATAAAAACTAGAACAGCCTAATAGCTAAAACTAGTATGCATATTTCTAAAAAAAAATGCTTTTTTAAAAAAAGAAGGCTTTTTAAGCCTTTTTTAAAAGCATCCACAGTCTGTGGTGCCCTCAGGTGGTCAGGGAGAGCGTTCCACAGACTGGGAGCGGTGGAGCAGAAAGCCCGGTCTACCATTGTCCGTAGCTTTGTCCTCGGAGTTTGGAGGAGGTTAGCCTGTCCGGAGCGGAGGTGTCGTGTGGAGGATTTGGGGGTGAGTAGTTCTTTGAGATAGAGGGGGGCATTTCCATGGAGGCACTGGTGGGTTAGTAGGGAGACTTTGTATTCAATCCTGAGTGGAACAGGAAGCCAGTGAAGGGATTTGAGAATTGGTGTACAGTTGGAATAGGCTGCAGCCCCCCTGCAACATCCAGAGAGACAAGCGGTAGAAAAATAGATGGATGGATTGAGGATGTATCAAGTAGCTTTTTAGTTTACTCGTATTTTCTGCATTGACAATTTTTTTTTTGGTGATTTCCCACCGGGCAGTGCGGCGAGACCGCCTTGGAAACGCTCTAAGTCAAGGGTGTCAAATGTACGGCCCGCGTGATGAGATTGCTTTTTTTTTTTAACGAAAGAAACTGCTGTTCTAAATGTGTCCACTGGATGTCACAATTGCAATTCTGTTAAGCAAGCAAGAGGTACACAGTAAAGGGTGACTGTGGCTCCTCCTCCTCGACCCTCATGAAACTGAAAACCTGCCGTTTTATGTCTTCTGCTTCGAACACATCGTCATTTGGCACCCTCGTTGCCCCAAAATGTCTCTGTCAAACACGAGAAAAGTGAACTTAACCCTTTTGAATAGTTTTCCGTTTCTTACGGTTTGTTGAGTTAGCACTGGATTGATACGTGGACGTGACAAAGGAGGTATTCGATACCTGGAAATGTGTTTTTTGCTCAATCCCAGAAAGACTGTGATTTAAAGTTTAATCCTGGCTTTGTAGATACACTGAGACATTGTCTAAGCTCGTTGTGCTTTTGAAGCTGCACCAATTTCCTCAGAATTTTCAACAAACTTGAAGTGTTTTGTCCAGAGGATTATTTGTGATTTGTACGTTTTCATGATGTGCTTGTTCTATTTTTGGCCAAAGTAAAATAAATAAAAGAAGCTGGAGTTGTCTTTATTTTTAAGTTTTTAATGCCATGATTTTACCATTACGGCCCACTTGGGAATAGATTTTCCTCCATGTGGAGGCTTAAGCAAAAGTGGCGTGTTTTGCTTTACAGAACGCTGACTTTCTTACCTCTGCCAAAGAGGTTATGTTCTGGCCTGGTCTTGTTTGTCTGTTTGTTAGCAACACAACTCAACCAGTCATGGACAATTTTAATGTCCAAAATGTTTAAAATTTGAACTACGATGAGTACGAACACACTTCACATCCTGCTTACGGCGTTCCACGCTCCCATTTTACCGTTCCCGCGCTGCGCAGAGAATTTTAAGGGATGTGGTTCAGTGTTTCCCATAAACTGCCAAGATACCTGTGGCGGTGGGGGCGTGGCTATGGGGGTGGTCACCATGACATCGTCGAGTAATTTGCATAATTTACTACAATGATATGATTTTCTCTAAAAGGCTCAAAAAATGTATACTTACTAATTAATAATAACAGTTTTGTTTTAAATGTCCATCCATCCATCCATCCATCCATCCATCCATCCATCCATCCATCCATTTTACAATATAATTACAACACTTTATGTACATATTTATATACAGATTTGAACAATAAGTTATTCACTGAAATATATTCATTAATTGTGGTTCTTACAAAAAATATATCTTATAAAATATAAAAGCTAAAATGTCTCTTAAAGCTCTGCCCCTTTAATTAGTGCATACTAAATAATTTAACTTTAGCCTACTACTACAACCATATTATTTACCAGTAACATAAAGTGAAACAGAGGCAGAGGTGTCCGGCCACAGCCAGTAACAAATAAACAGAAAACAGTAGTGGTCAAATACAAATAAGGCAACAAGAGAAGTATCATACACTTCTCTTTTGTAAAGTAAATCTGAACAGCCTATATGGGCATCTACATCAACTATATGATTTGCCTGAGAAGCTGGACAGGACAAAAAAAAAATAAAAAAATAAGTAAAATAAAATAAAAAAATAATATTTATATATATTTTTTTTAAATTTGTGGCGGACGTAATTCTTTCGTGGCGGGCCGCCACTAATAAATGAATGTGTGGGAAACACTGTGGTTTATTTACTAAAACGCAAGAAAAAAACTACTGTAGCTGCTGACAGAATCACATTGTATATATGTTATATAATTTCATAGTTGGTTAGAATAAATAAATGCAATGTATAAATATAAGTTCATATTTACATATAATGTGATTAAAAATTTATTTCCTTTGGTAATTTCATGCAAGTATATGTTAACTTTATTTTTTGTTAAAACACCCATGTAAATTGGAGGGGAACATAGTTTTTGTTCCGGTTTGGTCACATTGTTGGGGGGACAATTAATATGTGACGGAATAAGGGAAGCAGCATGAGACAGCAAGCATTTGATGGAAGAGGTTAATAGAGTGTCGGCTTCAAAATAAACTTTATTCCCTCTGAGTTTGTGAGGCCAATGAGGTATGATGCTTTCTGATAATGTATATGAAATCAATGTGTTTTCTTTTATTTGATGTCAGACTAATTGTAAGTTCTGTTTTTCTTATTTATTAGTTCTGACGGCATTATTTTGGCATGGTTTTGGCATCGTTGTTAACGAGAAGAAGGCGTGGCTGTAATAAATGTCTGTGGGAGAAAAACGAACAACTTGAGCCTTGATTAAGACCTCGGAGGGAGTAACAACTACACTCACCAAGTTTTCGTTAAAAACCGTCACACGTCGCGGTATTATTGAGAAGACTTTGAAACCGAAATACCGCAGTATTTATAATACCGTTACATCCCTAATCGTTAATAATACCAGGAGCTTCAAAAATATGAATTACCGTATTTATGCCTTCATCAAACATTATTGTGGCTTATTTGCATTATAGACTTTAGTCTCATTTGAAAGTTGAGCACACATGTGGTGTAATTGCTACTAGTACGAAGTACTGTGCCAAAGTAATGATTTGGGCAGCACTTATTAGAAGGCACAGATGTGTACTGCTGACACCACTCTCGTCCCATGTAGTGTTTTTGGTATTGCTCATTTTCAGAGGATGCTGACCCTTTTGAAACTGTCGGTTCCTAGAAACCGCCAAAACAACCTTCAAAGTTCACAATCATTTTCATTGACTGCTAAAAAAAAGTTCAAAGTTAAAGTGCCACTGATAGTCTCACACACACACACACACACTAGGTGTGTTGAAATTACCCTCTGCATTTGACCCATCCCCTTGTTCCACCCCCTGGGAGGTGAGGGGAGCAGTGAGCAGCAGCAACCCCCAATTCCAACCCTTGATGCTGAGTGCCAAGCAGGGAGGTAACGGGTCCCATTTTTATAGTCTTTGGTATGACTCGGCCGGGGTTTGAACTCACGACCTACCAACCACAAGTGCAATAATGTACTTTTTTATTACTACGGCTCATGACGGAAGCCTGCTTTAAGGGTGCCTTTACACTTGTCATTTTTGGTTTGTTTGTTCGCAAACCCCCTTAATTGAAATACTATTTAGAACTTGATAATATTTATTCATCTGTATGTTTCAAATACAGATGTCGGACATTTTTCTCAAAAAAGGATGTGAGCGCCATTGCCAATTAGACTTAGATTTAGACAAACTTTATTGGTATACAAGGGAAATTGTTCCACACAGTAGCTCAGTTGCAAAGGATGGAAAGGATAAAGCACACAAGGGCACAAAAGAGGGCGAAA
>NC_084736.1:12194907-12239907 GCF_033978785.1 Entelurus aequoreus | reverse complement strand
TTACATCTCGTCTCGATTACTGTAACGTTTTATTTTCGGGCCTCCCTATGTCTAGCATTAAAAGATTACAGATGGTACAAAATGCGGCTGCTAGACTTTTGACAAAAACAAGAAAGTTTGATCATATTACGCCTATACTGGCTCACTTGCACTGGCTTCCTGTGCACCTAAGATGCGACTTTAAGGTTTTACTACTTACGTATAAAATACTACACGGTTTAGCTCCAGCCTATCTTGCCGATTGTATTGTACCATATGTCCCGGCAAGAAATCTGCGTTCAAAGAACTCCGGCTTATTAGTGATTCCCAGAGCCCAAAAAAAGTCTGCGGGCTATAGAGCGTTTTCTATTCGGGCTCCGATACTATGGAATGCCCTCCCGGTAAAAGTTAGAGATGCTACCTCAGTAGAAGCATTTAAGTCTCATCTTAAAACTCATTTGTATACTCTAGCCTTTAAATAGACTCCCTTTTTAGACCAGTTGATCTGCCGTTTCTTTTCTTTTCTTTTCTACTCTGCTCCGGGGTGGACCGCTAGCCTGTCCATCGGATGGGGACATCTCTACGCTGCTGACCCGTCTCCGCTCGGGATGGTTCCCGCTGGCCCCACCATGGACTGGACTTTCGCTGATGTGTTGGACTTTCACAATATTATGTCAGACCCACTCGACACCGAGGATGTCGTTGTGGCTTGTACAGCCCTTAGAGACACTTGTGATTTAGGGCTATATAAATAAACATTGATTGATATATATATATATATATATATATGTGTGTATATATATATGTATATGTATATATACATATATCTATCTATCTGTGTTGGCCCTGTGATGAGGTGGCGACTTGTCCAGAGTGTACCCCGCCTTCCGCCCGATTGTAGCTGAGATAGGCTCCAGCGCCCCCCGCGACCCCAAAGGGAATAAGCGGTAGAAAATGGATGGATATATATATATATATATATATATATATATATATATATATATATATATATATATATATATATATATATATATATGTATATATATATTCAGTGAACGATGTAGAATATCGCCATACCATAATATCGGGCTAATTAACTACATAATGAAGAGGGCCGGAGTTTCAAGAGCCCAATGGCTCAGGGGCGGGACATCGAAATGTGCATGTTTTGTCAGAAAGAGCCTCCGCAGGTTACATTTCTTTGAGACTGTGTTTACTTAATTGCAAAATAAACACATCGGCTTTCACACTGCACTGTCAATACATTAATTATCCTGCCCTCGCTACTCGTTTCCAGCGTGTCAAGCTTAATTAACAGCATGAAGAAACGGAAGCTCCAGAAGTTTTGTTGAGGACTGATGTTTCTTCTTTTGAATTATTTACCTTGTTCAGTTTTATTTCTTTACACTTCTTCCTTCATTTAGGTTTATAAGACTGAAAATATGAACATAAAATAAACAATATACAAGTATAACGTCCATTGTGTATTTTACAAAAAATAATGACCATTGTATGTTTTACAAAAATATAATAAAAGGTGAATATATTCATACAATAAACTACAAATGTTTATACATATAGAAATTACACAACATTTACACAACAAACGTTGCACACAATGTATGTGACTCATCACAATTAAATCTAAGGTGTAGCGTTATCGCCCTCTACTTTAGCACTACAAGTATTAAACAAGCTTTGATCAGCATAGTTACTCTCAGACAAAAAAACAACACGACCACGAATACAAAACACAACACAAAGTAAAACATTTCAATTCCAAACAAAGTCAATATTATTATTGACAATATCTACTTTAACCGAGTTTCGTGATGAAGCTTACACGCTGGGATTTCTACCGTTGTTGCTGCTTGTCTGGATCAATGTGTCCGTCGCTTAAAAGGTCCGCCAGGAAACAATGATTAGGGCACTTGCTCGGGGCAGAACATTCATAGTTTGTTGTCCAGTTGTTGTTAAAAGTCCCATTTTTGCAATTTATTTGGATTTTTTCCAAGGGTTGAATGAGTAGTCTTCTTCTACTCACCTTAAATGCTGCTTAATTGTGACACACATGTCTCGCTGTTGCCCCGTGTGGGATGGCGGGAGTACTGCATACATGATCAACACTAGTTTTAATGGTTACATGAAGCCTATTTGGGACAATGTTGGGCAGGCCAAATGAAAAGCTTTGGCGGGCTGGATGTGGCCCGCGAGCCGCCAGTTGATTATATACAACCTTTAGTTATGTTCCCTTTTAAGGGCCAAAAAATCTTGGCTGTCGCCAGATTTTATGCAAGAGTTTTTGTTGTTAGTGATGAACAAAATGCAGTTTGGATGCAGATGAAAGGCCAAATGTCCCCCTCCAAAAAAAAAAAAAAATGTTAGTGTGGGCATAGTCATACTGGGACCCTCCCTTTTGCAGGAAAGATTCCTCCCAGATTATTTTGTTCTAAGGCTGTCTAAATAAGGAGAGGTAACTAGAATTGAAGATGAACAATAGATTTCATACAAAGAAGTACAAACAATAACCGTACCAGCGCTGGAGTGAGGACCGCCGACTAAAGTCCGGAGCTTTCTCTAAAATGGTCGCTCTCCACTAGGGCTGCAACTAACGATTAATTTGATAATCGATTAATCTGTCGATTATTACTTCGATTAATCGATTAATAATCGGATAAAAGAGACAAACTACATTTCTATCCTTTCCAGTATTTTATTGAAAAAAAAACAGCATACTGGCACCATACTTATTTTGATTATTGTTTCTCAGCTGTTTGTACATGTTGCAGTTTATAAATAAAGGTTTATTTAAAAAAATAAATAAATAAATAAATAAATAATTTTTTTTTTAAAAAGCCACTGCGCATGCGCATAGCATCGAATCGATGACTAAATTAATCGGCAACTATTTTTTATAATCGATTTTAATCGATTTAATCGATTAGTTGTTGCAGCCCGACTCTCCACATATGCTTTTTTTCCCATCTTGCAACCCCCCCTTGGCGGTGATTGAAACCAAAAGTTAACTTGGCGCATGCATTGAGCGTACACACATTCTTGTCCACTGTCACTCGCCACACCCGGTATATCCCAACAAAGTGTTTGTGCTAGGAATTTTCAAAATGGGGTCCCAGGGACCCCATCAAGTCATAAAAATGGGGTCCCACAGTAAATTTTTGGAGTCCCACTTTTTTGTAATCGTTTTGAAGACAAATGATAAATGTATGCATTATCCTGTTGGATCTCACATTCTATGTTGTGTTTTGGAAAAAGGTTGTCAAAAACGCTACTTAATTAATTAAAAAAATAATACAAAAGAAAACAAATTTTTATGCATATGTAAATGTATTCAGTAATAAACATTCATTCACTTTCTTCTTTACTTCATGGATCTAAACTTTACCGTTGCCGGCAGTTTTTTCTATATTTTTATTTAATAAGTTGTAGGTGTACTTATTTCAGTATAAAAGTGTAAAAAGATTTTTGCTTCGGTCATAAAATTATGATTATCCTGTGCCAGGTCATACATACATTATTTATTTAACGCTTAAATCTATCCGTCAATTCTAAATTGTTATTATTATTTTTTTAATGTTGTTTTTCTGTTTGTTTGTTTTCTGCCCTTTTTGTCAAAGAAAACTATGTTTCTTTTATGGCAAACACCCAAAATATGTCAAATCTTCCACAAAAAACATTTTTCAAAGTGGAATATTTGATGTGAAGTAATCGGAGCCTTGGATAGATCAATAATTCATAAAAACATTGATTTTGATTCAAAATTATGTTTTGAGCAATGACAGTTTTAAAGAAAAAAAAACGCCTTTTCTTAATTAGTCAACATTGCAAATTTTTCTAAATTACTTTTCACCTGTAAGGTTTTTTATTTCACTTTTGTTATGTTTTTTGTTTATTTTTATAGTATTTTTAGAATGTGCCGTGGGTTTTTGAAACATTAGCTGCGGGCCGCACTTTTGACACCCCTTCTGTAGATAATAAAAAATTTAATCCGATATGTCTAACGATAAAAAGCAGAGCCTGGCGACGCATGTGCGTTTATCATAACGCACAGTCAGCGTCTCTGCTTCAGTAAAACAATGACGGTGATGACGTCACTGTCAGCACTTGCTAACTTGTCAACCACTTCTCCAAGAGACTCCTTTTGAACACTCCTTACAAATTAACACTTCAAAAGGCACATATTCGCCCCGTTTGTTGACCGGCAAAGTATGTTTTTGGGGTGCTGGTTAGCTTGAAGCTAAAAGCTAGCCTGTCTCCATCCTCGAACGCTGTAGATCCATGTGAGATAAAAGTGAAGTTTCCATGGACTCGCAAAGACTAAATAAACTCATTTACTGGAGCCATTGCACAGGATGAAGTTAAAAAGGTTGACTTTACACTCACCTTAGTGTTTACCATGAAGTCTTTCTTTTGACAGCCCCTCGCGGTAAAGTTGTCCGAGTACAAACTGAGGCAGTATTTGTGATTGATAAACCTTTCGGCGAATCAAAATTTAAGAAATTGTACCCGAAAGTTCATTAGTTTAGAGACGACCAATAAAAACGTGGAGAAGGCAAAAAAAAAAAGAACCCGTCCGGGGTGTTGCGCAGACTTCCGAAAATGCGTGTCTTTTTTTATTCCAATGTGTAAAAAGACACAAAAAGTGCGTTAACGCCAACAGTGCTAACACCAGTACAACTTGAGGGAATAATACATGTGTGTGTGCAGATAGATAAAAAACAGGGTGAGATCATCGTTTTTATCTTTTTCGAGCAAAACCAAGGCCAAAGCTTTTTAACTTCGAAGGCGTTCCATTTTGCACAAAGGTGGGAAAATATTCCCCTCTGGTTAACTGGATTGACCAAGTCTGAACAGCGAGAAACACATTGTTTGCCAGGTGGAAGTGATTCAAAATCGATTCAAATCCCCTTTCTCGAGATCTGTTTTCAGTCTGGATCCTCCGATCTTTGAAATATTATCATTGTCTTTGTCACTTTGCGGCACAATACGGACGTCATGGAGACGTAACGCTTTGTGCGATTATGAACAACTTCCCAGATTTGTCTGCAGTGTAAACAAAGCCCGCTCGTCTTTAGTCTGGTGCCAAATTCCTGATTCAGTTCTCCTCCACTGCACACTGTGACTGAAACAATACAAATCATGTTTTATACACTGCTTGGTGTTGGACCGCTGTTTAAATGTGCTTGGCAGTGTCTGTATTGCTTTTGTCTAATTTAAGTGCGTGTAGTTGAAGACTCTCGGTCTTGATCGAGCGTCCGTCCAACTTTGTCGTCCTTGTAGAGAGTCTGCGGCGTGGGCTGTGATGCGTCCTTGTTATGTAACGCAAACAGTGGACAGCTGCAAGGGCGACTTCAGCCTGGCTGCAGGCAGGCGACTGACAAGTAGCCCGTCTAGCACGTGAACAAACGACTAATTCACCCCTCCTCCTTCTTTCCTTCCTCGTGGCTTATGGTTAAAGCCAGAATTTCTACAGTTGAAAGAAGCCGTAATCCAAAATTGAGATGGAAGGAGTGATGCAATTCAGACTCGCTGTCCCATTAGGAATACAAGATCAATAATGATCTCACGGTTATCGTCTTTCTTATCCGAGGTTGTATCGCCCGTCCTCCTCTTGTGACCTCACGTAATGGGTTGGAGGAGGGAATGTGCACATTTGTCTTATGATGCTGAGTAAGGGACTGACACGGTGAACTGAGTCAAAATGATGTATGAACTGTTTATCGTTTTTTAGAAGTACATAAGGAGGGTTTCCCCGACCTGTACCGTATTTTTCGAACTATAAGGTGCACTTAAAATCCTTTCATTCTCTCAAAAATCGACAGTGCGCCTTATAACCCGGTGCGCGTCATGTACGGCATAATTTTGGTTGTGCTTACCGACCTCGAAGCAATTTTATTTGGTACATGGTGTAATGATAAGTGTGACCAGTAGATGGCAGTCATACATAAGAGATACGTGTAAACTAGAGATGTCCGATAATGACTTTTTTGCCGATATCCGATATTCCGATATTGTCCAACTCTTAATTACCGATTCCGATATCAACCGATACCGATATATACAGTCGTGGAATTAACACATTATTATGCCTAATTTTGTTGTGATGCCCCGCTGGATGCATTAAACAATGTAACAAGGTTTTCCAAAATAAATCAACTTAAGTTATGGAAAAAAATGCCAACATGGCACTGCCATATTTATTATTGAAATCACAAAGTGCATTATTTTTTTTAACATGCTTCAAAACAGCAGCTTGGAATTTGGGACATGCTCTCCCTGAGAGAGCATGAGGAGGTTGAGGTGGGCGGGGTTGAGTGGGGGGGGGGTTAGGGGGCAGCGGGGGGTGTATATTGTAGCGTCCCGGAAGAGTTAGTGCTGCAAGGGGTTCTGGGTATTTGTTCTGTTGCGTTTATGTTGTGTTACGGTGCGGATGTTCTCCCGAAATGTGTTTGTCATTCTTGTTTGGTGTGGGTTCACAGTGTGGCGCATATTTGTAACAGTGTTAAAGTTGTTTATACGGTCACCCTCAGTGTGACCTGTATGGCTGTTGACCAAGTATGCTTTGCATTCACTTATGTGTGTGTAAAAGCTGCATATATTATGTTACTGGGCCGGCACGCTGTTTGTATGGAGGAAAAGTGGACGTCACGACAAGTTGTAGAGGACGCTAAAGGCAGTGCCTTTAAGGCACGCCCCCAATAATCTTGTCCGGGTGGAAATCGGGAGAAATTCGGGAGAATGTTTGCTCGGGAGATTTTCGGGAGGGGCACTGACATTCGGGAGTCTCCCGGGAAAATCGGGAGTTTGAAACCGATAATTTCCGATATTACATTTTAAAGCATTTATCGGACATCTCTATATGTGACTTACCACTGTTAGTGTTGTCGCCCTCTACTGGTCAAATTTAGCAATACATGTATTAAATGACAAAAAACAACATGACCGCGAATACTAAAAAGACATCACACATTCAGCAATTTCAATACAAAACAAACTAAATATGTTTATGCACAAATTATATTTACTTACAAATGTTTGACCACGTTTCGTGATGAAGTTTACACGCTACCACTGTTGCTGCTTGACTGGATCAACGTGTCCTTTACTTGAAAGGTTCGCCAGAAAAAAATTATTTGAGCACTTGCTTAAGGTAGAACATTCATACTTTGTTGTCCAGTCGTTGTAAAAGTCATATTTTTGCAATTTATTTGGAATTTTTTTTCAGATTTTTAACGAGTATTCTTCTTCTACTCACCCCACTGCTGGTTCACTATGACACATATGCCTCGCTGTTGCCCCCTGCGGGGTGGCGGGAGTACTGCATACATGATCAACCCTAGTTTAAGTGGTTTCATCAAGCCTATTTGGGCGATGTTCGGCGGGCCAAATGAAAAGTTTTGGCGGCCTTGATGTGGCCCGTGGGCCGCCATTTGAATAGGCTTTCAGTACAGTATGAGTCATTTCGAAATATTAGTTTCGGACTACTTACTGTTGCGAATATGTCCCGATGGTTAGTCTGCAGATGGCGTTTCAAGTTGGTTGTATTTTTGCCGAAGAAAATTGAGCCACGGGGTTTACATGTCGTTAAGTTGTCTACGGCGGCAAAGGTGAAGTGCGTCCATATGTCTTCTTCTCTTTCTTCTCGGTGTAGAAGACATATTGTGTTGATGTCTTGTATTGATTCTTGCTTTTCCGGGTGAAAAATTTAAAAAAAAAATATATTTTGTCTTACCCACTTAAAGACTAAATTAAATATGAATGAATTTAGTCTCTGTCAACGTTTTAATTTCGTCATTGTTTTTGTCAACGTGCTTTATTCCATGTTTGAAGACTAAGACTTTGTGTGTGAGCTATAAGCGGCGGGGCTACAACTCTGTGCATGGAGGAGGAAGGACACACACAGCTCTGCAGGACACAGTGTGATCAGTGTCATTTGTGAGTCAATCACTTGTTCATTTGGTTATGGATTACGTTATTTTTGAACATGCTATTCAGATGCGTGAACATTTTACTGTATTTTGAACAACTTTGGATGGATTTATTTTAGGAGCAACATGCAAATCAAAGGGTTAAAATCTGGATTCGCACGTGTGCTCCTTTTAAAAAAAAATAAAATAAAATAAAAATAATAATAATAATACTCACACCATCTATTTTTAATCACAAATTCGAGTAAATTGCTTGCACTGTTCAGCCCTGCCCCTAGTATTCGAGAGACACACTGTGTATGGCCAACAGTCACATTAGAGAGAGAACTGGGACTTCACTGATAGGTTTGAAAATAGATTGAATAATTTGAGAAACCAGACTAATTTAGTCCATGGGAACGTGTTGACTGGAAGTGCAAGTTTAGTCCAGTGTGGCACATCATGTCTGCAATCTACCATTTTGGCTCAACTCACTTTTGATAATGCTAAAATGAGATTAGGGCCAGGCGAAATGGACCAAAACTGATATCCCGGTATTTTTAGGCTGAATGGCAATATAAGTGAAGTGAATTATATTTATATAGCGCATTTCTCTAGTGACTCCAAGCACTTTACATAGTGAAACCCATTATCTATATTACATTTAAACCAGCGTGGGTGGCACTAGGAGCAGGTGGGTAAGGTGTCTTGCCCAAGGAAGGACACAACGCTAAAAATGGTGCCTTCTTCACTTCAAAAGTACAGTTTGTTTTGGGATTTATTGGATAAAGTGGCTTTGGATTGATGAGACATCAATAGGTGTCTAATTTGACTTGACTAGCCACTCGGAGCTAATTGTCAGGACTCAACATGTCGGTGACCTCGAGGCTAAACTTAGCATGTGTCATGGGATTGACAAACCCTGCCTCCTTAATCCTTCCTCTTCTTTTATTCCCTTAGAGGATACTAACCCTAATTACTCAGGTGTCAAATTAAGGACTGAACAAAGAGAGATTCTGTCAGAACCAGTGGGGTGTTTTTGGAATCGGTTTAAATGATCCGTGTGGGACAACAATGATGTTGGGTAGTGATGAGCATACAGTTTTTTTTATCATTCAGAGGACGTTTATGAGGGATGATTCCTGTTCCTGTCTAGATTTATCGGCTCTGATGTTTGTAGGGACAGGATCAACAAGGCTGTGATGGATGAAAACGACAATCTGCCGCTCCACCTGGCTTTGCGCCGGCTTGTTTGTTAGTTTTTTACTGCCTTCAAAACATACGGTGCTTATTCTCAGTGGCCGCTTTTCTTCTTTTTTAATGTGCAGAGAGACTGCAGGAGAATGTAACTATATATTAGAGTCAACGATGTGTGACTGGAGATGAAACAACTTGCCAATATCAAACCACTGCAGCGGGATTCAAATATGTTAGGTGATCTACTTCACATTAAAAGCAGCATGAGATGTTGATTTGGAATATGGATGTTATAAAATGTTCTAGACTGTTTAATCTTTTATATATATATTAGTAATATATACTATATATATATATGTATATATATATATATATATGTATATATTATGGCTGATAATCGATTAATCTGTTGATTATTACTTTGATTAATCGATTAATAATCGGATAAAAGAGACAAACTACATTTCTATCCTTTCCAGTATTTTATTGAAAAAAAACAGCATACTGGCACCATACTTATTTTGATTATTGTTTCTCAGCTGTTTGTACATGTTGCAGTTTATAAATAAAGGTTTATTTAAAAAACAAAACAAAAAAAAAACCTAATTTTTTATTTTTTTTTAATTTTTTATTTGCCTCAGCGCATGCGCATAGCATAGATCCAACGAATCGATGACTAAATGAATCGCCCACTATTTTTATAATTGATTTTAATCGATTTAATCGATTAGTTGTTGTAGCCCTAATATATATATATATGGGGACGGCGTGGCGAAGTTGGTAGAGTGGCTGTGCCAGCAATCGGAGTGTTGCTGGTTACTGGGGTTCAATCCCCACCTTCTACCATCCTAGTCACGTCCGTTGTGTCCTTGGGCAAGACACTTCACCCTTGCTCCTGATGGCTGCTGGTTAGCGCCTTGCATGGCGCTAACCAGTGTGTGAATGTGTGTGAATGGGTGAATGTGGAAATACTGTCAAAGCGCTTTGAGTACCTTGAAGGTAGAAAAGCGCTATACAAGTATAACCCATTTATCATTTATTTATTTATTTATATATATATATATATATATATATATATATATATGTATGTATGTATGTATGTATGTATGTATGTATGTATGTATGTATGTATGTATGTATGTATGTATGTATGTATGTATGTATGTATGTATGTATGTATGTATGTATGTGTGTGTCTGTGTGTGTATTTGTGTGTCTGTGTGTGTATATATATGTGTATGTTTATGTATATTAAGGCTGCAGCTAACGATTATTTTTCTATCGATTAATCTATAGATTATTTTTTCGATTAATCGGTTAATCTATAGATTATTTTTTTCGATTCATCTATAGATTATTTTTCTTTAACCGATTATTTTTTATTTTATTTTATTTAAAATGAAGATGAAAAAATAAAAGTAGGCCAGTTTTTTCAAAAGGCATGGCTTTTATTTACAAAAAAAAAAGTATGGCCACTCAGTCAACATTGACAACAACATGACAAAATATTCTGTAACAACGTAAACATTTAAAACTTTTAACATTTAACAAAATTAAAAGTAGCTCATTTGCTTTTTAATGTGCAAATATAAAAGTAAACATCCAGTGCAAATCTTAATATTCTGCAATAGTATAAGCATTTCAAAAGTAAAAGTATTGCTTATTTTGCTTTAAAGTGTGCAAAAATAAAGATAAACATCCAATACAAAAAAGTGCAAAACGAAATATTCTGTAACAACAGTGTAAACATTTCAACAAAAGTGAAAGTATTGCTTATTTGCTAAAATGTGCAAAAATAAAGATAAACATCCAATACAAAAAAGTGCCAATCTAAATATTCAGGAGCACTGTAAACATTAAGTATTGCTTTTAAAATGTGCAAAATAAACATCCAGTCCAACACAGTACACAATAACCAATTCTACTCATTCCAGTGAGTGACTGACAGTTGTAATGAAGAAAGGTTAGCATGTCCACTTGCTTTGCTTCTTTTCTTGTTTACAATATTCCCAGCAGCTGAAAATAGGCGCTCAGAAGGGGTCGATGTGGCTGGAACTGAGAGCTAATTAGCCTTCACCTCAAGCCAGGACTGCGAGTGAGCTGAGCTGCAGTTTAAGTTTCTAGTAGGTCAACGGGCTCATAGTGATGTTACTAGTAGTTGACTGGGAGGTGTTTATTATCATTTGGGGAGAGAGAGAGCCTGATGCTCACCTGCTAAACACCTATCTGCTCCACGCTGAAGCGCTGACTACATGCGCTCTGAATACGCACTGCTGATTGGCTGATAATGCTTCGTGTGTACCAATCAGATGGTTGTGTGGGTGGGACAATGCTGCGTGTGTACCAATCAGATGGTTGTATGGGTGGGACAATGCTGCGTGTGTACCAATCAGATGGTTGTATGGGTGGGACAAGGCTGCGTGCTGAGACAGAGGCAGCCGCAGAAGGAGCAAAGCAACTTGTTAAGACTTTAGCAGCTAAAGTTAGCTTTAGCTTAGAAACTCGTTCGGTACACCCCCGTACCGAACCGAAAGCCCCGTACCGAAACGGTTCAATACAAAACACATACCGTTACACCCCTAGCAGATACAAATGACACATTCATGTTTTTGTGTAATGATGACAACGTATGCTAACGCGGACGATTGACTAGTTGATGGTTGATGGTTTTCTTTTCAAATGTTCGTTCATAGCCGTTGTGCTGCTATGATAGGCCATTTACGCTCGACACAGTGTGCATACAACAACATTATTAGGCTGTGTATTGAAATACTCCCACACTTTTGACGACTTTTGGCGTGCGTTTTTCCCCTCGCTCGCACAGTCTGCTTTGCGCTCCGCCATGACGGTAGTGTGACGTAATTATGCGACGCGTCGACGCACAAAAACGGCATCGACGTATTTACATAACCGATGACGTCGACTATGTCGACGCGTCGTTTCAGCCTTAATGTATATGTTTATACATATATGTCTACACTGTATATGTCTATATATATGTGTGATTTATATATTTATGTCTATATCTGTGTGATATATATGGGTAATTGTGTATAATTGTGTTTGTGTCTGTGTGTGTGTATATATATATATATATATATATATATATATATATATATATATATATATATATATATATATATATATATATATATATATATATATATATAATATATATATATATATATATATATATATATATGCACAGTATATATTTACAGTATATTAGGGCTGTCAACGCGTTAACTATACATTTCAATAACGGCACTCATTTTTTTAATGGCCGACTAACGCACACACGTCCATTTCGACCCTCGTGCCGTGCCGTAGCGGGGGAACTTGGCTGCAGTTCACTTGCTACTGATGAGCCACAAGTGAGCAGAAATGGACAAAGTAAAGTCAACCTCATGGAAATATCAGGTTTTAAGACATGGCAAGTAGTCTGCTCCAGGTAAAAAGCCTACTGTATAAGAATAAGTTAGGTGTGCATTTTAACTATCAATATTAGAGCTGCAACTAACGATTAATTTGATAATCGATTAATCTGTCGATTATTACTTCGATTAATAATCGGATAAAAGAGACAAACTACATTTCTATCCTTTCCAGTATTTTATTGAAAAAAAACAGCATACTGGCACCATATTTATTTTGATTATTGTTTCTCAGCTGTTTGTAAATGTTGCAGTTTATAAATAAAGATTTATTTAAAAAAAAAAAAAAAAAAAAAAAAAAAGCCTCTGCGCATGCGCATAGCATAGATCCAACGAATCGATGACTAAATTAATCGGCAACTATTTTTATAATCGATTAGTTGTTGCAGCCCTAATCAATATCTTAACTTGCATAATCAGCTTGGTTCCTCGTACTGTACTTTGTAATGGTAATGTAAAGTTTTTGTTTTATATAGTTTTATATACAATACAAAGTCGAGGTTACTGTGGTTTATCAGTTATACAGTGCTTAATACCGGAATGTACGTTAGGTCAGGAAAAACCACAGAGGCTATTTCATCCCTACAAGCCTGTTTCGCAGGTTTCCCTGCTCTTTAATAACTCTTTAATAACTGAAGTTCCTTGGTTGAATAATGTAAAATCCCTACACCGGTATGTTTTAGCGTTTTCATGGCGAGTTTACTGAAGATAGAGAAAAAGAAGAAGCTTATCGACTACGGCGTCAGCACGGACTTATGCAGATCCCAAATACAGATCAGCAGGTACCAGAAGGTAAGAATTGTTGCTTTTGCATAATATTGCGAAACAAAACGCCTACTCAGTGGCCTAGTGGTTAGAGTGTCCGCCCTGAGATCGGTAGGTTGTGAGTTCAAACCCCGGCCGAGTTATACCAAAGACTATAAAAAAATGGGACCCATTATCTCCCTGCTTGGCACTCAGCATCAAGGGTTGGAATTGGGGGTTAAATCACCAAAAATGATTCCCGGGTGCGGCACCGCTGCTGCTCACTGCTCCCCACTGCTCCCCTCCCCTCCCAGGGGGTGAACAAGGGGATGGGTCAGATGCAGAGGACAAATTTCACCACACCTAGTGTGTGTGTGACAATCATTGGTACTTTAACTTTAACTTTAACTTAACAGATAATATGTCTTACCTTATACACACAACATAATAATACTCGTATGTTGAAGCACAGTACAATCCATAAAGCAGTGCGGCTTCATAGCTTACCAAAGTCGTACTAAAACATTTTGATGGATTTTTGAGCGCCGTGTGTAATGTTCTATATTTAAAATGGAACATATAAAATGTTGGTGGGGTTTACTTGACTCATATTGCAGCCTACATGTATCTCTTATGTGTGACTTCCATCATATTGCAGTGTACATGTATCGCTTATATGTGACTGCCATCTACTGGTCACACTTATCATTTCATCATGTACCAAATTAAATAGCTTTGAGGTCGGTGAGCACAACCAAAGGGATTCCGTACATTAGGCGCACCGGGTTATAAGGCGCTCTGTCGAGTTTTGAGAAAATTAAAGGATTTTAAGTGCGCCTTATAGTACGAAAAATACGGTACATACATAAACAGCATATATTCACATCTGCATCATTGCCTCCTTGTCCTCTCATATTCGAATCCCATCTAATGCAGCTTGGTCAGTGATGGAGATGAGAACGGAGCGGCCATGAAGCAGCAATTAAGAGCAGGGTTAAAAGCGTGACGGATGCTCAAAGACGGGCTGTGTATGTGTGGTCCCTTGCAGTTGCAGTCACGGCGGCGAATGTCAATGCACATAGACTTAAACTTAGACACATTTTAATGATCCACAAGGAAAATTAGCTCAATTACAAGAAGAATAAGATATAAAAACACTAGTAAAAGAAAAAAACTAAACAATACCAATGAATAGAATATCATAACAGTACTCAATGGCCTAGTGGTTAGAGTGTCCGCCCTGAGATCGGTAGGTTGTGAGTTCCAACCCCGGCCGAGTCATACCAAAGACTATAAAAATGGCACCCATTACCTCCCTTCTTAGCACTCAGCATCAAGGGTTGGAATTGGGTGTTAAATCACCAACAATGATTCCCGGGCGTGGCCATCGCTGCTGCTCACTGCTCCCCTCACCTCCCAGGGGGTGATCAAGGGTGATGGGTCAAATGCAGAGAATAATTTCGCCACACCTAGTGTGTGTGTGAGACAATCATTGGTACTTTAATAGGTTTAGTGTAGAATTCAATAAATTGTATAAGATTTGCATAATTCCAAATAGACTAAGAATGAATACAAATAGACACTAGAGATGTCCGATAGCATCGGCCAATAAATGCTTTAAAACGTAATATCGGAAATTATCGGTATCGGTTTCAAAATTATCGGTATCGGTTTCAAAAAGTAAAATTTATGACATTTTAAAACGCCGCTGTGTACACGGACGTAGGGAGAAGTACAGAGCGCCAATAAACCTTAAAGGCACTGCCTTTGCGTGCCGGCCCAATCACATAATATCTAGGCTTTTGACACACACAAGTGAATGCAAGGCATACTTGGTCAAAAGCCATACAGGTCACACTGAGGTTGGCCGTATAAACAACTTTAACACTGTTACAAATATGCGCCACACTGTGAACCCACACCAAACAAGAATGACAAACACATTTCGGGAGAACATCCGCACCGTAACACAACATAAACACAACAGAAAAAATACCCAGAACCCCTTGCAGCACTAACTCTTCCGGGACGCTACAATATACACCCCACCTCAACCTCCTCATGCTCTCAGCGAGAGCATGTCCCAAATTCCAAGCTGCTGTTTTGAGGCATGTTAAAAAAAATAATGCACTTTGTGACTTCAATAATAAATATGGCAGTGCCATGTTGGCATTTTTTTTTCATAACTTGAGTAGATTTATTTTGGAAAACCTTGTTACATTGTTTAATGCATCCAGCGGGGCATCACAACAAAATTAGGCATAATAATGTGTTACTTCCACGACTGTATATATCGGTATCGGTTGATATCGGAATCGGTAATTAAGAGTTGGACAATATGGGAATATCGGATATCGGCAAAAAAGCCATTATCGGACATCTCTAATAGACACCATACACAAAGAAGACGTAGTGATGTGCAAACATTAGCATGAATAAAGCAGTATTGTCTGTTACAGAAAGGCGAGGTATTGTACAGCTGGATGGAGTGTGGAATGAATGAAGTCCTAAGGCGTTCACTGTGGGAGCAGAGCTGGAGGAGTCTGCAGGAGAATGAGCTCAGCTGCCCCTCAAATGTGCCGTGGAGTGGGTGGGCAGATTGGAGAGCAGTTTGTCTAGTGTCCTCCTCTCTCTCACTGTCACAAACGCCCCCAACTGAGTGCCGATAAAACGTCCCCGCTTTCCGAATCAGTTTGTCTTTCCGGCTTTTGTCCGTTTTGCTGGCGCTGCTACGCCAGCAAACCACTGCAAAGTACAGTGACTAGTAAAACATCTCTAACATCTTACTGAATACATTGAGGATGCTGGTAACAACAGACTAGTAGAACATCTCTAACATCTTACTGAATACATTGAGGATGCTGGTAACAACAAACTAGTAGAACATCTCTAACATCTTACTGAACACATTGAGGATGCTGGTAACAACAGACTAGTAGAACATCTCTAACATCTTACTGAATACATTGAGGATGCTGGTAACAACAGACTAGTAGAACATCTCTAACATCTTACTGAATACATTGAGGATGCTGGTAACAACAGACTAGTAGAACATCTCCTACATCTTACTGAACACATTGAGGATGCCGGTAACAACAATTAGTAGAACATCTCCTACATCTTACTGAACACATTGAGGATGCCGGTAACAACAGACTAGTAGAACATCTCCTACATCTTACTGAACACATTGAGGATGCCGGTAACAACAATTAGTAGAACATCTCCTACATCTTACTGAACACATTGAGGATGCCGGTAACAACAGACTAGTAGAACATCTCCTACATCTTACTGAACACATTGAGGATGCTGGTAACAACAGACTAGTAGAACATCTCCTACATCTTACTGAACACATTGAGGATGCTGGTAACAACAAACTAGTAGAACATCTCTAACATCTTACTGAACACATTGAGGATGCTGGTAACAACAGACTAGTAGAACATCTCTAACATCTTACTGAACACATTGAGGATGCTGGTAACAACAGACTAGTAGAACATCTCCTACATATTACTGAACACATTGAGGATGCTGGTAACAACAGACCAGTAGAACATCTCTAACATCTTACAGAACACTTTGAGGACCCTACGCTTCCTCGGGTAGTAGAGTCCACTCATGCCATTCTAGTTGACTGCATTGCTGTTGTCCCATCAGTATCTGTTCGAGTGGACTCCCAGTTACTTGTACTGCTCCACTACTGCCACCCCCCGGCCCTGCATGGTAATGGACTCCACTGGTGTCCTCTTCCTCCTGATCTAATATTGGACCCTTTCGGGGTCGAGGGGGGTGCTGGAGCCTATCCCAACTGGTACGCCCTGGACAAGTCGCTACCTCATGTCAGGGCCAACGCAGATAGAGGGACAATCATTCACACTCACATTCACACACTAGGGCCAATCGATTTACACTATATTGCCAAAAGTGTTTGGCCACCTGCCATGACTCACATATGAACTTGAAGTGCCATCCCATTTCTAAGCCATAGGGTTCAATATGATGTCTGTCCACCTTTTGCAGCTATTGCAGCTTCAACTCTTCTGGGAAGACTGCCCACAAGGTTGCAGAGCGCGTTTATAGGAATTTTCGACCATTCTTCCAAAAGTGCATTGGTGAGGTCACACACTGATGTCGGTCCAGAAGGCCTGACTGTCATCCATGTCTTTATGGACCTTGCTTTGTGCACTGGTGCACAGTCATGTTGGAAGAGGAAGGGCCCCGCTCCAAACTGTTCCCACAATTGTCCAAAATGTTTTAGTATCCTGGAGCATTCAAAGTCCCTTTCACTGGAACTCAGGAGCCAAGCCCAACTCCTGAAAAACAACCCCACACCACAATTCCTCCTCCACCAAATTTCACACCCAGCACAATGCAGTCCGAAATGTAGCGTTCTCCTGGCAACCTCCAAACCCAGACTGGTCCATCAGATTGCCAGATGGAAAAGCGTGATTCATCACTCCAGAGAAGGCGTCTCCACTGCTCTAGAGTCCAGTGGCGACGTGCTTTACACCTCTGCATCCCACGCTTTGCATTGGACTTGGTGATGTATGGCTTATATGCAGCTGCTCAGCCATGGAAACCCATTCCATGAAGCTCTCTGCGTACTGTATGTGGGCTAATTGGAAGGTCACATGAAGTTTGTAGCTCAGTAGCAACCTCTTTGCACTATGCGCTTCACCATCTGCTGACCCCTCTCTGTCAGTTTACGTGGTCTACAACTTCATGGCTGAGTTGCTGTTGTTCCCAAACTCTTCCATTTTCTTATAATAAAGCCGACAGTTGACTTTGGAATATTTAGGAGCGAGGAAATTTCACGACTGGATTTGTTGCACAGGTGGCATCCTATGACAGTTACACGGTGGAAATCACTGAGAGCGGCCCATTCTTTCACAAATGTTTGTAGAAACAGTCTCCATGCCTAAGTGCTTGATTTTATACACATGTGGCCGGGCCAAGTGATTAGGACACCTGATTCTGATAATTTGGATGGGTGGCCAAATACTTTTGGTAATATAGTGTGCATTCCTTAGATTGAACTACATTGATCTGTGTTTGGCAAGTTTGCCTTCCGGAAGATAGGTATCGATCCAACATTGTTTCAAAAGGCAATCAAATTGATTTTATCGATACTTGAAGAAGGAAAAAATTGGATTTAAAACTGTCAGACTTTATATGACGTTTAACATTTTTAATAAGGACATTACTCAAGTCTGTGTGCCCGTCTGTGGCATCATCGCCATCAATCGACAAACAAAAATGGCGGATACCTACGGTAGCCGAGAAAGGCCACAACAAATGCAAACACCACAAGACCATATCAAAAAGGCACAACAACTTTCAGCTACAGCATGATTGCAAAAGCCACAATAAATGAGGGATGTATTGGTAAACGGTATAATGATAAACCGCGGTTAAAATTTTTAATTATCGAAAAACCATCATTTATTAATGCATTTTAGGCACTGATGCGCACAAGCAACATGGCGCAAAGCAACTACACAAACCTTGCTCTCGGATATTTTCCTTCGGAATAAACGGAGCCAAACACTTCAATTCACTTTATTTTCCTCGCTTCACTTTTGTAGCGTAAAGTCTCGGCGTGCGTTTAAGAGCGCACTGTTGATAGATGGCGACAAGTGTGGACAATATTGGCGACGGACTCATTTGTCCCACTCTAAAAGTATGCAGCAGAGAAGAAAAATATTTGATGTTGCTTTCATTTTCTCAACACAGTGTCCTCTCACCTGCTGGGACTGAGAGATACTGACGTGAGGAGCCATGCAGCAAGCGATGAGTAGGGAACGCTGCCAAAACGTCTTTATAAAGTCTTTAGTTTGTTAACAGGGATGGTCACTCGTCCTTTAATTAACTGCAAACTTTATTAGTGTTCCCATAACGTCAATACAAGCTCAAACGTTTTGTCATCTCATCAAATTGTACGCGGGCTGTGAAGTGTCAACACGCTGAGGTACGAAGATTGCGTATTAGATACGGAAGGTATCACTCTTTATTTTTTTGGGCCAAACTATTGCACTGAACCACATGGTGTATTGATATCTAAAAGTAAACACCATGTTTTAGGGTGTTTAGGGTCAATCAATTCAACATAGTTCCAAAACAATGAGTGCAACTTATGTGCTGTACAGAGAGTTTATAGCTAATGCTAATTTCCAACTCTTGTCCCTAGCTGGTCTTTCAAAAATAAAACATTATCCTAATACACTATACCAGTGTTTTACAACCACTAGTGTGCCGTGAAATACAGTCCGGTGTGCCGTGGGAGGTTATGTAATTTCACCTAATTGGGTTAAAAATATATTTTGTACACAAGTAATTATAAACCGTAAATAATGTGCCGTTTGAGTATCTGTACTGTCTAGAGCTCGGCAGAGCAACCACGTTATACTCTTCCATATCAGTAGGTGGCAGCAGGTAGTTAATGGCTTTGTAGATGTCGGGAACACGTCGTGTCGTGATCACAAGATGCAGACAGCGGGAAGCAGCGTGCAGGTAATAAGGTATCTTATGCTTAAACCAAAAAGAAAAGGCATTGAAGCTTAGGCATGGCTGTGCAAAACAAAACTAAAACTGAACTGGCTGCAAAGTAAACAAAACACAAAATGCCGGACGACCGCAAAGACTTACAGTGTGTGGAGCAGAGACGGCGTCCACAAAGTACACCCGTACATGACATGACAATCAACAATGTCCCCACAAAGAAGGAAAGCGTCCGCACAACTTAAAGAGTCTGGATTGCGAAAACAAAGCAGGTGTGGAGAATAGCGCTCAAGGAAGACATGGAACTGCAACAGGAAAATACCTTAAAGGCCTACTGAAAGCCACTACTACCGACCACGCAGTCTGATAGTTTATATATCAATGATGAAATCTTAACATTGCAACACATGCCAATACGGCCGGGTTAACTTATAAAGTGCAATTTTAAATTTCCCGCTAAACTTCCGGTTGAAAACGTCTATGTATGATGACGTATGCGCGTGACGTCAATCGTTGAAACGAAAGTATTCGGACACATTGTATCCAGTACAAAAAACTCGGTTTTCATCGCAAAATTCCACAGTATTCTGGGCATCTGTGTTGGTGAATCTTTTGCAATTTGTTTAATGAACAATGAAGACTGCAAAGAAGAAAGCTGTAGGTGGGATCGGTGTATTAGCGGCTGGCTGCAGCAACACAACCAGGAGGACTTTGACTTGGATAGCAGACGCGCTATCCGACGCTAGCCGCCGACCGCATTGATGATCGGGTGAAGTCCTTCGTCGCTCCGTCGATCGCTGGAACGCAGGTGAGCACGGGTGTTGATGAGCAGATGAGGGCTGGCTGGCGTAAGGGGATAGCTAATGTTTTTAGCATAGCTCTGTGAGGTCCCGTTGCTAACTTAGCTTCAATGGCGTCGTTAGCAACAGCATTGTTAAGCTTCGCCAGGCTGGAAAGCATTAACCGTGTATTTACAGGTCCATGGTTTAATAGTATTGTTGATTTTCTGTCTATCCTTCCAGTCAGGGGTTTATTTCTTTTGTTTCTATCTGCAGTTAAGCCCGATGCTATCACGTTAGCTCCGTAGCTAAAGTGCTTCGCCGATGTATTGTCGTGGAGATAAAAGTCACTGTGAATGTCCATTTCGCGTTCTCGACTCTCATTTTCAAGAGGATATAGTATCCGAGGTGGTTTAAAGTACAAATCCGTGATCCACAATAGAAAAAGGAGAGAGTGTGGAATCCAATGAGCCAGCTTGTACCTAAGTTACGGTCAGAGCGAAAAAAGATGCGTCCTGCACTGCACTGTAGTCCTTCACTCTCACGTTCCTCATCCACAAATCTTTCATCCTCGCTCAAATTAATGGGGTAATCGTCGCTTTCTCGGTCCGAATCGCTCTCGCTGCTGGTGTAAACAATGGGGAAATGTGAGGAGCCTTTCAACCTGTGACGTCACGCGACTTCCGGTACAGGCAAGGCTTTTTTTTTATCAGCGACCAAAAGTTGCGAACTTTATCGTCGATGTTCTCTACTAAAATCCTTCCAGCAAAAATATGGCAATATCGCGAAATGATCAAGTATGACACATAGAATGGATCTGCTATCCCCGTTTGAATAAAAAAAATGCATTTCAGTAGGCCTTTAAAAACAGGAAAAAACACCAAAATAGGAGCGCAAGAGAAGGACTAAAACACTACCCACAGAAAAACACATAAAAACTCAAAATAAGTCACGGTGTGATGTGACAGGTCGTGACAGTACACCTACTTTGAGACAAGAGCTATAGTGATGCATGCTTGGTTATGGTTGAAATTCATATCCAACAATTGCGAGAACGACTTTTTATTGTCAATATTGGCTACTGAGTTTCGTTTTTCAATGATTTCTGCTTGTGGTGTGCCACAATGAAAAAAATGTGCCTTGGCTCAAAAAAGGTTGAAAAACACTGCACTATACAATCATTTAACATACTAAAATATCGCACAGTGGAATAAAATACAAAATACCAGGTAAGGCCTTAAAAAAATAATAATTTTACAGTAAATATTTTTCCTGCGGAATGAAAAGAAAAAAAAGGTCCTCTATCATTGGAAATGTGGACTATGACAGCTTGTGTGTAGCGCATGAGGTTTGCAGGCAGCTGCTCTCCTCCTTTCCCCGACACTGAATCTTTCATTGTTACTGAGTAACACACTGCTTCGCATCGTTTCCACACTTAGCGCTCGGATTATGTCTTCAGTACCGAGTGTGCTACTTTTAACTTTGAGGAGGGGTCGCGTAAAAAAATCCATGCAAATCATCGTAACTCTCCTGAAGCCACCAGGCCTACGTGCGCGGAATATTGCACACGCCGTCACTGCGGTTGATGAGCGACACGTCGTGTACAAACCTTTGCCAGCAATTCACAGATGGCGCCATTTGTCTTTTTGCCCCGCACGGCGCAGATGGCCAACGATGACGAGGAACTCTGGGCTTTAAGGAGGGAACATCATCGTCTTTGGTTTTAGCGACTAACCCCGTTTATTTAGAAACTCTCGAGGCTTGCGTGAATCAACCCTGACATTTGCTCTAAAATGTCATTATCAGACACCTGACAGATTAGTATTCCGTAAAAAGGTCTCGATATTACCTTTATCAGTCAGAACCAAAATATTTGACTTTTTCCTTTTCTTGGTATGCAAAACAATCGTTCACCGCAGAGGATGCTGGCTTTTAGAAGTATATACACTTCAGTTCTGTTCTAAACAGACACCTAGTACTTGCTGCAGACCACCGTTTGAGGACTTACAGCAGTCCCCAATTCATTTTTTCCAATATCTAACTGATACTGTTACTTACAGGGCAAAACTGAGTGCTCTTATTCATTTCTTTTCCCTTTTGCACATTTGCAAAACATTTTTTTTCCGTCATGGTAGTCTTAAATTATATTGGGCTGTGGTTGAAGCCCATAAAGACGATTCATTTGCAGGCTTGTAACCGCTGGCCGGAACTGAAGTGACCTCATACGGATGCATGAGGTTTCTGCAGAAGCTCTTCTCTCCATGCATACGATTTGAGCAGAGCTCCTGGTTTAAGTGAATTCAGCTTGGCCCAGATGTTGCACCGATGCTGTGACCTTGGTGTTTAAGAACATGTTGCATTCACTTGGTGTACATGTGTTCTTGTGTCGCCTCTGTGCGGCCGGTAACGTGTGTTGGCATGTCATTGGAACATTCCAGTGATGTTCCACTGTTGCTTTCTGATGCCTGAACAGAATTCGTCATTGACTCTTCATCCTTTTGGCATTCTTTCATTGTGTGTTCAGCATAGTGATCAACTCTATGTTTTCGTAAGTGTGTGTGTGTGCTGTGAGTATTCATCCATACATGTGTCTAGATGGGTCTGCAGAAAGGCTTCAGTCAGCCTTGAGAATATATTAGATATGTGTTGGGCTTTGGAGGATTAGGGAGTGGAAGGAAGAGGGGGGGTGATGTGTTCCAGGCTCGTGCTCCACCAGCCTTCAGCTTGTGACTGAAAATCAGTTTTTGTTTATCTTAAATTATACCATCTGTGTTTGAGTGTGTGTAAAAGTGTGTGTGCAGGGATATACTACAGGTCGTCCTTTTGAGCTGCTAAGACAAGAGATTTACTGTACTTCCGCCATATTTATTTTCTATATTGTATTAGGGCTGTCAAAATTAACAAGGTGTGATTAATTGCCAAAAAATTATTGCATTAATCATGATTAAATAATCAAAATTAATCATGCAATTTATTTTGACCGTACAAGCTCTTTTACCATACATCCGTCTTCTTAAGCAGGGAAGCCCAGACTTCCCTCTCCCCAGCCACTTCGTCCGGCTCTTCCCGGGGGATCCCGAGGCCAGCCGGGAGACATAGTCTTCCCAACGTGTCCTGGGTCTTCCCCGTGGCCTCTTACCGGTCGAACGTGCCCTAAACACCTCCCTAGGGAGGCGTTCGGGTGGCATCCTAACCAGATGCCCGAACCACCTCATCTGGCTCCTCTCGATGTGGAGGAGCAGTGGCTTTACTTTGAGATCCTCCTGGATGGCGGAGCTTCTCACCCTATCTCTAAGGGAGAGCCCCGCCACCCGGCGGAGGAAACTCATTTCGGCCGCTTGTACCCGTGATCTTGTCCTTTTTTAACCCAAAGCTTATGACCGTAGGTGAGGATGGGAACGTAGATCGACCGGTAAATTGAGAGCTTTTCCTTCCGGCTCAGCTCCTTCTTCACCACAACGGATCGATACAGCGTCCACATTACTGAATACGACACATCGTCAATCTCACGATCCACTCTTCCATCACTCGTGAACAAGACTCTGAGGTACTTGAACTCCTCCACTTGGGGCAGGGACCCCTCCCCAACCCGGAGATGGCACTCCACCCTTTTCCAGGCGAGAACCATGGACTCGGACTTGGAGGTGCTGATTCTCATCCCAGTCGCTTCACACTCGGCTGCGAACCAATCCAGGTAATATTGGTATCGGGACAACACTGTTTTACCTTAACTGCTATATGACCAGCTCAATGCATACGTCAGGACATAAATTGGTGAGGAGACTCCGACTGCTGTGCTTGCTGGTAAATTTCACTCCAAAGTACAACCTGAAAGAACTTTAGGTACAACTGTTACCAAGTTTTGTGCAAATAAATGACGTGCATACAAGTAAAATGTTTAAAAAACGTTCCTGTATGACTTTGTGAGAAAAAAAATTGCAAGTGCATATTCAGCTATGATTAATCTGATTTTAAAAAAATGAATCACTTGACAGCCCTAATTTGTATGTTATACGGTATTTGTGTTAGATTTTGATTTAAGATTTTATTTAACTTTATTTAATTGGCTAATTATATTTTTCTTAAATTTGAGCTGTCACAGGCAAACAATACATCCAGGACCAAATGATCTCGGTTTGGGTCGGCACCAGATTTTTAAAACATTTTTGAAGAAATAAAAACACATACACACAAATTCATGAATAGAGTGTCCGCCCTGAGAACGGTAGGTCGTGAGTTCAAACCCCGGCTGAGTCATACCAAATACTATAGAAATGGGACCCATTACCTCCCTGCTTGGCACTCAGCATCAAGGGTTGAAATTGGGGGTTAAATCACCCAAAAAATTATTCCCGGGCGCGGCCCCCGCTGCTGCTCACTGCTCCCCTCACCTCCCAGGGGGTGATGAAGGGTGACGGGTCAAATGCAGAGAATAATTTCGCCACACCTGGTGTGTGTGTGTGACAATCATGGGTACTTTAACTTTTTAATTATTTACCCTAAAAAATATATCAAAGTTAACAAAAGTAATCCACACTTTGATCTGGATCAGCACTAAAATTGTCTTTACTTAATCCTTTAGATTTCCTTTTTTTTTGGAAAAATTTTTTTAAGTTTTTTTTTTTCTTTCGTTCTGTTTAAAGACAAACTTTTGCCACTCGTCGCCGTGAGGAAAATCAGTAGTAAATTGGCCCAGGACCATCTGACCTTTGACTTGAGCTGACCCAGCAATTCTGGGGTCAGCATCCCTTTTAAAGCTAAATAAAACTAGCCTAGAAATGACTTCCTTTATGTCAAAGCAACAACCCTATTGATTTTGCAAAGATGGCTGGTGACGTTCGGGGTGATATCACCGCATTTCACTGCATGTTTTTCATTGTCCTTACATTATTTACAAAAACAAATAACAATGAACAAATGAATTCAACGGACTTAGATTTAGAAGTGTCTAATAAATTGCCAGCCATTCTCGACTGTACTCACGTCGTCAAGGCAAACCAAGCCCGATTCATTCAATTGGGATTGCTTCTGTTTATTTTTGAGTCATTTATTTTGTGTTGCGTGACAACCGTCACTACTGGCCTTGTTACTTCCTCTTTACCCAACACACGTCCTGCTGACCTTTTCACACCATGAACACCAGTCAACTACTTGAATTCCTGATGAAGACACATAAACTCAATTGCGTTACATCTACAAAAGAACCGAAGGTACTAAAAATCACAGACACACCTAATGAGGACAAGCAGTATTAAAAGTGGATTGCTAGATGGGGAATGTGTGGTGAAAATAAGAGGCCACTTACACTGATTGACCGGCTTGGCCGACGCTAATTGGAATCGCATGCAAGTCGGACTTACCAAAACTAGATCATTCGGCATGCGAGATAGCAACGTTATCACCAGCTAGCGTTTGATTTAAGAGGGGACCAGCAGAGAAGAGAGAGAGCTTACAAAACAATAAGCCAACAACAACAAAAACATCACTGCCTGTTAGTGCTTGACTTAGCTTGATTTATTAAGAAGGGACTAGTGTTGTCCCGATACCAATATTTTAGTACCGGTACCAGTACCAAAATGTATTTCGATACTTTTCGATACTTTTCGATACTTAAAGGGGTCATATTATGACTTTTTTTTCTAAATATAAAACACTTCCTTGTGGTCTACATAACATGTAATGGTGGTTCTTTGGTCAAAATGGTGCATCGATGATGTTTTACAGATCATCTTCAAGCCGCTTTCTGACAGTCGCTTCCGGGCGCGCCGTTTTGTGGGCAGTCTTATTTACGTGGCTCACCTTCGACAGTGTCTTCTCCCCGTCATCTTTGTTGTAGCGGTGTAGCGTGCAAGGACGGGAGTGGAAGAAGTGTCAAAAGATGGCGCTAAGTGTTTTAATGACATTCAGACTTTACTTCAATCAATAACGGAGCAGCATCTCCTCATCCGTGGCTCACTTGTGCAACAACAATGTGTCCCGTGAAAAACCGTCCGACCGGAACTCTCTAATTACTAAAGTTCCTTGGGTGAATAATGTAAACTCACCACACCGGTATCTTTTAGCGCTTTCATGGCGAGTTTACTGACAGATATAAGTAAGGACGGCAACAGCGGAGGATGACTGTCCCATAAAAAGAAGAAGCTTATCGACTACGGGGTCGCCACGGACTACAAAGGCGGACCCGCGCACATTTTCAGGACTTATGCCGATCCCAAATACAGATCAGCAGGTACCAGAAGGTAAGAAAAGTTGCTTTTGCATAATATTGCGAAACAAAACGCCAGTGTTGAAGACTTGCTCTTCCCGGGTTCTTCAGACCACCAATCACGGACATGACAGCTTCGGTCATGGTTCTGAACAATGCTTTATTTTGTAATAAGAGTCTCTTTTGGTGCTTTCCAGCCATCGTCTTTTTATCAATTGAGCACCAAATGGTTTCCCTCCAGTGTGTCGTCTGTCTCGCTCTCACTCGCACTCCACCACCAACTGCCCCTTCCTTCCTGGCTGCTGCCTTTTAACAGAGCGACCGGTGATTAGATAAGCAGGCCCAGGTGTGCCATCTACGCACCTGCCGCTGATCTCGAAGCCGGTCCTGGCACACCCCGCTTCGCTGCAGGTCAGCAGGCCACGCCCCCCACAGCCAGATATGTCTTACCTTATACACACACACCATAATAATACTCGTATGTTGAAGCACAGTACAATCCATCAAGCGGTGCGGCTTCATAGCTTACCAAAGTTGTACAAAAACATTTGGATAGATTTTTGAGCGCCGTGTGTAATGTTCTATATTTTTAATGGAACATATAACATTTTGGTGTTGTTTACTTGAGTCATATTGCACTCTGCACGTATCTCTTATGTGTGACTGCCATCATATTGCAGTGTCAGTGTTTCCCATAAACTGCCAAGATACCTGTGGCGCTGGGGGCGTGGCTATGGGCGTGGTCACCATGACATCATCAAGTAATTTGCATAATTTACTACAATGATATGATTTTCTCTAAAAAGGCTCAAAAAATGTATACTTACTAATTAATAATAACAGTTTTGTTTTAAACGTCCATCCATCCATCAATCCATCCATTTTACAACATAATTACAACACTTTATGTACATATTTATATACAGATTTGAACAATAAGTTATTCACTGAAATATATTTATTAATTGTGGTTCTTACAAAAAATATGTTATAAAATATAAAAGCTAAAATGTCTCAAAGCTCTGCCCCTTTAATTAGTGCATACTAAATAATTTAACTTTAGCCTACTACTACAACCATATTATTTACCAGCAACATAAAGTGAAACAGAGGCAGAGGTGTCCTGCCACAGTCAGTAACAAATAAACAGAAAACAGTAGTGGTGGTAGATAGACACAGAGCTTCATCAAACATCTGATCCACTGAACAAAGAGCTCCAAAAATTTTGAACTTTAGACTGCCATCAGTTTTACTCCCTACACTTAACCATGTGTTTCCCACTGCCTGCAGACTTTGCACCCTTTGTTATATACACATGTTGTGTTTCTAATATAAATACATTTAATAAAGTCAAATACAAATAAGGCAACAAGAGAAGTATCCTGCACTTCTCTTTTGTAAAGTAAATCTGAACAGCCGATATGGGCATCTACATCAACTATATGATTTGCCTGAGAAGCTGGAGAGGACAACAAAAAAAAAAATTATTATTATTATTATTATTTTTTTATTTTATTTTATTTTTTTATTTATTTGTGGCGGATGTAATTATTTTGTGGCGGGCCGCCACAAATAAATGAATGTGTGGGAAACCCTGAGTGTACATGTATCTCTTATGTGTGACTGCCATCTACTTGTCACACTTATCATTTCACCATGTACCAAATAATATAGCTTCGAGGTCGGTGAGCACAACCAAAATGATTCCGTACATTAGGCGCACTGTCGAGTTTTGAGAAAATGAAAGGATTTTAAGTGCGCCTTATAGCCCGAAAAATATGGTAATTACAATCCAACAAATCCCAACAGTTTGAATAAAACAAAACAACAAAAACATGCAACAATACTACGCTGTGTAGTGTGATCCTTTATCAGGCTGTTGTTGTGCTCAAAGTCCATTATCATATTTGATTTAATCTGGGATGTTTGATTGTTCTGCTCTTGTTGGCCCCCCCCCCCCCCCCCCCCCACTGTCCACTCCAGCATGTCTGTTACAGTCCAGGCTCAGTCAATAACTCATGACCAAGCACCTTCAATGTACTTCCACTCGAGGGCCCCCATCAATAAGGGATGTCGCAGTTGACCCCATACTGCAAGCAGGCTAATGGCCGCACATACATGACAGTCATAACATACACGGCAATGGCACAACCCCCGGCAGGCAAACATGCTGCCACGTTGGCGCCTGCGATCGCAACGCCTGTCAGTCCAAAAATCGATGTGGTGCGGCGATGGGGGAGTGGACTGGAAGATGCTTTTGACTGATAGCTGCCTGCCGCTTCCGACATCACTTATGCAGTGTTGACTCTGGGAAATTGGATCCTCTCTCCTGTACTCTCCTCGCTGCTGGAAAGTGAGTTGGGATGATGAATGTTCAAGGGAGAGAGAGAGAACGAGGACACACTCCAGCATATGTGCTTCAGTGTGTGCCTGTTGTCTCCAAGTCACCTCAATAAAATGAAACCACTCTTGAAAAGAGAGCTGGCTCAGTTTTCTGTCCATCAGTAGTTGTTTTTATACTGGCCTCTAATTGGATATGCAGCTATCTGCTCATCTGATGGAGGCGGTACTCCCAATGAATACCACATTAACCCTCTCACTGACCTAAGCGTCCTCTTCTGTAATGTGCTTAACAAAAACAAATAAAATATCAACATTGACCCTCATTCAATACGCTAATTATAAAAGATTCCACTTGGTGGTCGTAGTGTCAGTGATGTCATGTTGTTCTTCAGTAAACTATTTAAGACTAAATCAATAGCGCTGGTTGAGGCCAAGTCATGCCCTGCTTCCACTGCTTTTGCAAGGCAATCATTGACGATCCTTTCACCAAATTCATTGATTCTTAGGCCCCGTTTACACTAAGCTGGATAAAAGTCACAGGTGGAGAAAATCCTCAGTGCTGAGCTCTGTAGAACTTGCACCTGGCTCGCTGACAACAAGCTATCCATATACTTGGGTAAAACAGAATCCATCCTGTTTGGGTCCCACATCAACCTTAAGAAAGTCAATGACTTCACCATAAAAGTGGGTGACATTGTTATCACCAGGAAAGATGAGGTCACCTACCTAGGTTCCATTCTAGAGGCTAACCTTTCCTGTGATAAAATGGCAACCAAGGTAATCAGAAAGGTTAACCAACGAACGAGATTTCTCTACAGAATCTCCTCTCTGGTCAACAAAAGCACCTTGAGGATTCTGGCGGGAACTCTCGTTCAACCCTTTTTCGATTACGCATGCACCTCCTGGTACCCTAGCACCTCCAAAACCCTCAAATCTAAACTCCAAACATCTCAGAACAAGCTAGTCAGGTTACTTCTAGATAGGGCTGAACGATTTCAGGAAAAAATCTGATCACGATTTTTCTGACAGAAATTGCGATTTCGATTTTGACTCACGATTTCTTTTCAAATCAAGCTTCAGTAACAGTAACAGATTTAAAACATGACAAAAAATGATATACCATGAAAACATTAAATGCTATGTAATGCAAGGATGAATACTAAAAGGTAAGAATTGCTTCAAACATGTATTTATTAAGAAACATGCATGTACATTCTCCAAAGTTCTTGACCAACAGCAGTTATTAAAACTAAAGAACTAAAACCAGTACAAAAACCTTAATTATGTTAAGATAAATAAAAAAGTTTAAGTTAAATAAAATACAAAACAATTCCAACACAAAAAGCAATGCTTAATATATAATAAGAAAAACAAAATTCAACAACTTCAATAAAGGAAAAAAAGGATCCTGACCTTATGTAAACAGTCTTATACTCAAGTAGGTAGGTCAGTCTTTTATGGCTCAAGAGAGCTAGCCTATCAACATCTATAGCAGCAATTCAAGTACTTTATTCAACCCTGGAAGAAACCTGAACAATATTTTAAAGTGAAATTGAAAAGTAATGGTAATAAAGAAAATACTATTACAAAAACAAAATGACCCAACCTCTGCCCTTCTGAAAAATATGTCAGACATTAAAATAGGTGGGTCATTCATTTACCGCTTAGCAGCACCCAAATATTGCACATCTATTCTGTTAACAATAGAACATAATATTCCTGAAAACTAGCATTTATCTTTTTTTTTTTTACAAAAACTGACACCACAAGTCAGGGTAAAGTGCAGAACAAACACAATCTAAAAAGTACTTTAACAATAATACTTGCTTCCCTGACATCTCTACATCACTCTTCACAGATTTTTGGTCAAGAAAACTAGCATGTCAACCTTTGATGGTTTAAGACATGAGCGCTGACATGTGACAACATTGTCTGCGGCTGCTCTTCTCATAAGGAGTTATACTGGCAAACGACGCTGTAATTGTGGTATGTTTGCTACAATGGGCTGAATCGCTCGGGGTTGACTTTTCACCGGACTTTTTGGTCATACATTCGTCGTGTAACTGCCGGTGGTGATTTTTCAAGTGCCGGAATAAATTAGTCGTGTTGCCTTGGGATGTGGCGACTTTGGCCCGACAAGTTTTACAAAGTACCTGTTTCTGATGCACATCTGAAGTTTCGAAACCGAAGTAGTCCCAAATGACAGACGTGCTGCTCTTCTTCTGTATTAAAACTAAATCCTCCTCCACTTCTGACCCGGCGGCAGCAGCCATTTCCTCCAGGACGTTTGTTTCTTCACCAAAGTTGTTAGTGGGCGTGTACGCGGTAGCCTCGTCAATGGCCGCCTCTGATTGGTTAGCGTGACGGCATGCCCTGCTCACAAGTAGTTTACCACTTCTGATTGGTGAGTTTGACAAGGCATGAGAGTAGCACGAACAGGCTGCATATACACAACAGACATGTCAGCCAGGAGAGCTAAATAACGTTCGTCTAAAACCGAAGCCTTCACGATCTCAAGATTGAGACTTCTGAAATCGCAATTTCGATCTGAAAACGATAAATCGTTCAGCCCTACTTCTAGACCTCCACCCCAGATCCCACCTCACTCCTACCCACTTCTCTAAAGTGGGCTGGCTCAAGGTGGAGGACAGAGTTAAACAACTTGCATTGAGCCTAGTCTATAAAATCCACTACACCTCCCGGATACCGAAGTACGTGTCAAACTACTTCCTTAACGTAAATGACCGCCATAACCACAACACCAGGGGGAGCTCCACTAACCACGTTAAACCCAGTTTCCCGAACTAACAACGGTCTTAACTCCTTCTCTTTTTATGCCACATCAATGTTGAATGCGCTCCCAACAGGTATAAAAGAAAGGGCATCTCTATCTTCCTTCAAAACCGCTATAAAAGTTCACCTCCAGGCAGCTACAACCCTAAACTAACACCCACCCCGGATTGCTAATAATCAAATGTAAACAATCAAATGCAGATACTTTTTCTTATGCCTTCTGATCTCTCTCTCTCTCTCTCTCTCTCTCTCTCTCTCTCTCTCTCTCTCTCTCTCTCTCTCTCTCTCTCTCTCTCTCTCTCTCTCTCTCTCTCTCTATGTCCACTACTTGCTGTCCATATCCTACCCCCCCCCCCTCCACACCCCTGATTGTAAATAATGTAAATAATTTAATGTGATTATCTTGTGTGATGACTGTATTATGATGATAGTATATATGATAGTATATATCTGTATCATGAATCAATTTAAGTGGACCCCGACTTAAACAAGTTGAAAAACTTATTCGGGTGTTACCATTTAGTGGTCAATTGTACGGAATATGTACTTCACTGTGCAACCTACTAATAAAAGTCTCAATCAATCAATCAAAGGTTATCCAGGGTAAATCCCACCTATCCTTGTCCACACACACGCAATGGTCGTTTAAGACCCCCTCCGTCCGCCGGTGCAACGCGACCTAATACGCATGTGCGGAAAATGCGCCCGTCATAGTCACCTCCAGTGTTGCTTTGTGTGCAAGTTCTTTAATGTAACTTATCTGAACAATATCCAGTGTTGTGGTATTTCAATTAACTGGAATCCAGTGTGCTGTGGGCCCCTATTGTAGTGAATCACACCGGAGACATCATAAATTCATCAAATCTTTAATAAACACTTGAAAGTACATAATGTGACAAAGAACATTTTACAACAATCAATCTCGGGATCTAGATATCTGGGGCCGTATTTATCAAGCGTCTTAGAGTGCCATTTTATTCTTAAGTTTGAGAGTAGGACTAAATTTCGCAAATTCTCAGGACTTAAGAATAAAAGCTATTTATCAACTTTCTTAAGTCTAAGAATCACTCCTACTCTCCACGATATTTAAGAGACCTTCAGAGGTGTCCTAAGTGGTTAAGAGTTGCCAGTGGGGGATGGCACTGAGGCGAGAGAGACGTGCGCGAACGTTCAGGGAGCGGAAGGATGTCCTGGCTTTGTTTGATGACGAGCAGCTGATCAAACGGTATCGTTTAGACAGAGCGGGTATTATTTTAGTCATAGATTTAATAAGGGGCGTCATCTCATCAGCAAAATCACACAGCAGAGCTTTCACAGCAGAACTAAAGGTCATCACAATGCTTCGATATCTGAATTGGAAAAGAAAAAGGAAAGAAAAGGAAACATTTATTTTTGATTCATTGTCAATATTGTTTGTTTGTTTTGTATTATTTTGTAGTTTATTGTCAAAATATACACTCCCATTGTCCACTTAAATATTTCTAAGATATTTCTTTATTCTTAGACAAGGGATTCCCTTCCGTGATTGGTCATTTCTATGGACACAGAAATTACGTCACCTAAAATTCCGTTTACGGCACATAGTAATGTCGTAATTCAGCTCTGAGTGTGACACTTAAGATTCAGTCCTACACTTCGCTGAAAGTGTCAGTAAGACGCTTGATAACTAACTTTTAAGTGCAACTTTCAGCGAAGAATTTCTTTACTCGTAAGTCAACTCTTAGCAGACTTCTTAGGAGTAATTCTAAGAAGCTTGATAAATACGGCCCCTGGTCAGGAGACTCCTCACTCTTTTGCCTTTACCTTCATTATCCATTCCTTTTTGGTGACTTTATACACTCTGGATTTAAAGGCCTACTGAAATTAAATTTTCTTATTTAAACGGGGATAGCAGGTCCATTCTATGTGTCATACTTGATCATTTCGCGATATTGCCATATTTTTGCTGAAAGGATTTAGTAGAGAACATCGACGATAAAGTTCGCAACTTTTGGTCGCTGATAAAAAAGCCTTGCCTGTACCGGAAGTAGCGTGACGTCACAGGTTGTGGAGCTCCTCACATCTGCACATGGTTTACAATCATGGCCACCAGCAGCGAGAGGGATTCAGACCGAGAAAGCGACGATTACCCCATTAATTTGAGCGAGGATGAAAGATTTGTGGATGAGGAAAGTGAGAGTGAAGGATTAGAGGGCAGTGGAAGCGATTCAGATAGGGAAGATGCTGTGAGAGGCGGGTGGGACCTGATATTCAGCTGGGAATGACTAAAAGAGTAAATAAACACAAGACATATATATACTCTATTAGCCACAACACAACCAGGCTTATATTTAATATGCCACAAATGAATCCGCATAACAAACACCTCCCCCTTCCCGCCCATATAACCCACCAATACAACTCAAACACCCGCACAACACACTCAATCCCACAGCCCAAAGTACCGTTCACCTCCGTAAAGTTCATACAGCACATATATTTCCCCAAAGTTACGTACGTGACAAGCACAGAGCGGCACGCACGTACGGGCAAGCGATCAAATGTTTGGAAGCCAAAGCTGCGTACTCACGGTAGCTCGTATGCTATCCAACTCAAAGTCCTCCTGGTTGTGTTGCTGCAGCCAGCCGCTAATACACCGATCCCACCTACAACTTTCTTCTTTGCTGTCTTCATTGTTCATTAAACAAATTGCAAAAGATTCACCAACACAGATGTCCAGAATACTGTGGAATTTTGCGATGAAAACAGACGACTTAATAGCTGGCCACAATGGTGTCCAAATATGTCCGCACAATCCGTGACGTCACGCGCAAACGTCATCATACCGAGACGTTTTCAGCAGAATGTTTCGCGGGAAATTTACAATTGCACTTTACTAATCTAACCCGGCCGTATTGGCATGTGTTGCGATGTTAAGATTTCATCATTGATATATAAACTATCAGACTGCGTGGTCGGTAGTAGTGGGTTTCAGTAGGCCTTTAAACGTTGAGTCCGCGACATACATGGCGGACAATAACTGATACAGTCTGCTTTGCCAATGCAAATGCATTCGCCGTTTTTACGTAGTCTTCCCTCGACGACCAGGTAATAGAAAGCACACGCTACCTTTTTTTACCACATCCACGGGAGCTCGCATTCTCGTTGTCTCTCCTTCGACAAATGGACAAAGTTTTTCGATAAGTAGAATCACAGCTGCCGGACATTCGAAAGTTCTCTTGCCGTCTGAGAAGTGTTGTATCCCAAATAGCTGCAATCGCTTTCTCTTAAGGTATTCATGTGTGATTTCCACAAGCGTCTGTACAGACGGAAGGAGAAACACGGGCACGTCTGGATGTCTCGCCTTCATATTTCCAGTGGTTACCTCGGAGTTACGAAACCGCTTTATTATGAAGCTGGCTGTGGCGCTTTCTTTCTGACGTCACTTCCTCTGCGGTCTCAGTTTGTAAACGATCGATGAGTCCATACAAAGCTAAGAGCCTGAGATTCAAGAAATACACGGCGCACTTACCCGTGTAAAAAATTGTCCGAGGAGGGGTACCTTAAACGCTAATTTATTGTGGCTGAAACGGGGCTTAGGCAAAATATTATTCGTTTAAGGGGTTATCCTGCTTAGTGTAGACATAGCCTTATTCTCCTTTCTGCCATTCTACATGATTTAAGAGGCCACTTACATTTGTACACATTTATGCATTGATTTCACAGAGAAGTGCGAACTCTTATGCCCTGAGATCCAACGATCAGCTGTTGCTCTCTGTCCCTTTTGCACTGAGCTGGGGAAAAAAAACTTTTGTCTATGCAGCTCCTTGTACTTGTAACATGCTACAGAGAGACTGGAAGCTGACTGAATTTGTGTCCTTCAATGCTTTTAAATCTAAACTGAGAGCATTTGAAGGAGCCTCGGTTATCTGTAACTGTTTTACTTGATGTCCATCCTGTCATTTTAGTGTGTAATGTGAACTCTGCTGCCTCTTGGACAGGCCTCCCTTGAAAAATAGGTTTTTAATCTCAATGGGATTTTTTCCTGGTTAAATAAAGGTTAAATAAAATTGTTAAAAATTGAAGACATTTTTTCACACTTACAAAGTACCTTTAAAAACAATATATACTTTTTTCATGGTTATTTCCTCTTTTTTGTTTCAAGTTTAGTTCCCGGAAACTTAAGTTGAGGTCCTCTTGAAACTCAGTTGTTAATTAGTGTCCTGTTGTTTTTGTTTGTTTTATTGTTTAGTTCATTTATTAAAAAAAAAAAAATCCTTATGTGACACAAGAACACATTTGTCTTTTTCTTTTCTGTGCGTAAAACTGCTAGCATGATGCGGCTTTCACTGCAGGTACTGGGATTTATCTATTCCGCCTATAAAGCATTCTAAAAAAACATAAAAAAACCAGCCAACAACGCTCCATTTACGTGCCGTAACCTTCATATTGACCAAGCTACTGACAGAAAAAAATATCTGTGGTATTAGGTTTAAAGCAATGTCCTTTTTATGTTGTAAATGATTTAATGTTCATTGTTTTTAAAAGCATTTTAGATAAAAAATGCACCTTAATCCTGGTTTGTGCCTCTCTATTTTTCTCTCGCATACATAAGTGGACTTTTTGTTAAGTACATCTAGATAAACTAATGGGCACTATATACAAAGTTACTGTACCACCAAGCTTGTTTTCACCATTAAAAAAAATCAAGTAACTTTTTTTTGTTTTTTTTGCTGCCAGTGGCTGAAATATCTTGAGCGAAACCTTCAGAATAAAAGCACATTTACAAGTTGAATTGCCGACCTTTTAGTTTTGTCATTATGTGCTCTCAAATTTCAATATATGACTATTTATATCAACAATTAGATATGTTTCTGTTTACCAGTTTCCCACCTGTTTCTGTAAGGGGCGCCGGACGTTGTCAGACCGGTCAGTGATCCTGTTCTATTTCCCTGTAATGTTTGTCTGATCTTCAATTGGATTGTGTTGAAATTTCTGATGCTAAATCTTATTCTGAAGCTATAGCGACATTGGTACTGTAAGAGCTAACACAGAGGAACTACTTTGCTGGTGTCATGACACACTGGTCCTCCAACCACTAGCAAGTAGCTAGTTACTAGCGAGCTTGGGCTGCTAATAACCTGAGAGTGGACATAGTCGTAAGTCACTGCTTTTTGTTTCATATTTGAAATGTTTAGCAATAGTGCAACATGATAATGCTTCAAGGGTCTCACAAAGTCTGCCATTAGTGGTAGCTGACAAAGAAAGTGCTCTCTTGGCTGTTGTTAACGGAAGTAGCTTTCGTTGCTACATGTAAAATACTGTAAATATTACATATTATGAACGTGCCTGTAACTACATTACATACATACTTACAGCAAGGGTTAACCCTTGTGTGGTGTTCGGGTCTTTGGGACCCGTTTTGAATTTTTATTAAAAGAAAAATGATACAATTAATGAATTTTTCAAACTGAGACTCACTGGCTTTGCCTCATTTTCTGTGAAGAATATATATCAGAATACATATTTAGTGACCACACACCATACACCCCCCTACACATTTCTATTACACATAAGATGTCTGGGTCCACTGGACCCAGGGCTAATAGAAGTGTGGAAATTGATGTTTTATATACCACACGCAACCACACACACACACACACACACACACACACACACACACACACACACACACACACACACACACACACACACACACACACACACACACACACACACACAAACCCTCACACAGCAGGCCTAGACAGGAGGAGGACAGAGTGTAGGTACACAGAACATCAGAGGGTCGAATGTGCGAGAAAATGAGAGCAGACAGTGTTTACAAACAATGTTGCAACCTTGTGTGGGAACCGCAGGTGCAGAAACACAAAAGCAGAATCGCTGTGGGATGCAGAAACTGGCAGAGACATTTTCCATGCAACGTTCATATTGTTGTTGCTCAGCCAGCGTTTGTGGGTCTGACGGACCCGTTGCATTTTGTGGCTTTTAATGCCTCACAATCAAAAAGTTTTATGTTAAAATACTGAACAGATGTTTATTGGTATAAGGTAAACATCTGTTCAGTATTTTAACATAAAAGTGTTTGTCTGTGAGGCATTAAAGGCCTACTGAAATGAATTTTTTTTATTTAAACGGGGATAGCAGATCTATTCTATGTGTCATACTTGATCATTTCGCGATATTGCCATATTTTTGCTGAAAGGATTTAGTATAGAACAACGACGATAAAGATTGCAACTTTTGGTATCTGATAAAAAAAAGGCTTGCACCTACCGGAAGTAGCGTGACGTAGTCAGTTGAACATATACGCAAAGTTCCCTATTGTTTACAATGATGGCCGCATGAAGTGAGAGAGATTCGGACCGAGAAAGCGACAATTTCCCCATTAATTTGAGCGAGGATGAAAGATTTGTGGATGAGTAAAGTGCAAGTGAAGGACTAGTGGGGAGTTGAAGCTATTCAGATAGGGAAGATGCTGTGAGAGCCGGGGGTGACCTGATATTCAGCCGGGAATGACTACAACAGTAAATAAACACAAGACATATATATACTCTATTAGCCACAACACAACCAGGCTTATATTTAATATGCCACAAATTAATCCTGCATAAAAACACCTGCGTGTTTGTTATGCTAGCTCCTAGATCCTCTGCTAGCTCCTAGCTCCATAGAACACGCCAATACAATTCAAACACATGATCAACACACACAATCACTCAGCCCAAAAGACCGTTCACCTAACCCAAGGTTCATAAAGCTTATATATTTTTAAAAAGTTACGTACGTGACGCGCACATACGGTCAAGTTATCGAATGTTTAGCAGCCAAGGCTGCATACTCACGGTACCTGATATTCAGCTGGGAATGACTACAACAGTAAATAAACACAAGACATATATATACTCTATTAGCCACAACACAACCAGGCTTATATTTAATATGCCACAAATTAATCCTGCATAATAACACCTGCGTGTTTGTTATGCTAGCTCCTAGCTCCTCTGCTAGCTCCTAGCTCCATAGAACACGCCAATACAATTCAAACACCTGATCAACACACACAATCACTCAGCCCAAAAGACCGTTCACCTAACCCAAGGTTCATAAAGCTTATATATTTTTAAAAAGTTACGTACGTGACGCGCACGTACGGTACGGTACGTGTTATGCTAGCTCCTAGCTCCTCTGCTAGCTCCTAGCTCCATAGAACACGCCAATACAATTCAAACACATGATCAACACACACAATCACTCAGCCCAAAAGACCGTTCACCTAACCCAAGGTTCATAAAGCTTATATATTTTAAAAAAGTTACGTACATACGCAAAAAAAAGCCAAAGCTGCATACTCACAGTAGCACGTCTGCGTCTTTGTCATCCAAATCAAAGTAATCCTGGTAAGAGTCTGTGTTGTCCCAGTTCTCTACAGGCGTTTGTGTATCCAAATCAAAAGTCCTCCTGGTTAGAGTCTCTGTTATCCGAGTTCTTCCATCTTGACTGCATCTTTCGGGAATGTAAACAAAGAAGCGCCGGCTGTGTACTGTTGTGGCTGACTACGTTCGAAAAATACGTCCATTTCGCACCGACAACTTTCTTCTTTGCTTGCTCGGCTTCCTTCTCCATAATGCAATGAACATGATTGAAACAGATTCACGAACACAGATGTCCAGAATACTGTGGAATTATGAAATGAAAACAGAGCTTTTTCGTATCGGCTTCAATGTGGAAGGCATACCCGTGTTCGCCGGGCTACGTCACACGCATACGTCATCCTCAGAGGCGTTTCGAACCGGAAGTTTAGCGGCAAATTTAAAATGTCACTTTATAAGTTAACCCGGCCGTATTGGCATGTGTTATAATGTTAAGATTTCATCATTGATATATAAACTATCAGACTGCGTGGTCGGTAGTAGTGGGTTTCAGTAGGCCTTTAAAAGCCAGAAAATGCAACGGGTCCATCAGACCCACAAACGCTGGCTGAGTAACAACAATATGAACATTACACAAGGGTTAAATGGTGTTGGATGTTTTAGAGGGCATTATAGGTGGAATAGATTGTATACCCATTAACCTGTATTGTTAGCTGCCTCGTACTAGCAGTTTTTCACTATTTATGACACACCGAAAAGGGAAATACTTGTGTTCCTGTGTCACAAAAGTGCAGTTTTCATTTAATATTACTCCAATATTCAGTAGTCTTTGGTAAGCCCAGAAGCTGAGCTGCATTCTGTTGTTTCTGTTGCGTTTTTACCGGAAATTACTTTCTTCTGGCTTAAATTGCTTTCCTTTTAGTTACCCTTTCCACTAGATGCTGGTTCTCTTGTTTGCGCACATAGTAGGCGGATCAAAAAAGTATCGCCGTCATTTGAGTTGCTTTGACGTAAATAACAACCGTAAGGGCAGGTGTAATTGAGGCTGTATCTCCGAGGGGGCTACCTGGAATTGGAGGCTTAGTTCTTAGTTCTACAAAGGCTACACAACACCAATACGACACACACAGAGCACACGTTTCTCTTCGCAGCCACGAGCGATGTAAGCAAATGCAGGCGAATGGCCCACCTGTTTCCCACACACTTAAACACACACAGTCACATCTGCAAAGCCCGAGGGGGGCTTTGTGGAAGCACAGCATGAGGTGCCCATGAATGCACTCTGAATACTCATTATTAGTGACAGCTACAGGCATCTCGTTTGTCACTAAAAGGCTCCCGGCTTATAACACCAACTCATTTGTGATGCACAATGTCAACAGTGGACATTGACATGGTTAAGTAACACCTAATGATAATGACTGTGGCATTGATTGTTGATTGATTGTCCGTCGCACTTCTCGGTGGAAATCAGCAGGGCTTTGGTTATTGATCAAGTTTCAGCTGGTTTTCTGTGTAAATAAGAAGAACACAACGTAAAATATCAGCGTTATTCTGCTCAATGTAGCAATGACAGAGTTGATAACATTCAGAGAGAAATTATTCCTTCCAATAAAAACAACCAAAAAAACCAAAAATTATTCAGTACAGTACAGGCCAAACGTTTGGACGCACCTTCTCACTCTTTATTTTCATGGCTATTTACATTGTAGATCTTCACTGAAGGCATCAAAACTATGAATGAACATATGTGGAGTTACGTATGTACTTAACAAAAAAAAAGGTGAAATAACTGAAAACGTGTTTTAAATTCCAGTTTCTTCAAAATAGCCACCCTTTGCTCTGATTACTGCTTTGCACACTCTTGGCATACTCTCACGATGAGCTTCAATCACACCTGTGAAGTGAAAACCATTTCAGGTGACTACCTTTCAGTGTTTCCCATAAACTGCCAAGATACCTGTGGCGGTGGGGGCGTGGCTATGGGCGTGACTATGGGCATGGTCACCATGACATCATCAAGGAATTTGCATAATTTACTACAATGATATGATTTTCTCTAAAAAGGCTCAAAAAATGTATACTTACTAATTAATAATAACAGTTTTGTTTTAAACGTCCATCCATCCATCTATTTTACAATATAATTACAACACTTTATGTACATATTTATATACAGATTTGAACAATAAGTTATTCACTGAAATATATTTATTCATTGTGTTTCTTACAAAAACTATATCTTATAAAAATATAAAAGCTAAAATGTCTCTTAAAGCTCTGCCCCTTTGATTAGTGCATACTAAATAATTTAACTTTAGCCTACTACTACAACCATATTATTTACCAGCAACATAAAGTGAAACAGAGGCAGAGGTGTCCGGCCACAGTCAGTAACAAATAAACAGAAAACAGTAGTGGTGGTAGATAGACACAAAGCTTCATCAAACATCTGATCCACTGAACAAAGAGCTCCAAAAATCTTGATCCTACACTTCTCTTTTGTAAAGTAAATCTGAACAGCTGATATGGGCATCTACATCAACTATATGATTTGCCTGAGAAGCTGGACAGGACACACAAAAAAAAAAAAAAAAAGTTAAAAAAAATAAATAAAAATTGTGGCGGCCTTAATTCTTTCGTGTCGGGCCGCAACAAATAAATGAATGTGTGGGAACACTGCATTTTAAAGCTTATCGAGAGAATGCCAAGAGTGTGCGAAAAAGTAATCAGAGCAAAGGGTGGCTATTTTTAAGAGACTAGAATATAAAACATGTTTTCAGTTATTTCACCTTTTTTTTGTTAAGTACATAACTCCACATGTGTTCATTCATAGTTTTGATGCCTTCAGTGACAATCTACAATGTAAATAGCCATGAAAATAAATAAAAACACTTTGAGTAAGGAGAAGGTGTGTCCAAACTTTTGGCCTGTACTGTACATTAATATCAATAGAACAATAGTAATTATAGATAGTTTTATTGGATTTTTAAATTACAAATACCATTTAATTAAAGTGATGTATCAATACAATTTTAGACATACATTAAATAAAAAAACATTTAACTTAATTAAACAAATAAGATACTTAAGGTATTTTTGGCATTTGATTTTAGAGGCAGATTTTGAAAACTTTATATACCAATTGCTTTCCTTCCATCCATCCATCTTCTTCCGCTTATCCGAGGTCGGGTCGCGGGGGCAGCAGCCTAAGCCACTTTGTCCAGCTCCTCCCGGGGGATCCCTGGGCGTTCCCAGGCCAGCCGGGAGACATAGTCTTCCCAACGTGTCCTGGGTCTTCCCCCGTAGCCTCCTACCGGTCGGACGTGCTCGAAACACCTCCCTAGGGAGGCGTTCGGGTGGCATCCTAACCAGATGCCCGAACCACCTCATCTGGCTCCTCTTGATGTGGAGGAGCAGCGGCTTTACTTTGAGCTCCCCCCGGATAACAGAGCTTCTCACCCTATCTCTAAGGGAGAGCCCCGCCACCCTGGCGGAGGAAGCTCATTTCGGCCGCTTGTACCCGTGATCTTGTCCTTTCGGTCATAACCCAAAGCTCATGACCGTAGGTGAGGATGGGAACGTAGATTGACCGGTAAATTGAGAGCTTTACCTTCCGACTCAGCTCCTTCTTCACCACAACGGATCGATACAGCGTCCGCATTACTGAAGACGCTGCACCGATCCGCCTGTCAATCTCACGATCCACTCTTCCCTCACTCGTGAACAAGACTCCGAGGTACTTGAACTCCTCCACTTGGGGCAGGGTGTCCTCCCCAACCCGGAGATGGCACTCCACCCTTTCCCGGGCGAGAACCACGGACTCGGACTTGGAGGTGCTGATACCCATCCCGGTCGCTTCACACTCGGCTGCGAACCGATCCAGTGAGAGCTGAAGATACTGGCCAGATGAAGCCATCAGGACCACATCATCTGCAAAAAGCAGAGACCTAATCCTGCAGCCACCAAACCAGATCCCCTCAACACCCTGACTGCGCCTAGAAATTCTGTCCATAGAAGTTATGAACAGAATCGGTGACAAAGGGCAGTCCAACCCTCACTGGAAACGTGTCCGACTTGCTGCCGGCGATGCGGACCAAGCTCTGACACTGATCATACAGGGAGCGGACAATTGCTTTCCTAACATTTATTACTGAATAACCAGTTTTGCATAATTGTTTCAGTTCAGTTGTCCTAGAAATAAATAACATGCAATAACACGCAAAGTGTGAGGTGAAGGCACACAAAGCTGCTGTTTACCTAGCATGTACTTTTTTTCCTCGATGAAAATAACTCCCTGAGTATGATATAAATAAACATGCCACATATTTGAACAAAATCTTGATCAATGATCCTCACTTTGGCTCTTTGTTCTCTACGCCGGGATATTTTTGGCTGCGTGTGTGTCGCCTGTCTACTCTCACAATCACAGACGTGTCACGCTGCAGAGCGAAAGACGATGCGCAACTGCGTCGCGCGGCTTTGTAAAAAGCAGAAGCCTCCGCGACATATTTGTTCTATCCGTGAAAGATCTGTGGACGACTACGCTTTGCTATGTGAGGATGCCGTGGTCCGCCGCTGCACGAGTATGAGACAGCGTGCCAGCTGGACGCTGCCCCACAGCGTAAACAGTGACCCCGCAGCGGCAAATGAGCTGAAAAAGGCACGCTCGCGCTGAGGGTCAACACGGGTCTGTTGTGCGCGACTGATGTGGCGGCGTGCAGAGAGGGTGAACCTTGCCTTGCTGGCCTGGATATGCAACGTGCTGACTCAGCTTTTTCAGAACGGGAACACAGGGAGAGAGAGAGAGGGTGTAGCGACTAAAGATTTGGGTTCAGAAATAATTAGCTTGCGTTACCACTAGGGATGATGTTTGATAAGAAATTATCGCGTTTGAGCCCATTATCGAATCCTCTTATCGAACCGATTCCTTGTCGATTCTCTTATCGAATCCAGATATTTGGTTTAACAAAAGCTCACTTTTATTTTATAAAAAAAATAAAGAATTAAAATAAATAAATAAATATTGACTGTTGTTACCCCCCTAAAAAAATAAAATAAAATAAATAAATATTGACTGTTGTTACCCAAAGTATATTAAGTGGGATTTTTCAGAAAAACAAATATATACAGTAACACAAAAACAACCTGTCTCTGTGATCACTATAGGTGTATAAATAATAATATAGTGTTAAATAAAATCAGTCCCTTGGGCACGAAACTGAAAATAATACAGCTCTCCAAAAAGTGCACTTCTGCTGCTATTGGAACATCCTTCTGGGGTCCATCAGTGTGGCCTCCTCCAGGAATGACTGCACGAATTAGGGGGGAAATTAGCTGATTGTGAAGACTAGGGTGTCTGTTATTAAGTCTTTATCATTAGTATGTGGAATTAAATGATGGAATGGATTAGGTAATGAAGTTAAACATTGTACTGATATGATCCACTTTAAGAGGTTGTTCAAATTGATAGTGCTTACAAAGTGCAAAGAAGAATTATGAGAAATACTTTCTACATCAACTATATTATTTGCCTGAGAAGCTGGACAGGACAACAAAAAAAAAGAAAAGGGATTCGAGTCCATGGAATCGGTTCTTTTCTTATCAAACGGTTCTTTTCTTATTGAACAACCGGGAGAACCGGTTTCGAACATCATCCCTAATTACCACTGAGGATAGTGTAGGATTCGGTACGGTACAGAGCCGTTGGGGTTATGCTTG
>NC_084736.1:12087407-12187407 GCF_033978785.1 Entelurus aequoreus | reverse complement strand
TGCCTAATATTGTTGTGATGCCCCGCTGGATGCATTAAACAATGTAACAAGGTTTTCCAAAATAAATCAACTCAAGTTACGGGAAAAAAATGCCAACATGGCACTGCCATATTTATTATTGAAGTCACAAAGTGCATTATTTTTTTTAACATGCCTCAAAACAGCAGCTTGGAATTTGGGACATGCTCTCGCTGAGAGAGCATGAGGAGGTTGAGGTGGGGGGCTAGGGGGTAGCGGGGGGGGGGGTGTATATTGTAGCGTCCCGGAAGAGTTAGTGCTGCAAGGGGTTCTGGGTATTTGTTCTGTTGTGTTGTGTTGTGTTACGGTGCGGGTGTTCTCCCGAAATGTGTTGGTCATTCTTGTTTGGTGTGGGTTCACAGTGTGGCGCATATTTGTAACAGTGTTAAAGTTGTTTATACGGTCACCCTCAGTGTGACCTGTATGGCTGTTGACCAAGTATGCTTTGCATTCACTTGTGTGTGTGAAAAGCCGTAGATATTATGTGATTGGGCCGGCACGCAAAGGCAGTGCCTTTAAGGTTTATTGGCGCTCTGTACTTCTCCCTACGTCCGTGTACCACTCCATACAGCGGCGTTTTAAAAAGTCAGAAATTTTACTTTTTGAAACCGATACCGATAATTTCCGATATTACATTATTACATTACATTTATCGGCCGATAATATGGGCAGCCCGATATTTTCGGACATCTTTAAATTTAATTCAGAGTGATAAACAAGAAAATACAGTCTATATTGTGTGTCTGTTTATTTTGAAAAATAAAACATGTTTTAATGATTTCAATGTGTGTGATACAAAATCTAGGAATCGATAACGGTACTCAACGATATCAATGTTGGTACTTGTGTGTGTCCATGTGATAATAAATATTAATTTGTTTCATTATCAAAACATTATTTTCTATTTAATATTTGCTTTTAACAATTGCCAATATACATTAATTTCAGTTTGTCCTAGCTGTGTTGCCATAGTCCATAGTCTTTGCCATTAAGTTGAATGTGTTGAGTCCTACAAAGTGTATATACCTTAACTATTGTACTTATTACACACCAGCTGTTTGATTGTAACGGGCATCATAGTTTTAATTTTGATAACACAATTTGGAAGTGTTTAAATCGCCATGTAAAACGTTAATCAGGAGTATGTATATGGAAACTTTCAATGTAAATTAGCACCGTGCTAGCGTATTTTATAAGTGCAGGTTTACTCGACATACTTGCTTCTTTGGCTTGGAAAAGTGAAACATTACCTAGAGCCATTCCGTGTCGGCAATGAACATGCCTGTTTGCCAGCCAAGTGCTTGAGCCGGTGCCGAGTCTGCAACCGGAAGTGACGTCGTGCAATAAGGATATCGAAATATGGTACTGTTTGATTCTACGTGAATCGGTACCCTGTACCGACGAAATTCAGTCTGTACCTAATAAAAGTGCAGAATTTATTATCAATCTCTACAGTCAAGTTAACATTTTTTTTTCTATATTCTGTGTCCTTTACAGAGGACATTTTTTCGGTGTCTTTCTTTTGTCAAACTTACAAATTTAGGAAGAAAATCGCCCTGTGACAGAGCCACAGCAAAACAGAAGTACTTTTTGGGATACATACAACCTTTATTTAAACAAACAAACCACATTTATCTATCTTATATACACAACGTGTTATTGTTGTCTGTGTATGGTCACGCATTTACAATTTCCGTACACTATTTGTGATGACATAATGCATCTTTTTCTTTTGAGCCTACTGCTGGTTTTGACTTTGGATTATTTTCTGGTCTTCCTATTGCCTTCTTTAATAAAATATCACCGGGTTGTCTAAACTTTTTCCAACCACGGCTGCATGCAGAAAAATGTAAGGTTATCAAGTCAAGTCACTCTTAACGTTTTTTTTTTCTTGTTTATTCCTCTCCTAAAAACTGTCATGATGCCGTGACACATTTTTCCAATAAGCTACTTTGGCTACTGTTACTTTTCCCACATTTATGGCCTTTCCCCTTGCTTCTTCCTGGCACAGTGTTCCCACAGTGAGCTTGTGCAATAGTGCGGAAAGTGATTTTTTTATTTTTCATTTGTTCTCTTGTTTACACTGAACCTAAGAACTCTGGCATGATGCCGACACAGCAGCACATGATGGTTTGTGTAACTTGTAGGCATTCTCTACATCATTAGGAGCTCCACTGTTGTGGTTGCTACTTTTTCCACTGACATCTATTCTTTATTAAATTGCCATTATCTCCACCTGACTGTTATCAGGGTATATTCTGCATCCTATTGTTATGTTTGGAGGAGGGAGTTGACGGCACAGACACAAGGGGGCAGTATAGCTCTATGATTTATTATATATATATATATATATATATATATATATATATATATATATATATATATATATATATATATATATATATATATATATATATATATATATATATATATATATATATATATATACATATGTTAGAGATGTCCGATATTATCGGCCGATATATGCGTTAAAATGTAATATCGGAAATTATTGGTATCGATTTTTTTATTATCGGTATCGTTTTTTTTTTTTTTTTTATTTTTTTAAATTTTTTATTTATTTTTTTATTTTTATTAAATCAACATAAAAAACACAAGATACACTTACAATTAGTGCACCAACCCAAAAAAACCTCCCTCCCCCATTTACACTCATTCACACAAAAGGGTTGTTTCTTTCTGTTATTAATATTCTGGTTCCTACATTATATATCAATATATATCAATACAGTCTGCAAGGGATACAGTCCGTAAGCACACATGATTGTGCGTGCTGCTGGTCCACTAATAGTACTAACCTTTAACAGTTAATTTTACTAATTTTCATTCATTACTAGTTTCTATGTAACAGTTTTTATATTGTTGTACTTTCTTTTTTATTCCAGAAAATGTTTTTAATTTATTTATCTTATTTTACAATTTTTTTTAAAAAGGACCTTATCTTCACCATACCTGGTTGTCCAAATTAGGCATAATAATGTGTTAATTCCACGACTGCATATATCGGTTGATATCGGTATCGGTTGATATCGGTATCGGTAATTAAAGAGTTGGACAATATCGGAATATCGGATATCGGCAAAAAGCCATTATCGGACATCCCTAATATATATATATATATATTGTGTATATATATATATATATATATATATATATATATATATATATATATATATATATATATATATATATATATATATATATATATACTACCGTTCAAAAGTTTGGGGTCACATTGAAATGTCCTTATTTTTGAAGGAAAAGCACTGTACTTTTCAATGAAGATAACTTTAAACTCGTCTTAACTTTAAAGAAATACACTCTATACATTGCTAATGTGGTAAATGACTATTCTAGCTGCAAATGTCTGGTTTTTGGTGCAATATCTACATAGGTGTGTAGAGGCCCATTTCCAGAAACTATCACTCCAGTGTTCTAATGGTACAATGTGTTTGCTCATTGGCTCAGAAGGCTAATTGATGATTAGAAAACCCTTGTGCAATCATGTTCACACATCTGAAAACAGTTTAGCTCGTTACAGAAGCTACAGAACTGACCTTCCTTTGAGCAGATTGAGTTTCTGGAGCATCACATTTGTGGGGTCAATTAAACGCTCAAAATGGCCAGAAAAAGAGAACTTTCATCTGAAACTTGACAGTCTATTCTTCTTCTTAGAAATGAAGGCTATTCCACAAAATTGTTTGGGTGACCCCAAACTTTTGAACGGTAGTATATATATATATATATATATATATATATATATATATATATATATATATATATATATATATATATATATATATATATATATATATATACACTATATATAATAATCAACAATACTAATAAATAAACTATAGAATGGTGTGTGACAAAATCCAAGATTGTGTGTGTGAGGCTATGTGTGTGATTAGATGTAGTGTGTGTTACCTAGTGTTGTGTTGGGCGAGAGGAGGGACAAAGCAGGAAGGCAGTCGAGATTCAAGGGAGGCAAAAAGCGGGTTCGAGCCCGCGCCGGGACACCAATGGTGAATAAACTGCGTAAAAATGCAGATTTTTACTCTTACGGAGACAATAACCACCCAAAAATTTGGAGGCTTATACCAAACAGTAACAAAATAAATGCTGATGATCTGGTGGAATTTGACGGACTACCTGAAAGGTTAAATTTGGTTTAAAAGTACTATAAAAGTTTCAGCTGTTTTTTTCACCACCTTGCTGCAGCATCCCTTCTGCACATTAAGCCTACTTAGAGGATCAGGTATAGGATTTGTCCTTAATGACTGTAGTGAATCAGCCAGGCTGACTGCAAATGCAGCACGTCTACCGCAATAAATCTTTTGTGCACGCTCATACACAAAAACACTTCTCACTTTTAAATGGCATTATTCAGTAGCTACGGGGGGAAAAAAAATTTCAGTCCCTCTCGGAGATTGTGTGAAAATGGCCTTGAAATGATAAGGAATGTTTATTGCAGAATGTTGTAGCAATCCCCAAAGACCACACAATTATATTCTCAATCATTGTTTGTAGTAGTTAGGTAGTTTTTCGTCCTATTAACCTTTATTAGCCTTTGATTGTTCTGCACAAAAAGCTGAAATTTTTATCGGTATTTGGCTTAAAAAATATTCTAGGGTGCATTGAATCCATCAGACTAAACGTGGCGAGCTAACAGACAACAACAGTGATAAACGAATGTCTCCTGTATTTACTTTTTTGTTAGCTACGTTAAGGAAACATCATTTATCCAAGACGAGACTGAGAAGACCCTGAGGTAATGCATGCTGTCAGCAAGAAAAATGGTGATTAAAAAACAATTAAAGCAAAGTGTTGAGCAATACAAGTTAACTTTCGTCGTTTTTTTCTTTTTTTTAATGTTATTCGGTGACTAAAATGATCAGTCCTGCTGCATTACATTTACTTTGAGGTAGAGATGTCCGATAATGGCTTTTTTGCTGATATCCGATATTCCGATATTGTCCAACTCTTAATTACCGATTCCGATATCAACCGATATATACAGTCGTGGAATTAACACATTATTAGGGCTGCAACTAACGATTAATTTGATAATCGATTAATCTGTCGATTATTACTTCGATTAATAGATTAATAATCAGATAAAAGAGACAAACAACATTTCTATCCTATCCAGTATTTTATTGAAAAAAAACAGCATACTGGCACCATACTTATTTTGATTATTGTTTCTCAGCTGTTTGTACATGTTGCAGTTTATAAATAAAAGTTTATTAAAAAAAAAAAATATATATATTTTTTTATTAAAAAATGCGCATATTATAGATCCAACGAATCGATGACTAAATTAATCGGCAACTATTTTAATAATCGATTTTAATCGATTAGTTGTTGCAGCCCTACACATTATTATGCCTAATTTTGTTGTGATGCCCCGCTGGATGCATTAAACAATGTAACAAGGTTTTCCAAAATAAATCAACTCAAGTTATGGAAAAAAACGCCAACATGGCACTGCCATATTTATTATTGAAGTCAGAAAGTGCACTATTTTTTTTAACATGCCTCAAAACAGCAACTTGGAATTTGGGACATGCTCTCCCTGAGAGAGCATGAGGAGGTTGAGGTGGGCGGGGTTTGGTGGTAGCGGGGGGTGTATATTGTAGCGTCCCGGAAGAGTTAGTGCTGCAAGGGGTTCTGGGTATTTGTTCTGTTGTGTTTATGTTGTGTTACGGTGCGGATGTTCTCCCGAAATGTGTTTGTCATTCTTGTTTGGTGTGGGTTCACAGTGTGGCGCATATTTGTAACAGTGTGAAAGTTGTTTATACAGCCGCCCTCAGTGTGACCTGTATGGCTGGTGACCAAGTATGCGTTGCATTCACTTGTGTGTGTGAAAAGTCGTAGATATTATGTGATTGGGTCGGCACGCAAAGGCAGTGCCTTTAAGGTTTATTGGCGCTCTGTACTTCTCCCTACGTCCGTGTACACAGCGGCGTTTTAAAAAAGTCATACATTTTGCTTTTTGAAACCGATACCGATAATTTTGAAACCGATACCGATAATTTCCGATATTACAATTTAAAGCATTTATCGGCCGATAATATCGGCAGTCTGATATTATCGGACATCTCTAGCTTAGAGTGCTCATAAGTGAACTAATAAGTGACAAGTTTGGCACACAACTATGGCGACGAGGATGGGATAGTGTCCCCCTGGATTTTTTAAATGAAAAAAATGGGCCTAGGCTCAAAAAAGGTTGAAAAACACTGATTTACGTCACACATTTGGTGTTTGCTTGAGTACAAAATGTCAGCGGAGAAGTGTTTTGACCTAATCAGATCTTTAAAAGATCTTCCTACTACTAATAATACTACAAATGTTTCTTGAAATCGAAAATAACAAAGATTTGTCTATTGGTCTATGACTTGACTCTGTTTGAAACCAGGAAACAAATATCAGTAGGGAGGCAAGCAGGGTTGGGGTCATTGAGGGTAGAAGAGCAGATGGATGAAGACAGGACCACATGTCACCATCCGGTGGACCAAGCTCATGCTGCCTGAGATCACATTAGTGGAAAAGATTTGTCATTTCAGCAACAGAATGTCAGAGTATTGATTTTCACACTATATGGACAGTGTTTCCCATAAACTGCCAAGATACCTGTGGTGGTGGGGGCGTGGCTATGGGCGTGGTCACCATGACATCGAGTAATTTGCATAATTTACTACAATGATATGATTTTCTCTAAAAAGGCTAAAAAAAATTATACTTACTAATTAATAATAACAGTTTTGTTTTAAACGTCCATCCATCCATCCATTTTACAATATAATTACAACACTTTATGTACATATTTATATACAGATTTGAACAATAAGTTATTCACTTGAAATATATTTATTAATTGTGGTTCTTACAAAAAATATATCTTATAAAATATAAAAGCTAAAATGTCTCTTAAAGCTCTGCCCCTTTAATTAGTGCATACTAAATAATTTAACTTTAGCCTACAACTACAACCATAATATTTACCAGCAACATAAAGTGAAACAGAGACAGAGGTGTCCTGTCACAGTTAGTAACAAATAAACAGAAAACAGTAGTGGTCAAATACAAATAAGGCAACAAGAGAAGTATCCTACACTTCTCTTTTGTAAAGTAAATCTGAACAGCCTATATGGGCATCTACATCAACTATATGATTTGCCTGAGAAGCTGGACAGGACAAAAAAATAAAATAAATATATATATATATATATTTTAATTAATTAATTAATTATTTTTAAAATTTGTGGCGGACGTAATTCTTTCGTGGCGGGCCGCCACAAATAAATGAGTGTGTGGGAAACACTGATGGAACATTCTGGACGTTGTAGGTGCTTCTGTGCTGCATGTAGACCTTTACTGCGCAAAATGGGCCACTGAAATGTGGAGTGGTTGTCATGTCATGCTATTTATATTTATATATTTATATTCATATTTATTTATTGTCCGCCAAACAGACTCCAAGAAACTCATGTAGGGCTGCAACTAACGATTAATTTGACAATCGATTAATCTGTCGATTATTACTTCGATTAATCGATTAATAATCGGATAAAAGAGACAAACTACATTTCTATCCTTTCCCGTATTTTATTGGAAAAAAACAGCATACTGGCACCATACTTATTTTGATTATTGTTTCTCAGCTGTTTGTACATGTTGCAGTTTATAAATAAAGGTTGTTTTTTTTAACAGCCTCTGCGCATGCGCATAGCATAAATCCAACGAATCGATGACTAAATTAATCGGCAACTGTTTTTATAATCGACTTTAATCGATTTAATCGATTAGTTGTTGCAGCCCTAAACTCATGTCTTACTAACGATCCATCCTGTTTGATTTGTAAGTTGATTGTTGTTGACCGCATGAAGTCTTCACTCTTTAGTTAAGCAAATTCCAAATAAATAAATCGTTCTCGTCCTTGGAGATGTGCTGAGTGAGTCATCATTTGCAGAAGAGTTTGTTTGTGTAATACAAAGTCCGGCTTGGCTCAATGCTGGGAGGTATTGAAGTGTAGACGGAAATGTTTGTCGTCCAGGAAATCTTCACTAAAACGATGTTAATGAATTTGTGACGCATTTAAGAGTAAAGTGTAAGAATGCCTTAAATAAATCTGTGGAATGCTTCAAGGGTGTTCTTCTTCGTTGTGTTTTACCAAATTGATCTTAATGGGCTCATACACTGGAGATATGCATAGCTAAATGAAGTGAAGTAAATTAATATAGTGCTTTTTCTCTAGAGACTCAAAGCGCTAAATGCTAACTATGACACATCCTGCTTTGCATACTATATGAATGAATGAAATGAGTTTATTTCGGTCATATAATCAAACATCAACCATTTTGTATGACCAGTTTAACAGTACAGATTATACATATTTAACAATCATACACATTTACACACAAAAAGAAAAGAAAAGAAAAAGGAATAGGCTGAAGCCAATGCTTATATTTGCCTATCCTATACATTCACTGAAAATTTGATTGCCTGGAACATCAACGTTAAAAAAAAAAAATCAATGGGATGAAAGTAATTGCTACTATATTTTATAATTTTCAATTATTTCACCTTTCAAAGTTTTCTTAAACCTTAACAAAGAACTCCATGTCTCCAGCTCATCACTAAGCTTGTTCCACCATTTAACTCCTAAAACTGAAATACATTTGTATTTTATACTCGTTCTTACTTTACCTATTTCAAAAGTCAATACCCCCCGTAAATTATAGTTTTCTCCTCTTAAATGAAATAACCTAAGAATACAAGCTGGAAGGCTGTTGTTCTTTACTCGAAACATAATGTCCATTGTTTTTAAAAAGACAATATCTGAAAATTTTAACACATTAGAACTTATAAATAATGGATTGGTATGTTCATAGTAGCACGCTTTGTGTATTATTCTAATGACCCTTTTTTGAAGTTTAATTATTGGGTCCATGTTTGTTCTATAAACATTTCCCCAAACTTCAACACAATATGTTAAATATGGAAAAATAAAAGAATAATATAACATATGCAGACATTTCTTATTCAGCATGTGTCTTACTTTATAAAGAATAGCAATGGATTTGGATATTTTTACCTTTATATATTCAATATGCGGTTTCCAACATAATTTATGATCAATTATTATTCCCAATAATTTAGTTTCATATACTCTATCAATTACCATTAGATTTAATTTTAATTTAGCTTCACAATTACTATATAATACTTAAGAGCCAAACAGTACTTTTTTACTTTCGTTTCACTTATTCACTGATACATTAGCAAAACATGTACTGAATAATCCTGGGTTTTTACGTGATATAGTAGAAATTATTGCCAGACAGGGTTTTAAACAAAAACCAAATAGAGTTGCATTGCCCCAGAAGGTAGGTCAGCTCAATCTGCCAGATGGCCCAGTTCAGTCTTGACCACAGGAACTTGGACCACGCACTAGGTGACACGAATATTTAAAGCAAAGACTCCCTAATTAGTCCCTTCAGTCTTTCTTTTCACGTTGCAGTTCAGACTATTTAAGGTAACGCAGTATGTTAGTGACAGCTTTTTCTTTGTAAATTCTCTTTGCTGCTAGTCCTTAAAGCCCAAAGTGTGCACACTCTCAAAATATGGCCGCAAAGAGACTGTGCACGGTTTGTTCTTATTGTCAACCAGGTACACAGATGGCTGGAGTAATATTTTGCTACATAAAGGAGACGAGTGATTGCAATTCCTGGAGAAATTGCGTCTTGTGTTGAGAGATGCTGTCCTTGAGCCGGCATACCAAAGGAATACATGAATTGAGGACTATATTGCTGGTCAATGCATAACAGCATGTCACCGCCATCCCAAGATAAAGGGGAACCAATGTTTTCAAGACAAATCTACTAAAAAACTTGCTGATTCTATTGTTCCCGATCCATCCACCAATCAATTTTTCTACCGCTTGTCCCTCAGAATAGGGAATGACTTCCATTACCTAGATAACATAGAAGGGACCTCCCTTCTATGTTATCTAGGTTATCCAGGGTAAATCCCACCTAACCTTATCCTTGTCCACACACACACACAATGGTCGTTTAAAGGCCTACTGAAATTAAATTTTCTTATTTAAACGGGGATAGCAGATCCATTCTATGTGTCATACTTGATCATTTCGCGATATTGCCATATTTTTGCAAAAGGATTTAGTAGAGAACATCGACAATAAAGTTCGCAACTTTTGGTCGCTGATAAAAAAAAGCTTTGCCTGTACCGGAAGTAGCGTGACGTCACAGGTTGAAGGGCTCCTCACATTTCCCCATTATTTACACCAGCAGCGAAAGCGATTCGGACCGAGGAAGCGACGATTACCCCATTAATTTGAGCGAGGATGAAAGATTCGTGGATGAGGTACGTGAGAGTGAAGGACTAGAGTGCAGTGCAGGACGTATCTTTTTTCGCTCTGACCGTAACTTAGGTAAAAGGGCTCATTGGATTCCACACTTTCTCCTTTTTCTATTGAGGATCACGGATTTGTATTTTAAACCACCTCGGATACTATATCCTCTTGAAAATGAGAGTCGAGAACGCGAAATGGACATTCACAGTGACTTTTATCTCCAGACAATACATCGGTGAAGCACTTTAGCTACAGAGCTAACGTGATAGCATCGTGCTTAAATGCAGATAGAAACAAAATAAATAAGCCCTTGACTGGAAGGATAGACAGAAGATCAACAATACTACCAAACTCTGGACCTGTAACCACACGGTTAATGCTGTACCGCCAGGCGAAGCCTAGCAATGCTGTTGCTAACAGCGCCATTGAAGCTAACTTAGCTACGGGACCTCGACAGAGCTATGCTAAAAACATTAGCTATCCACCTACGCCAGCCCTCATCTGCTCATCAACACCCGTGCTCAACTGCGTTCCAGCGATCGACGGCGCGACGAAGGACTTCACCCGATCGTCGATGCGGTCGGCGGCTAGTGTCAGATAGCGTGTCTGCTATCCAAGTCAAAGTCCTCCTGGTTGTGTTGCTGCAGCCAGCCGCTAATACATCGATCCCACCTACAGCTTTCTTCTTTGCAGTCTCCATTGTTCATTAAACAAATTGCAAAAGATTCACCAACACAGATGTCCAGAATACTGTGGAATTTTGAGATGAAAACAGAGCTGTTTGTATTGGGATACAATGTGTCCGAATACTTCCGCTTCAACCATTGACGTCACGCGCAAACGTCATCATATATAGACGTTTTCAACCGGAAGTTTCCCGGGAAATTTAAAATTGCACTTTATAAGTTAACCCGGTTGTATTGGCATGTGTTGCAATGTTAAGATTTCATCATTGATATATAAACTATCAGACTGCGTGGTCGGTAGTAGTGGCTTTCAGTAGGCCTTTAAGACCCCCTCCGTCCGCAGATGCAAAGCGACCTAATACGCATGCTCGGAAAATGCGCACGTCATAGTCACCTCCAGTGTTGCTTTGTGTGCAAGTTCTTAAATGTAACTTATCTGAACAATATCCAGTGTTGTGGTATTTCAATTAACTGGAATCCAGTGTGCTGTGGGGCCCTATTGTAGTGAATCACACCTTAGCCATCATAAATCGATCGAATCTTTAATGGACATGTGAAAGTAAACAATGTGACAAAGAACATTTTACAACAATCATTCTTGGGATCTAGATATCTGGTCAGGACACTCCTCACTCTTTTGCCTTCACCTTTATTGTCCATTCCTTTTTGGTGACTTTATATACTTTGGACCTAGACGTTGAGTCTGCGATATACATGGCGGACAATAACTGCTCTGCCAGTCCAAATGCATTCAATGTTTTCCGTAGTCTTCCCTCAACGGCCAGGTAATACGAAGCAAACGCTACCTTTTTTGTCACATCCACGGGAGCTCACATTCTTGTTGTCTCTCCTTCGACAAATGAACAAAGTTTTTTTGGTAAGTAGAATCACCGCTGACCCGGACAGTCGAAAGTTCTCTTGCCGTCTGAAATGTGTAGTATCCCAAATAGCTGCAATCGCTTTCTCTTACGGTATTCATGTGTGATTTCCACAAGCGTCTGTACATGTAGAGGAAGGGGAAACACGGGCATGTCTGGATGACTCGCCTCCATCTTTCTAGTGTTTACCACTTAGTGGAAACAAGTTTTTATGAAGCTGGCTGCGGCGTGTTCTTTCCGACGTCACTTACTGGGTGGGCCGCAGTCTTTCTGGCGTCACTTCCTCTCCGAACTCAGTTTGTAAACGATCGATGAGTCCACACTGAGCTAAGAGGCGGAGATTCAAGAAATACACGGCGCATTGATTGATTGATTGAAACTTGTATTAGTAGATTGCACAGTTCAGTACATATTCCGTACAATTGACCACTAAATGGTAACACCCGAATAAGTTTTTCAACTTGTTTAAGTCGGGGTCCACGTTAATCAATTCATGATACAAATATATACTATCAGCATAATACAGTCATCACACAAGTTAATCATCAGAGTATATACATTGAATTATTTACAATTCGGGGGGTGGGATGTGGAGGGTTTGGTTGATATCAGCACTTCAGTCATCAACAATTACATCATCAGAGAAATGGGCATTGAAACAGTGTAGGTCTGACTTGGTAGGATATGTACAAAGAGCAGAGAACATAGTGAGTTTAGATAGCATAAGAACAAGTATATACATTAGAAATACATTTGATTATTTACATTTGGTTATTTACAATCCGGGGATGTGGAGGGGGGAGGGTTTTAGTCAAGGGTTGAAGTTGCCTGGAGGTGTTCTTTTAGTGCGGTTTTGAAGGAGGATAGAGATGCACTTTCTTTTACACCTGTTGGGAGTGCATTCCATATTGATGTGGCATAGAAGGAGAATGAGTTAAGATCTTTGTTAGATCGGAATCTGGGTTTAACGCGGTTTGTGGAACACTTACCCGTGTAAAAAATTATCTAAGGAGGGTTACCTTAAATGGTGATTTAGTGTGGCTGATACGATGCTTAGGCTAAATAATTATTTGTTTAATAGGGTTATCCGGCTTAGTGTAGACAGCCTGAGATACACAAAGAAATTAAGGACTAAATGGCAGAGGGGTTAGTGCATGTGCCTCACAATACGAAGGTCCTGAGTAGTCCTGAGTTCAATCCCGGGCTCGGGATCTTTCTGTGTGGAGTTTGCATGTTGCGTGGGTTCCCTCCGGGTACTCCGGCTTCCTCCCACCTCCAAAGACATGCACCTGGGGATAGGTTGATTGGCAACACTAAATTGGCCCTAGTGTGTGAATGTGAGTGTGAATGTTGTCTGTCTATCTGTGTTGGCCCTGCGATGAGGTGGCGACTTGTCCAGGGTGTACCCCGCCTTCCGCCCGAATGCAGCTGAGATAGGCTCCAGCACCCCCTGCGACCCCAAAAGGGACAAGCGGTACAAAATGGATGGATGGATGGAACAACACCATGTAGCTTTGATGAAAGATACAATTACATTTTCACATCAACTTTGATGGCTCCCATGCATGTTAAAGACTATCTTTCGAGGAGGAGAACAAGGTCCTTACTAGCACTGACATGCTGGCCTTGGTATTGTTGTACTATCTGGGTCAGGCGTGGATGTCAGTGTCTTTCTCAGCATCTCCCTCTCCTGCTGTTCACGTCTCTCTCAGGGACTCTCCCTCTTCTGAGCAGACACGGGAGGCCAGGCCTAAAAATAGGAAGCATTGTTCTTCCTGTCCTTTTTTTTTCTTGTTCGCCAAACAGCCCTTCTTTTTATTCCGACAACACCCTGCCCTTGTGCCGCTTGTTGTCCGTCTCCGCGGCGGCGTCACGTGTGTCGATCCAAGGCCTCGAATTCGTTCTGCGTTGTCGCGGAGTGCACTAGGTCACCTTGAACCATGTCTGAGCACTTTGCACTCGTGTCCTCTGCCCTCTCCTTCAGTGTGCATTTTACACAAACACCCACAAGCACTTCCTATCATGTCCTACATTTGTGTCCACCCCTGGGAGTGGGTAAAAAAAGAAATAACTCTCCTCAGCAGTAATTCATTCCAGTTCTACACTACATGGAGCATAGGTGTCATATGGAAGATGGATATGCATTAATATTGTATTTGCAACCCTTGTCGTGTCTCGTTTACACCATCAATTTAAGTCTGTCAATGTCATTATTTCAATTAAATTTCAAAGGACAGCATACATTTTTTATATATGTGACCCGTGCTGGCAAAATGAGTCGGAATACGCACAGGCTAATTTTGACCTACAGGCAAATACCGTATTTTCCGCACCATAAGCCGCACCTAAAAACCACAATTTTTGTCAAAAGCAGACAGTGCGGCTAATAACCCGGTGCGCCTTATATATGGATTAATATTCATATTTATTTTCATAAGGTTTAGGTCTCGCAACTACGGTAAACAGCCGCCATCTTTTTTCCCCGTAAAAGAGGAAGCGCTTCTTCTTCTACGGTAAGCAACCGCCCCCATAGAAGAGGAAGCGCTTCTTCTTCTACTGTAAGCAACCGCCAAGGTGAGCACCCGCCCCCGTAGAAGAAGAAGCTCGCGGATATTTAATTTCATTTGTGTGTTTCTGTAAAGACAACAAAATGTCTCCTACTAAGAGACACGCGTACAAGGTTCCACTGACTTTTGATATTCATGTGAACCGCACTGTGGATACAACGGGAACACGTACGGTGAATATTCGCACCACAGGGAATGAGAAGTCGTCCTACTGTGGTTCTAGCTAGCCATGCTAACGGCCAGAAACTTCCGCCCACGGTGATATTCAAAAGGAAGACCTTGCCAAAAGAGAACTTTCCAGCCGGCGTCATCATAAAAGCTAACTCGAAGGGATGGATGGATGAAGAAAAGATGAGCGAGTGGTTGATAGACGTTTACGCGAAGACACCGGGTGACTTTTTTCACGCAGCGCCGTCCCTGTTGATCTATGACTGCATGCGCGTCCACATCATCGATGGTGTCAAAAAACAAGTGAAGCACACCGAAGAAGAATAATTCGAGGGATTTGTAGATGAGTAATAACTTCAGAAAGTAAGCTTTAAATGTTTATTTTGTGTGTTGTGTGACACTAACGTATGAGCAACGTTGAGTTATTGATGTTGCTATTGCTCTGCACTATTTTGAGTGTTACTATTTTTGTGATTGCACATTTGCACATTACATTTTGGGAGTGAACAGAGTTGTTAGAACGCTGGTTTGTAATATATTATTAAAGTTTGACTGACCTATCTGACTGTTTTGTTGACATTCCCTTTAGCGTAGCGTAGGTGCGGCTAATAGCACGGGGCGGCTAATAGGTAAACAAAGTTTTGAAATATGCCGTTCATTAAACGTGCGGCTAATAACACGGGGCGCCTTATGGTGCGGAAAATACGGTAAGTGAAAAAATTTTATCTTGGTTGAAATTTAGATTTTCACAAAAATGAGTCCATAAAGCCACAATCTAGCGATCCCAATCATCGAAATAGCAAGAAAACATCTTAAATCACCTTTATTTGAAGGTTTTGTACGAGGTATGTCTTCAGAAATTAGTCCTTTGTGTTAAAATTCCTTGAGAAAACCAAGTGTTTTCAACGCTCACTCGCGGCAATAAGGGGGAATCCCCCTAGCCATATTTGGTATCATTGTGACGCCAAGTTTACCTACTTTCTAAAAATGAGCATGGAATTCCCGATGACGCCATTCTGAACCAATATAATTCGAGTTTTTAAACCTGTCCCGACGTAAACAAATCCGGCTTGTTGCTAAGCGGTCGCTGTGAGGCGTACCCTCATTGGTTGAATCACCCCGCGCGGTGCATTGTGGTATCATGGCAGCGCCCTGATGAAAAACAACACACAGTAATTCGAGCGGAATATTTGGTGAAAAAAGGTGATTTTCGAACATTTAATTAATATTTTTGTGGATAAGTTAGACTGTTTTACATTCCGTAGTGGATTTAGAAGGTGGAGAGGGTACACAGGTGGTTGCAAGTGCGCTAAATTCACTGCAGTCGGCGAATCTTCTTAGTGCTGCTGGTCAGGAATATTACGGACAGCTGACCAGCTGACAAACTGACCAGTGAACAAAAAAACTGTGACATAACAGTGTTGACATTTTTGTACATAACCGTTTTCAATAGAGTTGAATATATATTTTTCCTTTAGACATGGGATTTGACTTTAATTGTACCCATTTTGGTGTTGCTACAAGGACTTTTAAGGTATGGTTGCTATGGAGTTTTGTTTTGGAACATTCTGTTCTGGAACAGTAAACTTTAAGCTGGTTTTTCTCAAAACGGACCCTCAAACTTGGTCGACTTCAATCGGATGTAACTCGGTCATTTTCTGTCCGATTCCAACAAACCATATATCATTTTGAAGGTCTTTAGATGGAGAATGTGTAAATAACAATAACTCAGTTTTTAAAATGTCCTCATTGTGACTCATTTTGCCAGCACAGGTCACATATTTCATACTATATGTGTATGTTGATAATATGCTGACATCTATTTCAGGGGTGTCAAACTCATTTTAGCTCAAGGCCCGCATGAAGGAAAATCTATTCCCACGCGGGCCGGACTGGTAAAATCATAGCAAAATAATTTAAAAATAAAGACAACTTCAGATTCTTTTCTTTGTCTTACTTTGGGCAAAAATAGAACAAGTACAATTCTGAAAATGTACATACCGTATTTTTCGGAGTATAAGTCGCTCCGGAGTATAAGTCACACCGGGCGAAAATGCATAATAAAGAAGGGAAAAAACATATATAAGTCGCACTGGAGTATAAGTCGCATTTTTGGGGGAAATTTATTTGATAAAAGCCAACACCAAGAATAGACATTTGAAAGGCAATTTAAAATAAATAAAGAATAGTGAACAACAGGCTGAATAAGTGTACGTTATATGAGGCATAAATAACCAACTGAGAACGTGCCTGGTATGTTAACGTAACATATTATGGTAAGAGTCATTCAAATAACTATAACATATAGAACATGCTATACGTTCACCAAACAATCTGTCACTCCTAATTAGGGATGTCCCGATCCAGGTTTTTGCACTTCCGATCCGATACCGATGTTGCTTTTGCACTTCTGATCCGATACTGGCCTTATCCGAGCATGTGTTAAAGTTTAAAGTTATCTAGCCTACTTAGTTGTTGTTTAAAAAAAAATACATACATAAATAAATACAATCATGTGTGCTTACGGACTGTATCCCTGCAGACTGTATTGATCTATATTGATATATAATGTATATATTGTGTTTTTTATGTTGATTTCATAAAAAAAAATAAAAAAAATATTTTTTTTTTTTAAATTTCTTGTGCGGCCCGGTGCCGGTCCGCGGCCCGGTGATTGGGGACCACTGTCTTACGTGAATGAGCTAAATAATATTAATTGATATTTTACGGTAATGTGTTAATAATTTCACACATGAGTCGCTCCTGAGTATAAGTCGCACCCCCGGCCAAACTATGAAAAAAACTGCGACTTATAGTCCGAAAAATACGGTACTACAAATAATCCTCTTGGCAAAACACTTGATGTAAGTTGAAAACTCTGAGGAAGAAATTGGTGCAGTTTCAAAAACACCATGTCTCAGTGTTTTAACAAAGCCATTAATCTTTAAAAGCATTTCCTGTTTAGCATTCTAACGTTGGCAGTTTATTAAAAATGTTTGGAAAAGCAACCGATTGTTTCCACAAACCGCCTGCATACTGCCACAACACATTCATTAATCATCATTCAAATATTACAATTATATTTAAACATGGTGTCAGTTATCAAAACGACTTTGTGATGCGGTTTTGTGAACAGAGCCTGCCGGGACTTAAAGACCTCGTTTGAATTCTTCCACTTTCTGTAGCCTTTGTTCCGTGTCCATATTCTTGTCTTTGTCTTTGTGTTTCGTAGATGTTTCATAGTGTCTTCTTAGATTATATTCTTTCATTACAGCCCCACTTTCTCCACACAGAACATGTACTCTGCCTCCCACCTGGCTTGAACCCCCCTGTTCTCACCGTCCACCTTCCCTTCAGCCATTATTGGGGAGCGGGGTTGCTGAAAGTTGACATCTGCCCTCAATGCTGATGAATAATGAAGCCGAGGACCACTTGCGGCGTTGCAGTGAATTCGCGGGCTACCGTTGTATTGTGGGTAATGGAGTTTTGGTGCATGCAAAACAGCAGCAGGCGGCTGTGTCCTGCGGGCCGGTAATACTAATCATAGAGGCCATAGATAATTCATTCGAGCCTTGACTTTGGCACCTAGGATTTAGATCCAATGCAGTTAAAGGCCTACTGAAATGAATTTTTTTTATTTAAACGGGGATAGCAGATCCATTCTATGTGTCATACTTGATAATTTTGCGATATTGCCATATTTTTGCTGAAAGGATTTAGTATAGAACAACGACGATAAAGTTCGCAACTTTTGGTCGCTGATAAAAAAAAAACCTTGCCTATACCGGAAGTAGCGTGACGTCACAGGAGGTAGGATTCTTCACAATTCTCCGTTGTTTACAATGGAGCTAGAGAGATTCGGACCGAGAAAGCGACGATTACCCCATTAATTTGAGCGAGGATGAAAGATTCGTGGATGAGGAACGTTAGAGTGAAGAACTAGAGAGGCAGTGCAGGGTGTATCTTTTTTCGCTCTGACCGTAACTTAGGTACAAGGTCTCATTGGATTCCAAACACTCTCCTTTTTCTATTGTGGATCACGGATTTGTACATTAAACCACCTCGGATACTATATCCTCTTGAAAATGAGAGTCGAGAACGCAAAATGGACATTCACAGTGACTTTTATCTCCACGACAATACATCAGCGAAGCTCTTTAGCTACTGAGCTAACGTGATAGCATCTGGCTCAAATGCAGATAGAAACAAAGTAAATAAATCCCTGACTGGAAGGATAGACAGAAGATCAACAATACTATTAAACCATGGACATGTAACTACACGGTTAATAATTCTCAGCCTGGCAAAGCTTAACAATGCTGTTGCTAACGACGCTGAAGCTAACTTAGCAACCGGATCTCACAGAGCTATGATAAAAACATTAGCGCTCCACCTGCGCCAGCCAGCCCTCATCTGCTCATCAACACCCGTGCTCACTTGCGTTCCAGCGATCGACGGCGCGACGAAGGACTTCACCCGATCATCCGTGCGGTTGGCGGCTAGCATCGGCTAGGCGTCTGCTATCCAAGTAAGTACTCCTTGTTGTGTTGCTACAGCCAGCCGCTAATACACCGATCCCACCTACAACTTTCTTCTTTGCAATCTCCATTGTTCATTAAACAAATTGCAAAAGATTCACCAACACAGATGTCCAGAATACTGTGGAATTTTGAGATGAAAACAGAGCAGTTTGTATGGTGACACATTGGGTACGAATACTTCCGTTGCCGTCGTGACGTCACGCGCATACGTCATCATACATAGACGTTTCCAACCGGAAGTTTAGCGGGAAATTTAAAATGGCACTTTATAAGTTAACCCGGCCGTATTGGAATGTGTTGCAATGTTAAGATTTCATCATTGATATATAAACTATCAGACTGCGTGGTCGGTAGTAGTGGCTTTCAGTAAGCCTTTAACTAAAATAGATCAAATTTTACAAGTTGCTTTTAACTATTTGATTAATTGATTTTATTTTCATTGTATAATGAACCACAATGTTTATCATTGTGTTTGTAGGGCCTACAACCACAATGATAAACATTGTTAGATGGTATCGATCACTACTGGGCATTATCATTACAGTCCACTTTCTCCCACTGGCGCTAGAAGGTTCTGCTAGTCGGTTTTCCAGCCTCTTGACGAGACGGAAGGCGCCCGACCAAGGATCATGCTCACAGGGTATTTATAGACTTGAGTGGGCTTCGCGGACGGAGGCGTGGAATGTGTCAGGGAGAGGCAAAAACATCATTGATCAAAGACAGTGACTCTTTATATTTTTCCCAAGTGGTGGACCGAGGGGCAAACAATAGCTATTGTACAGTACCGAAAGCCCCCCTTGTGATCAGGCTCCTCCGCCCACACTGAGTTCTGAGCACCTACACAGGTGAGCGGTCCGAACTCAACACCTGCCAGTTCTAGCCTCCTTCCCCTCTCTGCAGCCTCTGAATGGCTGCTCCTCTTTGGATGTTTAAAAATACACTCATGGTGGTAGGCGTTTGGAGAGTAAATGCACTCCACATGGAGCCGTGCCATCGTATTATGTGTGGGCTTTACAGCAAAGCTGGAGGTTTGCTTGTCATCACAGGAAAAAAAAAGACACACGTAAATCAAAACTCAACCATGGAATTGGCCCGTCGCCTCATGTAAAACCTACTGGTGCATGTTTGTGTTTCTTGCTTCTGAGAAAATCCTATTTACAGTGACGTTCCTGTCAAAAGGCAACTCAAACTGAGCAGTAGTCTCGTGTCTTGCAGTGATTTGTGAGTTGAAATCAAATGAGAAAAGCTAAATAAACAGCAGCAACAAGCACCTGGTACAAAACAACCAGCAAAGCGCTGTCCTGCCCACAGTTAGATGTTGATTTGTGCCACAGTGCTATCAACATATCATTAGTTTGAATATTGTATCATTTTGATTGTGTCAGAATCTGCACTGTGTCCATGGCAACCATTTTTTTTCTCTCTGCAAAACACCTGTTTTCAGAAAGTTGTTAGCTCCTGAATTATGTATGAACCATTACTCAATATTGTTTACCTTTATTATTATTTATCGGCTCGTAAACATTATGCCCATTAGCCAAGGTTGTGGCCACTTGGTTAAATTAAACAATGTAATCATCATCGGCGGTCACTCGACGCGAGTATGACGGTCCTCCTGGTAGGGGGGTATCCCTTTATGGAGGATGCCTGTGCGTGACTTTGTTTAACGTGGGGAGACTGGTGCACAGGCGGTCACATTTTTAGAATGTGAAATGGCTGAAAACTGTATCATGATTTATGTGTTTTATATCTGTTAATATACACTACCGTTCAAAAGTTTGGGGTCACCCAAACAATTTTGTGGAATAGCCTTCATTTCTAAGAACAAGAATAGACTGTCGAGTTTCAGATGAAAGTTCTCTTTTTCTGGCCATTTTGAGCGTTTAATTGACCCCACAAATGTGATGCTCCAGAAACTCAATCTGCTCAAAGGAAGGTCAGTTTTGTAGCTTCTGTAACGAGCTAAACTGTTTTCAGATGTGTGAACATGATTGCACAAGGGTTTTCTAATCATCAATTAGCCTTCTGACCCAATGAGCAAACACATTGAACCATTAGAAAACTGGAGTGATAGTTGCTGGAAATGGGCCTCTATACACCTATGTAGATATTGCACCAAAAACCAGACATTTGTAGCTAGAATAGTCATTTACCACATTAGCAATGTATAGAGTGTATTTCTTTCAAGTTAAGACTAGTTTAAAGTTATCTTCATTGAAAAGTACAGTGCTTTTCCTTCAAAAATAAGGACATTTCAATGTGACCCCAAACTTTTGAACGGTAGTGTATATTGATATTTTTATGACCTATCAAAAATGACCAAGAGACAAATATATTCTTTTACAAACCCTGTTTCCATATGAGTTGGGAAATTGTGTTAGATGTAAATATAAACGGAATACAATGATTTGCAAATCATTTTCAACCCATATTCAGTTGAATATGCTACAAAGACAACAAATTTGATGTTCAAACTGATAAAAAAAAAATGTTGTGCAAATAATCATTAACTTTAGAATTTGATGCCAGCAACACGTGACAAAGAAGTTGGGAAAGGTGGCAATAAATACTGATAAAGTTGAGGAATGCTCATCAAACACTTATTTGGAACATCCCACAGGTGAACAGGCAAATTGGGAACAGGTGGGTGCCATGATTGGGTATAAAAGTAGATTCCATGACATTCTCAGTCATTCACAAACAAGGATGGGGCGAGGGTCACCACTTTGTCAACAAATAATAATAATAATAATAATAATAATGAATTGCATTTGTTACGCACTTTACTTTTGTTAAAATCTCAAAGTGCTACAAAGTATTAAAAATAAAAATAGAAAGTAAGAATATATAATAAAAAATTAAAATAGAAATGAATCATGACACACACTAGATAAAACAGAAACATAGATAAAGTAGAAATAAGAGCCTGAAAGCACTGGATAAAAAAACAGATAAGCAAGCAGTGCGTGAGCAAATTGTTGAACAGTTTAAGAAAAACCTTTCTCAACCAGCTATTGCAAGGAATTTAGGGATTTCACCATCTACGCTCCGTAATATCATCAAAGGGTTCAGAGAATCTGGAGAAATCACTGCACGTAAGCAGCTAAGCCTGTGACCTTCGATCCCTCAGGCTGTACTGTATCAACAAGCGACATCAGTGTGTAAAGGATATCACCACATGGGCTCAGGAACACTTCAGAAACCCACCGTCAGTAACTACAGTTGGTCGCTACATCTGTAAGTGCAAGTTAAAACTCTCCTATGCAAGGCGAAAACCGTTTATCAACAACACCCAGAAACGCCGTCGGCTTCGCTGGGCCTGAGCTCATCTAAGATGGACTGATACAAAGTGTAAAAGTGTTCTGTGGTCTGACGAGTCCACATTTCAAATTGTTTTTGGAAACTGTGGACGTCGTGTCCTCCGGACCAAAGAGGAAAAGAACCATCCGGATTGTTATAGGCGCAAAGTTGAAAAGCTAGCATCTGTGATGATATGGGGGTGTATTGGTGCCCAAGACATGGGTAACTTACACATCTGTGAAGGCACCATTAATGCTGAAAGGTACATACAGGTTTTGGAGCAACATATGTTGCCATCCAAGCAACGTTGTCATGGACGCCCCTGCTTATTTCAGCAAGACAATGCCAAGCCACGTGTTACATCAACGTGGCTTCATAGTAAGCGGGTACTAGACTGGCCTGCCTGTGGTCCAGACCTGTCTCCCATTGAAAATGTGTGGCGCATTATGAAGCCTAAAATACCACAACGGAGACCCCCGGACTATTGAACAACTTAAGCTGTACATCAAGCAAGAATGGGAAAGAATTCCACTTGAGAAGCTTAAAAAATGTGTCTCCTCAGTTCCCAAACGTTTACTAAGTGTTGTTAAAAGGAAAGGCCATGTAACACAGTGGTGAACATGCCCTTTCCCAACTACTTTGGCACGTGTTGCAGCCATAATCCTCTGGGTTATCAAGGCAGAGAGGAAAGGAAATGTCAACACGACCATGGAAAACACTCAGTCAATGTAAACAAAATTCAATAACCTCTTCAGATTAATGTTAAAAATGAGGAATACGTACAACATGCTAAATAAAGTGTAACACAATAGTACAAAGTGTGAAAATGTAAACATAGAGAAACCGAAGAACTATTTTCTGCAGGTGTCGTGCTAGGAAGTTGCAGCTGTGCTCTAAAGCAGTGTTTTTCAACATTTTTTTGAGCCAAGGCACATTTTTTGCGTTGAAGAAATCTGGAGGCACACCACCAGCAGAAATCGTTAAAAAAACGAAACTCAGTTGACAGTAAAAAGTCGTTGTCGCAATTGTTGGATATGACTTTAAACCATAACCAAGCATGCATCACTATAGCTCTGGTCTCAAAGTAGGTGTACTGTCACCACCTGTCACATCACGCCGTGAGTTTTTTTGGTGTTTTCCGGTGTGTAGTGTTGTAGTTCTTGTCTTGTGCTCCTAATTTGGTGGCTTTTTCTCTTTTTTTGGTATTTTCCTGGAGCAGTTTCATGTCTTCCTTTGAGCGATATTTCCCGCTTCTACTTTGTTTTGGCAATCAAGAATATTTCAGTCGTTTTTATCCTTCTTTGTGGGGACATTGTTGATTGTCATGTCATGTTCGTATGTACTTTGTGGACGCCGTCTTTGCTCCACAGTAAGTCTTTGCTGTCGTCCAGCATTCTGTTTTTGTTTACTTTGTAGCCAGTTCAGTTTTAGTTTCGTTCTGCATAGCCTTCCTTAAGCTTCAATGCCCTTTCTTAGGGGCACTCACCTTTTGTTTATTTTTGGTTTAAGCATTAGACACCTTTTTACCTGCACACTGCCTCCCGCTGTTTCCGACATCTACAAAGCAATTAGCTACCGGCTGCCACCTACTGATATGGAAGAGTATTACACGGTTACTCTGCCGAGCTCTAGACAGCACCGACACTCAACAACAACACATCATTTGCAGACTATAATTACTGGTTTGCAAAAAATATTTTTAACCCAAATAGGTGAAATTAGATAATCTCCCACGGCACACCAGATTGTATCTCACGGCACACTAGTGTGCCGCGGTACAGTGGTTGAAAAACACTGCTCTGAAGGGTCAGCGCGGCTAAGGGGGTGTGGCATTACCAAGCTTGGTGGGGACGAGCGCCTTGCATAATTTACACAAAAACTGCCATACTGTTGAAGTGACTTTTTCTGTTTTTTCGTCAATTTTTTTTGCTCTCTGCAGCAATATTAATAATTGAGTTTCTCTTCTCACTCCATGGAAAGAATCATCTGTGAGACAACAACATGGCGCAATAGTTGATACCATTACCTGTTTGGCTGTTGTCACTCTAATGCAGGGGTCACCAACCTTTTTGAAACCAAGAGCTACTTCTTGGGTACTGATTAATGCGAAGGGCTACCAGTTTGATACACACTTAAATGAATTGCCAGAAATAGCCAATTTGCTCAATTTACCTTTAACTCTATGTTATTATTAATAATTAATGATATTTACATTTAATTGAACGGTTTAAAAGAGGAGAAAACACGGAAAAAAATGACAATTAAATTTTGAAACATAGTTTATCTTCAATTTCGACTCTTTAAAATTCAAAATTCAACCGGAAAAAAGAACAGAAAAACTAGCTATTCGAATCTTTTTGAAAAAATTTAAAAAATAATTTATGGAACATCATTAGTAATTTTTCCTGATTAAGATTCATTTTAGAATTTTGATGATATGTTTTAAATAGGTTAAAATCCAATCTACACTTTGTTAGAATATATACAAATTTGGACCAAGCTATATTTCTAACAAAGACAAATCATTATTTCTTCTAGATTTTCCAGAACAAAATTTTTTAAAGAAATTCAAAAGACTTTGAAATAAGATTTAAATTTGATTCTACAGATTTTCTAGATTTGCCAAAATATTTTTTTTAAATTTTAATCATAATAAGTTTGAAGAAATATTTCACAAATATTCTTTGTCGAAAAAACAGAAGCTAAAATGAAAAATTAAATTAAAATGTATTTATTATTCTTTACAATAAAATAAAAAAAATTACTTGAACATCGATTTAAATTGTCAGGAAAGAAGAGGAAGGAATTTAACAGGTGTGTTTAAAAATCCTAAAATCATTTTTAAAGGTTTTATTTTTTTCTCTAAAATTGTCTTTCTGAAAGTTATAAGAAGCAAAGTAAAAAAATTAATGAATGTATTTAAACAAGTGAAGACCAAGTCTTTAAAATATTTTCTTGGATTTTCAAATTCTATTTGAGTTTTGTCTCTCTTAGAATTAAAAATGTCGGGCAAAGCGAGACCAGCTTGTTAGTAAATAAATACCAGTGAGCTGCCTCTATTTTTTAAATTGTAAGTGCTGCTATTTGAGCTATTTTTAGAACAGGCCAGCGGGCTACTCATCTGGTCCTTACGGGCTACCTGGTGCCCGCGGGCACCGCATTGGTGACCCCTGCTCTAATGATTAGTGATCACTTCCCTGCATTGCTCGGTTACCGGAGAGCGAGTGCCTTTGTCCATTCAACCAACTTCCGGTTTCTTCTGACGAGTCTGCGTCTAACGTGATGTATATTGATATTGTTTTATCGCCCAGTTCTAATTGAAAGTTTATCAGAACTTGGCACAATTACATACCCACACACGCGCACAGTGTTGCTCACATGTTCTTAACCTCTTAAGGCCCAAGCTGTTTGTTTACATGCTTTTTTTTTATTTCTCTTTGCTATTAGGGCTTATTGGACCCTAATTAGAATAAAAACTAAGAATTGTCTTTTGTTATGATGTACTTAGTCCATAAGTACACAAACGTGTACTTCATGTTTAGTGACATGGTAATTCTTATTTTTACACTTTTTTTCCCCAAATTCCATTGTATGTTATACTCTTCTGACACCACCAGATGGCAGTATAAGTGTCCACATAAGCGGCCATAAGACCCCAAAGCAGTAGTGTACACAATTTTGGAAATAAGAGCTAAAAGGTGCTGTCCACGCATGTGGCCACTAAGCCTTTAGATTTAATGATGATCGACACATTTCATAATGCAAATAAAACACAAAGACTGAAAAAAATTCAAACCTACAGCACACTCTCTCTTTCAACAACTTTGATGATAATACTAATAGTAATGATAGTACTAATACTAATAATGATAGTAATAACAGATTCGATTTTTATAGCCCCTTTTTCCGTAGAGATGAAGTGTTTTTAGACTAAAACCCATTGTTCATTTAAACCACAGTCACACACTGTTGGTGCACTACATCTATGTGACAGAAACGTCCCTGCCAATTTACGCCAACGGCCTCTCCGACCGCCACCAAACATTCATTTACATTTGTGCACCAATGTGGGTGGTGAAGTGTCTTGCCCGAGGGCGAATCAGAATTGACTGGGGTGGAGGAAGCTGAGATCGAAGTGCCAACCCTCCAGTTACTGAACTCCCCCGCTCTTCCTCCTGAATTGCTTTTGGGCATGCTGTGTTTTTCAAATTGTTGCCTCTTTCCCGGAGCCCAAGACACTGGCATTTTCAATTCTTTCAATGTCTTTGTTTTCAGCCACCGGAACGCCCTTTTTCCTAGGTTGACAGCTAAAACATACAGTTTTGTAGCCTTACAAGGCCATTTAGGGAGTCATATGGATTATGTGTACTGTATGTTTGTCAAACACCGTCATATCATCAGCTTTGTGCACATGGACACAATTACCGTATTTTTCGGAGTATAAGTCGCTCCGGAGTATAAGTCGCACCGGCCGAAAATGCATAACAAAGAAGGAAAAAAACATATATAAGTTGCACTGGAGTATAAGTCGCATTTTTTGGGGGAATTTATTTGATACAACCCAACACCAAGAATAGACATTTGAAAGGCAATTTAAAATAAATAAAGAATAGTGAACAACAGGCTGAATAAGTGTACGTTATATGAGGCATAAATAACCAACTGAGAACGTGCCTGGTATGTTAACGTAACATATTATGGTAAGAGTCATTCAAATAACTATAACATATAGAACATGTTATACGTTTACCAAACAATCTGTCACTCCTGATCGCTAAATCCCATGAAATCTTATACGTCTAGTCTCTTACGTGAATGAGCTAAATAATATGATTTGATATTTTACGGTAATGTGTTAATAATTTCACACATAAGTCGCTCCTGAGTATGAAAACAACGGCGACTTATAGTCCGAAAAATACGGTAATCCAAATAAAAGCCTCACCGGAATAAAAATGCTTCATGTAAACCCGCCATTCGGACTATTCTGACCTGACGGTGGTTTATGCCGATAGTCAGTTAGATTGTAGCGCATGAAAACACTTCTTCCAAAATTTGGGTCGAAATTATCCTGCGCATGTCTTTGACGTCAGCTATACTTTGGTTGTGAAGGAGGGACTAAATTTAATAGTCTCGGAATGAAGGGATTGTCTTGCTGCAGTCCCGTCTCCCCCATTTAACATGCACAGAAGTAGCATTATTTTAGGGATGGGATTTGAAAAGATTTTTCCGGTTCCGATTCCAACCTCGATTCTGCTTAACAATTCGGTTCCTCAACGGTTCTCTTATTGATTCTTATTTCAATCCAATCCAATCCACTTTATTTATATAGCACATTTACACAGCAAGAATGTTTCCAAAGTGCTGCACAGCCATGTTAAAAACAATATTAAAAACAATATTATGCTACACCAATGACTGAATAAAAACAAAGAATAAATGAATAGAAAACCAATACAGAGACAATATAAAAAATAAATATGATTAAAAACTATTTTAAAGGGTAAAACCAATTAAAACAGTAAAATAGACATCAAAATTTATTAAAAAAAAACACAGAGGACAACAGAGGACAGAAGACCACACAACTCACGTAGTGTTAAAAGCCAAAGAATAAAAGTGGGTCTTAAGACGAGACTTAAAACACTCCACTGTGGAAGCAGTTTGAACATGGAGGGGCAGAGTGTTCCGGAGTTTAGGGCCGACCACAGAGAAGGCCCTGTCTCCCCTGGTTTTAAGTCTCATCTTGGGCACCACGAGCTGGAGCTAGCTCTCGGACCTCAGAGCGCGCGCAGGAGTGTAAATTTGGATGAGGTCCGAGATATACTGAGGTGCCAGTCCATGTAAAGCTTTAAAAACAAACAGCAAGGATTTAAAATCAATTCTAAAATGAACAAGGAGCCAGCGCAAACTCCGAAGAATTGGGGTTATATGCTCGCGTTTCCTGGCCCCTGTTAAAAGTCGTGCTGTCGCGTTCTGGACTAACTGCAACCTGGAGAGAGCTTTTTGGCTAATGCCAGCATAAAGTGCATTGCAGTAGTCCAGGCGACTTGAAATAAAAGCATGCACGACTTGTTCAAAAAGGTTAAAAGATAAAAATGGTTTTACCTTTGCTAAAAGACGAAGATGATAAAAACACGATTTTAAAACGCCATTGACTTGTTTGTCAAATTTAAAATCGCTGTCTATAGTGAGTATATTTGGGGAAAAAGAGGGGGTAAAAGTGGATTGGCCTCAATTTTGTTGAGTTTAGAGGTAACACGACCTTAGATAGCCTACAGTGGGGTCACATACAAAGCATAGAAGAAAAAAAGGGTACTTTTAAAAAAAATTCTGTATTTTTCGGAATTATGAGGGACACTTAAAATCCTTTCATTTTCTCAAAAATCGACAGTGCGCCTTATAACCCGGTGCGCCTAATGTACGGAGTAATTCTGGTTGTGCTTACCGACCTCGAAGCAATTTTATTTGGTACATGGTGTAATGATAAGAGATGCGTGTAGACTGCACTATGAGGCCAGTACCGTATTTTTCGGACTATAAGTCGCAGTTTTTTTCATAGTTTGGCCGGGGGTGCGACTTATACTCAGGAGCGACTTATGTGTGAAATTATTAACACATTAGCGTAAAATATCAAATAATATTATTTAGCTCATTCACGTAAGAGACTAGACGTATAAGATTTCATGGGATTTAGCGATTAGGAGTGACAGATTGTTTGGTAAACGTATAGCATGTTCTATATGTTATAGTTATTTGAATGACTCTTACCATAATATGTTACGTTAACATACCAGGCACGTTCTCAGTTGGTTATTTATGCCTCATGTAACGTACACTTATTCAGCCTGTTGTTCACTATTCTTTATTTATTTTAAATTGCCTTTCAAATGTCTATTCTTGGTGTTGGGTTTTATCAAATAAATATCCCCAAAAAATGCGACTTATACTCCAGTGCGACTTATATATGTTTTTTTCCTTCTTTATTGTGCATTTTCGGCCGGTGCGACTTATACGCCGGAGCAACTTATAGTCCGAAAAATACGGTAGTCAACATGAATGTGAACTGGGTCGAGTACTCCCCCGGCTCGTAGCCAGTCAGAATCTGTTTCTCGTCATGCTAATCTAAATGAATCAATTTAACAAATAATAGCACCAACATGATAGGCGGTGAGTTAGTACCTGTTGGTACTGCTGCTGATATTAGATGGGAGCGGTTCAACAACGCAACTTTCATTTATAATTGTTGCATGCTTTGTGTTCAAATGTTTTAACATATTGTTCGTATGTCTTCCTCTTGATGAAATTGCAGCCTTATATTTATTACAAGTAGCGATGTTGTATTCTTTTCTTGTAAAATGTTAGGTCACCGCCATTTTGCGATCTAATGTCACTATGCACGTGGCGTAATCACGTCATCGCCACCCGGAAGAATCCTTAAGAGAATCGCTTGACAAAATGGCAAGCGATTATAAGGAACTGATACACTTTTCAATTCCCATCCCTACTGTTGAGTTTGTTGCTCTAAAACCGAGACTAACAAAAACAAAAGTATCATCTGGAATGTAGGGGTGTAACGGTACACAAAAATTTCGTTTCGGTACGTACCTCGGTTTAAAGGTCACGGTTCGGTTCATTTTCGGTACAGTAAGAAAACAACAAAATATAAATTTTTTGGTTATTTATTTACCAAATTTGCAAAATCTTCCCCCAAAAATATTTTTCTTAGTGGAAATTTGATGTGAAGTAATGGGAACCTTGGATAGGTCAATAATTCATAATAACATAGATTTTGATTCAATATTATGTTTTGAGCAATGACAGTTTGAAAGAAAAAAAAACAGCTTTGTTTTATTAGTCAACATTGCAACTCTTTCTAAATTACATTTAACCTTTAAGCTTTTTTATTTCACTTTTGTTATGTTTTTGTTTATTTTAATAGTATTTTTAGAATGTGCCGTGGGCTTTTAAAACATTAGCTGTGGGCCGCAAATGGCCTCCGGGGCACACTTTTGACACCCCTGCTATAGATAATAAAAAATTAAATCTGATAAATCTATGGATAAAAAGCAGAGCCTGGCGACACATGCGCGTTTATCATAACTCTCTCGCTCTCTCTGTCTCTGCCCCTCCCTCACCAATGCTGCTGCGCGCACAATTTGTTTTGTTTTTAACCCCTTCTTAACCCTGAACGTACATTGAAAATACACGCAACCCTAACTCAAAATGCCGGACATTTGAGGCATTTAAGAAACTCCGCCCTGACAGCTCCGCAAAAGAGGACATGTCCGGTGAAAAGAGGACGTATGGTCAGTCTATTGTAGCCCGTTAGCTGCTAGCATGCCGTGTGTTGTGCCTCTGTGTGCATTGTTTACACAACGTGCGTTACGCTACTTAATATGTCCATGTGGAAACTCGTTCGGTACACCTCCGAACCGAACCGGAACCCCCGTACCGAAACGGTTCAATACAAATACACGTACCGTTACACCCCTACTGGAATGTCATGTGTTGATGTAACAATACAAAGAGGTATCCAGTTGTCGTCTCAAGAGCTGTTTTTTTCACGGCCTTACAGCTATTTGAAGTGCTCACTGCTAGCTTCAAGCATGTAACACGAAGACGCGCCCTGATGACGTCATGTCTGCGTTTACAGAAACGACAGCAACACACACATATCACAACATGGAGAACACAGTACAGCTCTATTTAAAAAAAAAAAAAAAGGTAAAACAAAAGTGGCGAACGGATGGAAAATTGATAAATAGCGTAACACCGTCGGACAAGCAGAAATGCACAGGGCCATGTTTGTTTACAGCAGAAGTCACTGTTTCTTCTTCTTTTACTTCTGTTCACGGTTTGTGCTGCACATATCAAAATAACGTATTCCGATTTAAGATGTGATGCATGAAAATGCTTGTCATAATCAGATCATTTTTTGTACACGGACACATTCTAATCTAAACTATGATTAGATTAACAACATTTTGCCCAAGTACACGTGGTTATTGTCCTTCCTTGTTTTTATTTAGAGTTTTGAAAAAAATCCACTATGAGACGTAAAGAAGCAGGGATGTGTACTGGAGGCGCCTTGTGCTGCAACTACAGGCGGAGGTGGTGGGGGCGTTGCGTGGAGGCGGTGAATGTTTCTCTCCTCGCTGCAATGCAGGCTGTAGTCAAGGTTATGCTCTGGAGGCCGCATTGATGAACGCAAGAACCGAGCTCTGTCAGATTGATGACTATTAATGTAAATGTTGTGTTCTGCAAAGGCTCTTTGTCGCATGTTCAGGCTTGTATAAATCCCACGACACTTTGAGCCTCATTTCAGCCATACAGATAGGATCTATTCATTGATTCAGTTTCTGTAATCTAATGGCAGCTTGTCATCGGTGTGTCTCAGGTGGAGGCAGGTTGACATTTGTTCATCAGCAAATTCTTCTGAATAGTCACGACTAGTGTTGTAACGATACCAATATTTTGGTACCGGTACTAAAATCGTTTCGGTACTTTTCTAAATAAAGGGGACCACAAAAAATTGCATTATTGGCTTTATTTTCACAAAAAATATTTAGGTACATTAAACATATGTTTCTTATTGCAGTTAAGTCCTTAAATAAAATAGTGAACTTACAAGACAACTTGTCTTTTATTAGTAAGTAAACAAACAAAGGCTCCTAATTTAGTCTGCTGACATATGCAGTAACATATTGTGTCATTTATCATTCTATTATTTTGTCAACATTATTAAGGACAAGTGGTAGAAAATTCATTATTATACTGTCTATAAACTCAGGAAATATGTCCCTGGACACATGAGGACTTTGAATATGACCAATGTATGATCCTGTAACTACTTCAGGGGTCTCCAAACTTTTTGACTCGGGGGCCGCATTGGGTTAAAAAAATATGGCCGGGGGCCAGGCTGTATATATATATATATATATATATATATATATATATATATATATATATATATATATATATATTAGGGCTGCAACAACTAATCGATTAAAATCGATTATTAAAGTAGTTGCCGATTAATTTAGTCATCGATTTGTTGGATCTATGCTATGCGCATGCGCAGAGGTTTTTTTTTGTTTTTGTTTTTAATTTAAAAATTTTTTTTTTTTTAAATAAACCTTTGTTTATGAACTGCAACATGTACAAACAGCTGAGAAACAATGATCAAAATAAGTATGGTACCAGTATGCTGTTTTTTTCCCAATAAAATACTGGATAGGATAGAAATGTAGTTTGTCTCTTTTATCCGATTATTAATCGATTAATCGAAATAATAATCGACAGATTAATCGATTATCAAATTAATCGTTAGTTGCAGCCCTAATATATATATATATATATATATATATATATATATATATATATATATATATATATATATATATATATATATATATATATATATATGTATGTATGTATGTATGTATGTATGTATGTATGTATGTATGTATGTATGTATGTATGTATGTATGTATGTATGTATGTATGTATGTATGTATGTATGTATGTATGTATGTATGTATGTATGTATGTATGTATGTATGTATTAGGGCTGCAACAACTAATCGATTAAATCGATTAAAATCGATTATAAAAATAGTTGGCGATTAATTTAGTCATCGATTCGTTGGATCTATGCTATGCGCATGCGCAGAGGCAATTTTTAAAATTTTTTAATTTTATTTTTTTATAAACCTTTATTTATAAAGTACAACATGTACAAACAGCTGAGAAACAATAATCAAAATAAGTATGGTGCCGGTATGCTGTTTTTTCCCAATACAATACTGGAAAGGATAGAAATGTAGTTTGTTTCTTTTATCCGACTATTAATCGATTAATCGAAGTAATAATCGACAGATTAATCGATTATCAAATTAATCGTTAGTTGCAGCCCTAATATGTATATATACATATATACAATTTCTTTATAATCCGTTTTGTCATTTAACATCAATTAACATTGATGTTCATCAACATTTAACATTGTCAAGTTATCGATGGGAAAATTCATTTTTAGACTATGATTTGCCTGAGCGGCTAGGAGACACCAAGAGTAACAAGCGGTAGAAAATGGATTAGAAAGGAAAGATTAAAAAAAATAAAAATAAAATTTTTTTTTTTTTACTTGGGACTTCCTGTGGGCCGGATTTTGGATGCTGGGGGGCCGGATCAGGCCCGCGGGCCGTAGTTTGGGGACCCCTGAACTACTTAGTATCGAATTGATACCCAAATTTGTGGTATCATCCAAAACTAATGTAAAGCATTCAAACAGAAGAATAAGTGATTATTACATTTTAACAGAAGTGTAGATAGAACATGTTAAAAGAGAAAGTAAGCAGATATTAACAGTAAATGAACAAGTAGATGAATAATTCATTTTCTACCACTTGTCCTTAATAATGTTGACAAAATAATAGAATGGAAAATGACACAATATGTTACTGCATATGTCAGCAGCTAAATTAGGAGCCTTTGTTTGCTTACTTACTACTAAAAGACAAGTTGTCTTGTATGTTCACTATTTTATTTAAGGACAAAATTGCAATAAGAAACATATGTTTAATGTACCCTAAGATTTTTTGTTAAAATAAAGCCAATAATGCAACTATCAAAATACATTTTGGTACCGGTACCAAAATATTTGTATATGGTCAACACTAGTGCAAATACACCGGTATGTTTTCTAAAGCCAAAACGACGCTAGTTTGCATGCGATGTTGCCTAAGATACATTAATAAATGACTTTTTTTTCTGTAATTAAAAACTTAAACTGTATTACTAACTGTCTGGAATTTTTCTGCGGCTTATCATTATTCCGTTTGTTGTTACATCTTTAGTTGAGAGCGAGGATGAACAGACTGTGTGAGATTTTGAAACAAGCAAATAAATAAATGCCAACTCCTTATGTGGCAGGTCGAAAAGTAATGGGGGCGGACCGCCACAAATAAATGTAACCCTTGTGTTTCGTTTGAGTGTCACTGCGGAGTTTTCGCTTTGTTTTGAAGCCCATTCTTTCTTTGCACACTCAACCTTGTTTGTTAGTCTTTGCTTTCAAGTAGTATAAAGTGAATTTGTACAAGATACACTCCAACAATTCCCTAAACAATTAAACATTATTGCTGTTGTTTAATGGGAAAGAAAAACACTGGCAAGAGATCCTTAGGCTAAACCACTTCAAATTCCAATCAAGCAAAAAATTAAATCCTGGTCATTGATTATTTTAAGTATATAAACACGGCAAAGCAGTCTAATAACAATCAATGTAGCAAATAAAAACATCTGGGTGATGCTAACTTCACCAGCCTAGGGAGCCTCAATCCATTCACTTTCAACCGCTCTGTCTATAACATATTTTGTTTTTAGTTCTAAATTGTTTCCACGCCAACCTATTCTCTTTATCTGTTCTCCATTGCAACCAATTCCGGCTACACACGTAATTTGTTGTGTTGCTACCAAATAGTGAAATCCCGTGATTGTGTCAAGAAGTAGCAAGTACCGTATTTTTCGGACTATAAATATAAGTCATGCATAATAAAGAAGGAAAACAAACATATATAAGTCGCACTGGAGTATAAGTCGCATTTTTTGGGGAAACGTATTTGATAAAAGCCAACACCAAGAATAGACATTTGAAAGGCAATTTAAAATAAATAAAGAATAGTGAACAACAGGCTGAATAAGTGTACGTTATATGAGGCATAAATAACCAACTGAGAACGTGCCTGGTATGTTAACGTAACATATTATGGTAAGAGTCATTCAAATAACTATAACATATAGAACATGCTATACGTTTACCAAACAATCTGTCACTCCTAATCGCTAAATCCCATGAAATCTTATACGTCTAGTCTCTTACGTGAATGAGCTAAATAATATTATTTGATATTTTACGGTAATGCGTTAATCATTTCACACATAAGTCGCTCCTGAGTATAAGTCGCACCCCCGGCCAAACTATGAAAAAAACTGCGATTTATAGTCCGAAAAATACGGTATATGTATTCATCATAGCTAACCCTAACAAATGTGACTGTTTTACATAGAGATGTCCGATAATATAGGACTGCCGATATTATCGGCCGATAAATGCTTTAAAATGTAATATCGGAAATTATCGGTATCAGTTTCAAAAAGTAAAATGTATGACTTTTTAAAACGCAGCTGTACGGAGTGGTACACGGATGTAGGGAGAAGTACAGAGCAGTTGCGTCTCCCAGTCATACTTGCCAACCCTCCCGGGAGACTCCCGGATTTCAGTGCCCCTCCCGAAAATCTCCCGGGGCAACCATTCTCCCGCATTTCTCCCGATTTCCACTCACACAACAATATAGGGGGCGTGCCTTAAAGGCACTGCCTTTGCGTGCCGGCCCAATCACATAATATCCACGGCTTTTCACTAGGGCTACAACAACTAATCGATTAAATCTATTAAAATCGTTTATTAAAATAGTTGCCGATTAATTTAGTCACCGATTCGTTGGATCTATGCTATGCGCATAATTTTCTTTTTTAATGAATTATTTTTTAAATTTTTTTTAATAAACCTTTATTTACAAACTGCGACATTTACAAACAGCTGAGAAACAATAATCAAAATAAGTATGGTGCCAGTATGCTGGTTTTTTTCAATAAAATACTGGATAGGATAGAAATGTAGTTTGTCTCTTTTATCCGATTATTAATCGAAGTAATAATCGACAGATTAATCGATTATCAAATGAATCGTTAGTTGCAGCCCTACTTTTCACACACACAAGTGAATGCAGGGCACAGTTGGTCAACGGCCATACAGGTCACACTGAGGGTAGCCGTATAAACAACTTTAACACTGTTACAAATGTGCGCCACACTGTGAACCCACACCAAACAAGAATGACACGCACTTTTCGGGAGAACACCCGCACCGTAACACAACATAAACACAACAGAACAAATACCCAGAACCCCTTGCAGCACTAACTCTTCCGGGACGCTACGATATACACCCCCCGCCCACCTCAACCTCCTCATGCTCTCTCAGGGAGAGCATGTCCCAAATTCCAAGCTGCTGTTTTGAGGCATGTTAAAAATAATAATGCACTTTGTGACTTCAATAATAAATATGGCAGTGCCATGTTGGCACTTTTTTCCATAACTTGAGTGGATTTATTTTGGAAAACCTTGTTACATTGTTTAATGCATCCAGCGGGGCATCACAACAAAATTAGGCACAATAATGTGTTAATTCCACGACTGTATATATCGGTATCGGTAATTAAGAGTTGGATGATATCGGCAAAAAAGCCATAATCGGACATCTCTAGTTTTACACTTATGCTGTGTTCAAGGTTGAAGTTGAAGTACCAATGATTGTCACACACACACTAGGTGTGGCGAACCTATTCTCTAGGTTTGCAGGTTGCATGAGCTGTGAAGTGATGCATATTTTCCTCCAGTTTCTAAAACCATTCAACACGACCAGCCTTCGTTCTACGCTAGTATCTGCAGACCAAAGCGTGGGGAGGGGAGAGCAACTCAAAGGATTTGAGTGACTGCTCAAAAATGAAATGGCAGACCAAACAATAAAGTGAAAGAATATGCAAATGAAAGGGGTAAAAAAAAAATTATGACTACAAAACTCCATGTGTCAACTCTTATCCTTTTTTCCTTTCATGTGCCATCTCTGGACAAACAACACCGCTGACAAACATTCAGTGCGTGTGCCTGAAAGAGCATCGGGGAATTAGGAAAACACTGTGATAATGAATGCACTGAGAGGAGAAAACACTGAACACAGGGGAGTATTAAACATTGAGTGGAGGCCTACCTTTGTAAGTGGGTTGGTACCCAGCCACTGGCTTTATTATATATGCCATTTTATTTACTTTGATACTTAACCAGAATTCAGATTTGAAAAATGTATTGAAATAAGTCAACATGCAAAATGCAAAATGCAATTAATTACATGCAAGGTCTATGAAGACTCGGTGTTTACCCTAAATCAGGGCCCAAAGTGCGGCCCGCAGCTAATTATTTACCGGCCCGCCACACATTCTGGAAATACTATTGTAAAAATAAAAAAGAACATTAAAAAAAGTGGAATGAGGTGAAATCTAACGAGAAAAAGTTGCAATGTTGACACAAAAGCTGCCATGCAGGCTGTTTTTTTTCCTTTTGTCTTTCTTCATTTTTCTTTTTTTGCCATTGCTCAAAAAAAGACAAAAAATCCATGTTATAATTAATTATTTTCAGGGCTCCAATTACTTCAAATATTTCACTTTGAAATATTTTATGTGGTAAATATTGCATATGTTGTGTAGTAGCCATATAAAAACATCAGTTTTCTTTGACAAAAGCGCATAAAACAGGGGTGTCCAAACTTTTTCCACTGAGGGCCGCAAAAATGAAAGCATGCGGGGGCCATTTTGATATTTTTTATTTTCAAACCATAACAAAATATATAGATTTTTTTTTGTTTTTTACCTTTAGGGCTCCTGGGGCCCATAAAGGGTCTCAGTCATTAAAATGTTAAAAAAAAGTCAAATTATATATTTTTAATTTTTATTTAACGCTTACAATAAATCTGTATATCAACTTCAGGTTGATATAAAGTAAAAAAAAAAAAAAAAGCCTTATGCCTTTTCTGCCAAAGACAAGTTTTTTTTTAATTTTTTTATAGTAAAACTGAAATATGCAGTATTTGGACAATTGTGAAGTAATTGGAGCCCTGAAAAGATCAATAATGCAGGACACCATTGATTTTATTTTCATTATTATATCTAATTAATCACAGTGAAAATATAAATACAATCCCACTAAATATCTTTGGGATCCAAAAGGTCCCCCACTCATAAAGTGATACATTTGTATTATTATTTGTTTTACTTTTAAGACTTAAGTTACGAGATCAACTTCAGATATATCTGTCGATTTTACGTTTGAACTATTATTTTGTTTGTTTTATGCTCTTTTGTCAAAGAAAACTTTGATGTTTTTATATGGCAACCACACAATATATGCAATATTTTTTCCACATAAAACATTTTAATGTGAAATATTTGAAATAATTGGAGCCTTCAATAAGTCAATAATTCATTATAAAATAGATTTTTTTGCCTTTTTTTTTCTTTGATTAATGGCAAAAAAAGGAAAATAAAGATAGACAGCCTGCATGGCAGCTTTGTGTCAACATTGCAACTTTTTCTAGTTAGATTTCACCTCATTCCACTTATTTAATGTTTTTTTGATTTTTGCAATAGCATTTCCAGAATGTGTGGCGGGCCGGTAAACGATTAGCTGCGGGCTGCAAGTGGCCCCCGGGCCGCACTTTGGACACCCCTGGCATAAAACAAACAAAATAATAGTTCCAGCATAAAATCGACAGATATATCTGAAGTTGATCTCGTAACTTAAGTGTTGAAAGTAAAAGAAAAACCTAATAAAAAATGTATCACTTTATGTGTGGGGCACCTTTTGGATCCCAAATATATTTAGTGATTTTTTTATTTATCTTTTCACTGTGATTACTCAAAAATATGAAAGAATTAAAATGAATGGTGTCCTGCATTATTGATCTTTTAGGGCTCTAATTACTAAATACTGCATATTTCAGTTTTACTATTAAAAAAAAAACAACTAAGTTGTTTTAGACAGAAAAGCCATAAAACATTTTTTTTAATTTGTATTACTTTATATCAACTTGAAGTTGATATAGAGATTTACTGTAAGCGCTAAATAATAATAAAAAAAAAATAATCTGACTTATTTTTAACATTTTAATGACTGAGACCTTTTATGGTCCCCGGGACCCCTAAAGGTAAAGTAAATAAAAAATGCATATATTTTGTTATGTTTTGAAAATGAAAAATATCAAAATGGCCCCCACGTGCTTTATTTTTTCCGTGTGCGGCCCTCAGTGGAAAAAGTTTGGACACCCCTGCCCTAAATGCATGTTCATATTTGGTGAGGTATGCCACAATTACATTTTGACAGCAAAAGAAAATGGCGTCCATAATGGGTTTGTTCACAAACCCATTATGGGTTTCTCATTGTCATCCCATTGGGTTGAGTTTTTTCTTGCCCTGATGTGGGATCTGAGCCGAGGATGTCGTTGTGGCTTGTGCAGCCCTTTGAGACACTTGTGATTTAGGGCTATATATAAGTATGTACAGTGAAATCTAGTTAATCTAAATCTAATAAAACAAAATAAGTCATCGTTACAATAAAAAAAACAAAGCTCAAAGTGACTCAAACTCCACCTAAATTGTACAAATGAATTGAAGACATCGAAAAAATTATTGTTCGATTTAAGAATATTTTTTTAGCTGCAGCTAGGGATGTAATGATAAATGGTAAAAATATGGTTAGTATCAGTGTTTTTAATTAAAATGATCGATAAACTGTGATTGACAGCATCACTTTGATTAATTTGTGTGGTGTTCGGGTCTGTGGGACCCGTTTTTATTTTTTATTAAAAGAAAAATGATACAATTAATTAATTTTTCAAACTGAGACTCTCACTGACTTTTGCTAATTATCTGTGAAGAACATATATCAGAATACATATTTAATGACCACACACACCATATACACCCCCCCCCCCTACACATTTCTATTACATATAAGATGTCCGGGTCCACTGGACCCGGGGCTAATAGTTATGTTAAAAGGATAAAGCCATTGTTTACAAATTTTGGGTAAATAAATAACCAGAAAATGTATATTTTGTTTTTTTCTTACTGTACCGAAAATGAACCGAACCGTGACCTCTAAACCGAGGTACGTACCGAACCAAAACTTTTGTGTACCGTTACACCTTTACTCTAAGGCAGGGGTGTCCAAACTTTTTCCACTGAGGGCCGCACACGGGAAAATTAAAGCATGCGGGGGCCAATTTGATATTTTTCATCTTCAAAACCCTAACAAAATATATGGATTTTTTTTTTTTTTTACCTTTAGGGCTCCCGGGGACCATAAAGGGTCTCAATTATTAAAATGTTAAAATTTGTTAAAAAAAAGTTTAATTATTATTTTTTAAATTTATTTAACGCTTACAGTACATCTCTACAGTATATCAACTTCAGGTTGATATTAAGTTAAAAAAAAAAAGCCTTTCCTGTCAAAGACAACTTTGTTTTTTATAATAAAACTGAAATATGCAGTATTTCCCCCACTGCCAAAAACAATCAGAAAGCAATGTTTTTGATGTGAAGTAATTAGAGCCTTAAAAAGATCAATGATGCAGGACACCATTGGTTTTAATTTACTATTATTTTTGAGTAATCACAGTGAAAAGATGAATAAAATCCCATTAAATATATTTGGGATCCAAAAGGTGCCCCACTCATAAAGTGATACATTTTTATTAGTTGTTTTTACTTTCAACACTTAAGTTACGAGATCATCTTCAGTTATATCTGTCGATTTTACGTTTGAACTATTATTTTGTTTGTTTTATGCTCTTTTGTCAAAGAAAACGTTGATATTTGTATATGGCAACCACACAATATATGCAATATTTTCCACATAACATTTTTTAAAGTGAAATATTTTAAATAATTGGAGCCTTGAATAGGTCAATAAATCATTATAACATTGATTTTTTTTTTTTTGATTTTTTTTTTTTTAAGCAATGGCAAAAAAAGAAAAATAAAGATAGACAAAAGGAAAAAAACAGCCTGCATGGCCCCCGGACCGCACTTTGGACACCCCTGCCCTAGTGTATCCAGTTTACCCTAGGGTACACTGTAAAAAAAAATTCTGTAAAAAAACGGTCATCTACTGGCCGCTACGGCTGCCAAACGAAAACCATAAAATTAAAGTAAAACATTGTAAACCAAATAATGATCAAAAACATTATATTTACAGAAATTTTCATGAAACTTTTTGCGGAAAAATATCGTAATTTTACAGATTTTTACTAAATTATTAAGATCAACCACCTTTAATAAAGTGACGATGCAAACAGTTCTGCAGGAAAATACCTTTATTCTACAGAGTTTTTCCAAATTATTACGATCCAACACCTTTAATGAAGTGACAATGCTGGCAGTTCCACAGAAAAATACCATTATTTAACAGATTTTTTCTGAATTGTTAAGATCAACCACCTTTAATAAAGTGACGATGCAAATAGTTCTGCAGAAAAATACCTTTATTCTACAGCATGGGTGTCAAACTCTGGCCCGCGGGCCAAATTTGGCCTGCCGTGTAATTTCACTTGGCCCTTGAGGCGATATCAAATTAACACTAAATACGGCCCGCCGGTCCTCCCGGGAGTCTTCCAAACGCCAGCCAGCCAGCCCAACAAGTGCTGGCCCAGTCACATAACATGTGCGGCTTCTGCACGCACACACATTAGAATGCAACGCATAGTTCATCAACAGCGATACAGGTTACACTGAGGGTAGCCGAATAAAAAACTTTAACACTGTTAGAAATATACGCCACACTGTGTATCCACACCAAACCAGAACCCTTTGCAGCACAAACTCTTCCGGGACGCTACAAGGTGTATGTGTGGGGGCGGGGGGAGGTTTGGTGGTAGCGGGGGTGTATTTTGTAGCGTCCCGGAAGAGTTAGTGCTGCAAAGGATTCTGGGTATTTGTTCTGTTGTGTTTATGTTGTGTTACGGTGCAGATGTTCTCCCGAAATGTGTTTGTCATTGTTGTTTGGTGTGGATTCACAGTGTGGCGTGTATTTCTAACAGTGTTAAAGTTTTTTATACTGGCACCCTCAGTATAACCTGTATCGCTGTTGATGAAGTATGCGTTGCATTCGCTCATGTGTGCGTACAGAAGCCGCACATATTTTGCGACTGAGTCTGAACGATGTTAGAATGGATGAAAAGCGGACGTAACGATAGCTCGTAGAGTACGTTAAAGGTTCATTTGTTCGACGGCGTGGCGAAGTTGGTAGAGTGGCCGTGCCAGCAATCGGAGGGTTGCTGGTTACTGGGGTTCAATCCCCACCTTCTACCATCCTAGTCACGTCCGTTGTGTCCTTGGGCAAGACACTTCACCCTTGCTCCTGATGGGTGCTGGTTAGCGCCTTGCATGGCAGCTCCCGCCATCAGTGTGTGAATGTGTGTGTGAATGGGTGAATGTGGAAATACTGTCAAAGCGCTTTGAGTACCTTGAAGGTAGGAAAGCGCTATACAAGTATAACCCATTTATCATTTATATTTAACCTTTGTTTTAAATTTTGGCCCACTCTGTATTTGAGTTTGACACCCCTGTTAGATTATTAGTATGGACATAGACAGGCCTGGCCCTAACCAATATGGCGCCCCCCCACATCGGCAGTGAAGTGTATATACTCACAAGAAACCGAATAGCTTTGTCTTTGACCTTTTTTTTTACTTAAAGAAAGCAAATTAACATATTATATGAGAATGTTATGTTATGATTATCTTTAACCGAATCACAGCAGTGCTCGAATTAAAAAACAGCATTCCCTCTCATGTGATATTGCTTAATTAACATTAATGATGTGCACTTTAACAACTAGGCTTACAACTATACCTAATATATAAAGGGGTGGAAAAGTGACTATTACCTGCAGGGCAAACATTAGCTAGCCAGAAGGCAATAACAATGTAAACAAAAAACACCTGCTTAAAAGATCTAATACAAATGTCCCTGAGTAATGTAAGGTGGGAGTACTGTAATTACCTAACGTTACATTATTATTTTCCATAACAATTTAGCCCCCTCCACAATATTAACCCGACGTTAAAACGGAACTAGCTATTTATTGATTAGCAATTGCCGAATCATGAAACATTAGCTTAATGCTAAAAAGCCAGGTTACTATCACATTCTGTAACAGACAAATAATTTCATGTAGGCTAACGTTACCTACCTGCTACCTCTGTCTTTTTCTCGTTTCTCCTCCTCTTCTTTTCTCTTTTTTCTTCCCTGGGCACCTGACAGTTTTGGCCGTTTTGACATCTTGTGTTGATTTTTTGATGTGGTAAGAGTCATGATACGGGAAGGGAGGGGGCGCACCATGGAGGGGGGGCGGGATGGCGGGGGGTGAAGAAGGCGTAAATAATATTTCTATTAAATAGGCTTTACTTTGCATTTTAATTAACGTGGGATTGAGATCGGTAGGTTGGAGTTCAAATCCCAGCCGAGTCATACCAAAGACTATAAAAATGGGACCCATTACCTCCCTGCTTGGCACTCAGCATCAAGGGTTGGAGTTGGGGGTTAAATCACCAAAATGATTCCCGGGCGCGGCGCCGCTGCTGCCCACTGCTCCCCAAGGGGATGGGTCAAATGCAGAGGACAAATTTCACCACATCTAGTGTGTGTGTGACAATCATTGGTACTTTAATCTTAATTAATCTTTAATTTTTTTTTGTATTTAGAAATAATAGTATCAACGTTTTTTGTTTTTTTTTCTCCAACATTTGTGGCACTGGCGTGGCGCCCCCTGATGGACGGCGCCCTTAGCATTTGCCTATACGGCCTATGCCACGGGCCGGCCCTGGACATAGACTTTTATATAACAAGCTACATATTTAATGAAAGATAATTACTGTAATTTTACATGAATTTGAAAGTAATTTAAGAAAACAGAAAATGCTATGTATAATTAATTTTTTCTGTAAAAAAAATAGAAATATACGTAGTTTGTCATTACTGGCATATTACTTGAAATAACAGGCGGATTGTTTATTTACAGATAATGTCTTCAATTCTACAGTTTTATAAACTATTTAAAAAAAATAGAAAAATTACAGTAGAAATTTAGAGTAAATTAAACATAAAAATAGGATTTTTTTTTTACAGTGTCGTGACAATGTTTTTACAAAAATGGGCGGATGCTAACTTCCTGCAAGAAAAAAAACCCCGCTCCATATACTTTACTGCAAACGAGCTTCGTTCTCCTTCACTGTTCCTCACGTAGCTCTGGAAACTTCTGGTCGAGAGACAGTCTGTTTCAGGACAAGGAGACACATTAATTAAGTAGGCGCTCCGAGGAGGCAAATGAGCGACCTTCCAACATCCTCTGCTGCGAGACAACAATCAGCCCACGGGAGGATAGTGGGGCAACTCGGGGACAAAACACGACAAAAGAGAGAGACCGCGCAATGATAAGACCACTACTCATTCTTCAGCGTGTCCTGAAATGGAAAGCACTTGACCTTGCGGAGGGGAAGAATCTCTTCATTGACCCTCAACGATTGTGCGCCTGTCCACTCACCTGATAGCTTCTATAGGTGCCGCGGGAAATAATTGGCCCCACAGGTGATGCGACATCATAGAAAAACGGGAGAGTCGGACGTGGCCGTGCATGTGCAGCATTCAAATGCGGTCCGAAAACATCAGTGTCATATACAAACCCCGTTTCCATATGAGTTGGGAAATTGTGTTATATGTAAATATAAACAGAATACAATGATTTGCAAATCCTTTTCAACCCATATTCAGTTGAATATGCTACAAAGACAACATATTTGATGTTCAAACTGATAAACTTTTTTTTTTTTTTGCAAATAATCATTAACTTTAGAATTTGATGCCAGCAACACGTGACAAAGAAGTTGGGAAAGGTGGCAATAAATACTGATAAAGTTGAGTAATGCTCATCAAACACTTATTTGGAACATCCCACAGGTGAACAGGCAAATTGGGAACAGGTGGGTGCCATGATTGGGTATAAAAGTAGATTCCATGAAATGCTCAGTCATTTACAAACAAGGATGGGGCGAGGGTCACCACTTTGTCAACAAATGCGTGAGCAAATTGTTGAACAGTTTAAGAAAAACCTTTCTCAACCAGCTATTGCAAGGAATTTAGGGATTTCACCATCTACGGTCCGTAATATCATCAAAGGATTCAGAGAATCTGGAGAAATCACTGCACGTAAGCAGCTAAGCCCGTGACATTCGATCCCTCAGACTGTACTGCATCAACAAGCGACATCAGTGTGTAAAGGATATCACCACATGGGCTCAGGAACACTTCAGAAACCCACTGTCAGTAACTACAGTTGGTCGCTACATCTGTAAGTGCAAGTTAAAACTCTCCTATGCAAGGCGAAAACCGTTTATCAACAACACCCAGAAACGCCGTCGGCTTCGCTGGGCCCGAGCTCATCTAAGATGGACTGATACAAAGTGGAAAAGTGTTCTGTGGTCTGACGAGTCCACATTTCAAATTGTTTTTGGAAACTGTGGACGTCGTGTCCTCCGGAACAAAGAGGAAAATAACCATCCGGATTGTTATAGGCGCAAAGTTGAAAAGCCAGCATCTGTGATGGTATGGGGGTGTATTAGTGCCCAAGACATGGGTAACTTACACATCTGTGAAGGCGCCATTAATGCTGAAAGGTACATACAGGTTTTGGAGCAACATATGTTGCCATCCAAGCAACGTTACCATGGACGCCCCTGCTTATTTCAGCAAGACAATGCCAAGCCATGTGTTACATCAATGTGGCTTCATAGTAAAAGAGTACTGGCCTGCCTGTAGTCCAGACCTGTCTCCCATTGAAAATGTGTGGCGCATTATGAAGCCTAAAATCCCACAACGGAGACCCCCGGACTGTTGAACAACTTAAGCTGTACATCAAGCAAAAATGGGAAAGAATTCCACCAGAGAAGCTTCAAAAATGTGTCTCCTCAGTTCCCAAACGTTTACTGAGTGTTGTTAAAAGAAAAGGCCATGTAACACAGTGGTGAACGTGCTCTTTCCCAACTACTTTGGCACGTGTTGCAGCCATGAAATTCTAAGTTAATTATTATTTGCAAAAAAAAGATAAAGTTTATGAGTTTGAACATCAAATATGTTGTCTTTGTAGTGCATTCAATTGAATATGGGTTGAAAAGGATTTGCAAATCATTGTATTCTTAAGCTGCTGCCCCCGCGACCCGACCTCGGATAAGAGGAAGAAGATGGATGGATGGATGTATTCCGTTTATATTTACATCTAGCACCATTTCCCAACTCATATGGAAACGGGGTTTGTAATTTACAGCTGATTAAATAAATGTATCAGGACTGGCGGCGGCGGAGGCAAACAGACGCTTCCACGCCGACGTGGTGACTTTGCTAAGCTCCAACTGCGGCGCTTGCGTGCTGGCTACTGTGGTTTGGCAGCTCGATAGCATTGACCTCCACTCTCTCCGAGGGCCGGTAATTAGTGAGATTGCTCGTTGTGTTTTTATTTTTTTTTCACACAGGGCTCTGGAGACGTTCCACTTAATAGCCGTGCACGCACAATGTGAACAGGCCAACAGGAGCGTCATGCATTCGAGGTTAGGGACGTAGTGTTGGACGACCTCCCGGATGGAAGTGTAAATCCATTTTATGCACGGATTGGGCGGGTGTTGAGGCATGTCCACACACTGTAGTCACACTTTTTTTTTTTTTTTTTTTCACAGTCCATCCCAGACCTCTAGCGCTTTTCACACATTATCTTGCAAACTAAGATGCTGGGAAGCGCTCTCGAACGTCCGCCCACGCTTCAGATCAGGCTGACAAATGGTGACAAGGCAGACTTCTTTTTTGCATAGGCTGACGTACCCGCGTGCGGCTCTTTAGCGCCGCCCTAGTGGCTCCATGGAGCATTTTTAAGAAAGGATTGAAAATGTAAAAAGATGGGGGGAAAATATTATTTTTGTTCTAGTATGGTTTTTGTTTGAGGACAAACATGACACACATCTTCTCAATAGTTAGAAAGCCCACTGTTTAATATGTTTAATATAAATATTTGGTTAACATCGTTTTGTCCTACTAATTTTGGCGGTTCTTGAACTCACCATAGTGTGGACTATGATGCAACAGTTTGTTTACATGTTAAGTAGAGATGTCCGATAATGGCTTTTTTGCCGATATTCTGATATTGTCCAACTCTTAATTACCGATTCCGATATCAACCGATACCGATATATACAGTCGTGGAATTAACACATTATTATGCCTAATTTTGTTGTGATGCCCCGCTGGATGCATTAAACAATGTAACAAGGTTTTCCAAAATAAATCAACTCAAGTTATGGAAAAAAATGCCAACATGGCACTGCCATATTTATTATTGAAGTCACAAAGTGCATTATTTTTTTTTAACATGCCTCAAAACAGCAGCTTGGAATTCGGGGCAAGCTCTCCCTGAGAGAGCATGAGGAGGTTGAGGTGGGCGGGGTTGAGGTGTGGGGGGGGGTAGGGGGTAGCGGGGGGTGTATATTGTAGCGTCCCGGAAGAGTTAGTGCTGCAAGGGATTCTGGGTATTTGCTCTGTTGTGTTTATGTTGTGTTACGGTGCGGAGGTTCTCCCGAAATGTGTTTGTCATTCTTGTTTGGTGTGGGTTCCCAGTGTGGTGCATATTTGTAACGGGATTAAAGTTGTTTATACGTCCACCCTCAGTGTGACCTGTATGGCTGTTGATCAAGTAGGCCTTGCATTCACTTGTGTGTGTGAAAAGCCGTAGATATTATGTGACTGGGCCGGCACGCAAAGGCAGTGCCTTTAAGGTTTATTGGCGCTCTGTACTTCTCCCTACGTCCGTGTACCACTCCGTACAGCGGCGTTTTAGTCATAAATTTTACTTTTTGAAACCGATACCGATAATTTCCGATATTACATTTTAAAGCATTTATCGGCCGATATCGGCAGTCCGATATTATCGGACATCTCTATTTATTATGTTGTATTATGCCTAGGTAGCACAGATAACTGCCTTTTTATGCTGTTTAACAAGACCTGTGTCACATGACTTCAAACTTGACACCTTATTGGCTGATTCTGAGACAGGTCGATTGCTTAATGAGTCTTGCTTTTGGAAGCAGCACATTTTTTGACACTGAATTTTAAAACACTGAATTTTTTCAATGAAATTGTCAGCATAAATTGATGTAAAATAATTCAGTTCACAAAATTCAAACACAAAAAAAGCCATGACATAAAATCAGTGTCAAAAAAAGGCTTTCGTAGTAAAGACACAAATTACCCTCTACAAACGCGCATCCATCTTTTACACTCGCTGTGGAGAAATTGCGTCACTTTCCGGGTGTGTTTTAACATTAAGCTGACTTCATATTATACTAAAACATCTGTGCATCAATGTTGTGATATATTACATGTACAATAATGTGAACATTATATTTCAAATCAGACCACACTTACATGTAAGAGAATGTTGTTTTGTTGTGCGTGTCGTAAGGCGCTCACTCGCGTGTCTGCAGTGTTTGTTCAATGTGTTCTAATCAACCACTATTGATAACAGATGCTCGCACTGTGATTGATGAGTCTGTTTTATTTGTTTTATATTACCCAAAGCAGAGGAAAAATCATCACGTTCAACATTCAATGCTTATTGCTCAGAGAAGTGTTCTGATTGTTTTTGATGTGTTAACTTCAGCACTTTATGGACCTGATGTTTTATATTAGTCAATACGTAGAACAGACAACGTTCACGTCTGTTAAAAAAAATATACAAATAAACGACTTTATAATGCTAGTGGTTTTGTTTGTTTAGTTATCTTTATAATAGTGTAATGAATTTAAATGAGCATTCTTTTAGGTGGGATTAAAAAAGAGATTATCGTATTTTTTGGACCATAGGGCGCACAGGATTATAAGGCGCACTGCCGATGAGAGGGTTTAGTCGGGTCTATTTTCATACAAAAAAGTCATTAAAGGGGTCATATTATTATTATTATTTGTTTCTAAATTAAAAACATTCCTTGTGGTACACATAACATGTAATGGTGATTCTTTGGTCAAAACTAAAAAGGCGGACGAGCACACATTTTCAGGATTTATGCAGATCCCAAATACAGATCAGCAGGTACCACAAGGTAAGAAAAGTTGGTTTTGCATAATATTGCGAAACAAAACGCCAGATAATATGTCTTACCCCGGGCCATAACTGCACTAAACGCAGCTGAAATGTAAAAAAAAAAAAAGAAAAAAAAAAAAGAATAAAAAATAAAAACTCATGCCACCGGTCAATCACGATCCGGGACTGTGCAATCAGCGATTACATGCCAACTGGACAATATTTATCATATTTATTTACATATTTTAATCCAAAATAAAATGCCTGCACAGCATAGGAGGTAGGAAATGCTGACTCCCACCCCCTCAGCACACTGGGAACCAGCATTACTCCTCTCTAGTCAGTTCACTAGTCACTTTATACTTTTTACTGTCTCGTTTTTTTACATTGCCTCTTAGAGTGGTCTTAGGCCATATTGCATATTGTGTATATTGTGTTGTTTTTGTATATTGTGTGGTTTCTTCTTTTTTTAAAATGCAAAGCACCTTAGGGAAGCAACCTAAATTTCGTTGGGCCTGTACCTGTACATGCACAATGACAATAAAGATCATTCATTCATTCATTCATACACACATCAAAATAATACTCCTATGTTGAAGCACAGTACAATCCATAAAGCGGTGCGGCTTCATAGCTTACCAAAGTCGTACTAAAACATTTTGATAGATTTTTGAGTGCCGTGTGTGAAGTTCTATATTTTCAATAGAAAAATGTTGGTGTTGTTTACTTGAGTTAGGGCTGGGCGATATGGCCTTTTATTAATATCTCGATATTTTTAGGCCACGATATATATCTCGATATTTTTGCCTTAGCCTTGAATGAACACTTGATGCATATAATCACAGCAGTATGATGATTCTATGTGTCTACATTAAAACATTCTTCTTCATACTGCATTAATATATGCTACTTTTAAACTTTCATGCAAAGAGGGAAATCACAACTAAGTCAATTGACCAAAAGTGTATTTATTAAACAGTTATTAAGCAGTGGCACAAACATTCATGTCATTTCCAAACAGAAAGTGCAAGATTGTCAGAGACATTTTAAAACAAGCTATTAGTGCACTTTTGTGCATGATGTCACTAAGATGACATATCAAAGCAACACTAAATTAAAGTGCACTTTTTGTACAGAAAGCCACTACAATAGTTTAAAACAAATAAAGTGCACTTTTGTGCATGATGTCATACAAGATATTTCAAAAACTGTCAAATAAAAATGAGCTGCATAATAGGAAATCAAATAGTGTATGTCCTTCACTATGTGGTAGGTTCCTGCGGACGTTATCTCCTTCTGTTGTTGACTATTTTTTTCATACGGTGTTGATGTGGAAATAGTTGCTTGGGCATTTTGTTGGTGTGGCACCGAACGGAGATTTTGACATGCGGAGTTTCAAGCACTCTTCATTCTCTAGCGGGTGACTTTTCAAGTCATGCTACATTAGCAGTGGTGCTACTTTTTGTAGCAACGCTTTTGCCGCATACTTGTAAAACATCTTGCCGCTTGTAGCCAAACCACCGCCAGACGATGGACCCCCTGCTGTTTTTCTTGGGAATTAATTATTCCTTCATTGGTTACCAGATTCGCACCTTCTTTCTCTCGTATTACCACTTGCACCACTCCGCTAGCAACACAGCTAACGTTACCATGCCGCTACCTCTCTGCTCCGCGAGGGCGTGTGACGTTGCACGCGCGACAGTATGGGACGTATGTAAGAAGGTGCGCTTGTTTTATGTCTCTGTGAGAAGCAGAGACAAGAAAGACTGAGTAACGCCTGGAATGTAATGCCCGCAGTTAAAAGCAACTGCGTGAGAGCGTATACTCGAATATCACGATATAGTCATTTTCTATATCGCACAGAGACAAACCCGCGATATATCGAGTATATTCGATATATCGCCCAGCCCTAACTTGAGTCATATTGCAGTCTACACGTATCTCTTATGTGGGACTGCCATCTACTGGTCGCACTTGTCATTACACCATGTACCAAATAAAATAGCTTTGAGGTCGGTAAGCACTGTCGAGTTTTGACAAATTGAAAGGATTCTAAGTGCACCTTATAGTTCGAAAAATAATCATAAGTAATTAATCACTCATTTTTTAAATCGCTTGACAACACTGTTTATAAGTACATATTTTCATAATTTTTAAAGAATTTAGTTTTTTTAGCAAGTGATTTTATTTATTTTTTCCAGCAGTCACAGTGAGAAAGGTTGATAATGTAGTTTCTCTTCATGTGCACACTTGGCTAACTTTTACCCCAGGTGACATTTGAGTAAAATACAGTCGAGCTCATAAGTTCTTCTGGCGACTCGACCTAGCAGCCCATTTTTCTTCAAGTGCCTCCTTATTGTGCGTCTTGAAACAGCCACACCACAATTTTTCAGAGAGTCCTGTGTTTCAGCTGAAGTTATTTGTGGATTTTTCTTTGCATCTCGAACAATTTTCCTGGCAGTTGTGGCTGAAATCTTTGCTGGTCTACCTAAATCCCTAATTTTCCACTTCTTAATCAGTGTTTGAACACTGCTGATTGGCATTCTCAATTCCTTGGATATCTTTTTATACCCCTTTCCTGTTTTATGCAGTTCAATTACCTTTTCTCGCAGATCCTTTGACAATTCTTTTGCCTTCCCCATGACTCAGAATCCAGAAACATGTGTGCAGCACTGGATGAAAGATGCAATGGTCTGTCAGAAGCCCAGAAACTCACTGACCTTTTATACACACACATTAATTACAAACAAACATGTCACAGGTGAGGATTGGAACCTTGACTAGCCATTCAAACCTGTTTGTGTCAACGTTTGTGCGTGTTATCAGATCAAAGCAGGGGTCACCAACGCGGTGCCCGCGGGCACCAGGTAGCCCGTAAGGACCAGATGAGTAGCCCGCTGGCCTGTTCTAAAAATAACTCAAATAGCAGCACTTACCAGTGAGCTGCCTCTATTTTTTAAATTGTATTTATTTACTAGCAAGCTGGTCTCGCTGTGCTCGACATTTTTAATTCTAAGAGAGACAAAACTCAAATAGAATTTGAAAATCCAAGAAAATATTTTAAAGACTTAGTCTTCACTTGTTTAAATAAATTCATAATTTTTTTTACTTTGCTTCTTATAACTTTCAGAAAGACAATTTTAGAGAGAAAATACAACCTTAAAAATGATTTTAGGATTTTTAAACACATATACCTTTTTACCTTTTAAATTCCTTCCTCTTATTTCCTGACAATTTAAATCAATGTTCAAGTAATTTCTTTTTTTTTTTATTGTAAAGAATAATAAATACATTTTAATTTAATTCTTCATTTTAGCTTCTGTTTTTTCGACGAAGAATATTTGTGAAATATTTCTTCAAACTTATCATGATTAAAATGCAAAAAAAATATTCTGGCAAATCTAGAAAATCTGTAGAATCAAATTTAAATCTTATTTCAAAGTATTTTGAATTTCTTTTAACATTTTTGTTCTGGAAAATCTAGAAGAAATAACGATTTGTCTTTGTTAGAAATATAGCTTGGTCCAATTTGTTATATATTCTAACAAAGTGCAGATTGGATTGTAACCTATTTAAAACATGTCATCCAAATTCTAAAATTAATCTTAATCAGGAAAAATTACTAATGATGTTCCATAAATTCTTTTTTTAATTTTTTCAAAAAGATTCGAATTAGCTAGTTTTTCTCTTCTTTTTTTCGGTTGAATTTTGAATTTTAAAGAGTCGAAATTGAAGATAAACTATGTTTCAAAATTTTATTGTCATTTTTTTCGTGTTTTCTCCTCTTTTAAACCGTTCAATTAAGTGCACATATCATTAATTATTAATAATAACATAGAGTTAAAGGTAAATTGAGCAAATTGGCTATTTCTGGCAATTTATTTAAGTGTGTATCAAACTGGTAGCCCTTCGCATTAATCAGTACCCAAGAAGTAGCTCTTGGTTTCAAAAAGGTTGGTGACCCCTGGATCAAAGTCACTGGGGTATGTCAACTTTTGATCAGGGTCATTTAGGTACTTTCTTTTGTCATTTTGATTTAAAAAGACTAAACACAGTTGTTTGCCAATAAATAGCTTCACACAACCATTAAGCATGAGTGGACGAAAGGTTTTTGTGTTATCATTCATATTCTCTGAAGAATGTCCAAGAAATCATAAATTCTCCCAGGGTATGTCAGCTTATGAGCACACTTGTATATTGATTGTAATTAAGTAGCAAGAACTGTGAGCAATTTGTTCAAATAGCATGCAGTTTTCCCCCTAAAAGGTACTATCTTACATCATATAGTTGCCGTCTTGTAGAGTAAGCTTTGTGTTCTTTCTCCATCCCCCCAACACCAGGATTTCTTTTCTTCGTGTGATTGAATTAGCTTTATTGACGTTGAGGTTGCACAGCATGTCTAAAACATCTAAACAAATCTAGTTATTAAACTCATTAAAGCTGCTCTCTTTCTCAATCTCTATCAGTCCCTCCCCCACCCCGTTGGTTGCAAATAAACACTGTTAGCATAGATCCACGCCACCTTCTCTTTCTTCCTCTCTCAAAAGAGATGCCTTTGTCCTGGGTTTTTTGGAAGTAGGGTCGATTAGGGCTTGAATGATGGCTGTCTTGGGTCGTCGACATCCTGATGTGAGTAGATGACCCCACTGGGACCGAGGACTCTAGGGGGGGGGCTCCTCGCCATCTGCACTCATTTTTCACTCCTGGCCGCTTCGCTCTGTTGCCGCGTCTGTTGCCAATTTTACTTTTCCGAACTGAGTCAACCGATATAAAAAGGCGTGCATGTGTGAGTGTAAACAAGGGCGATGTTGGAATCTGGTGTTTTTCCTGCACCCTTAAAGCGTCAGACACATCAAAGCACATTAATCATAAGTTATATATTAAAGGCCTACTGAAAGCCACTACTACCGACCACGCAGTCTGATAGTTTATATATCAATGATGAAATCTTAACATTGCAACACGGCCGGGTTAACTTATAAAGTGCAATTTTAAATTTCCCGCCACACTTCCGGTTGAAAACGTCTATGTATGATGACGTTTGCGCGTGACGTCGATGGTTGAAGCGGAAGTATTCGGACACATTGTATCACAATACAAAAAGCTCTGTTTTCATCGCAAAATTCCACAGTATTCTGGACATCTGTGTTGGTGAATCTTTTGCAATTTGTTTAATGAACAATGAAGACTGCAAAGAAGAAAGCTGTAGGTGGGATCGGTGTATTAGCGGCTGGCTGCAGCAACACAACCAGGAGGACTTTGAGTGGGATAGCAGACGCGCTATCCGACGCTAGCCGCCGACCGCATAGATGATCGGGTAAAGTCCTTCGTCGTGCCGTCGATCGCTGGAACGCAGGTGAGCATGGGTGTTGATGAGCAGATGAGGGCTGGCGTAGGTGAATAGCTAATGTTTTTATCATAGCTCTGACGACGTCTCGTAGCTAAGTTAGCTTCAATGGCGTCGTTAGCAACAGCATTGCTAGGCTTCGACAGGCGGCACAGCATTAACCGTGTAGTTACAGGTCCAGTGTTTGGTACTATTGTTGATCTTCTGTATATCCTTCCAGTCAGGGGCTTATTTCTTTTGTTTCTATCTGCATTCAAGTACGATGGTATCACGTTAGCTCCGTAGCTAAAGTGTTTCGCCGATGTATTGTCGTGGAGATAAAAGTCACTGTGAATGTCCATTTCGCGTTCTCGACTCTCATTTTCAAGAGGATATAGTATCTGAGGTGGTTTAAAATACAAATCCGTGATCCACAATAGAAAAAGGAGAAAGTGTGGAATCCAATGAGCCAGCTTGTACCTAAGTTACGGTCAGAGCGAAAAAAGGTACATCCTGCACTGCACTCTAGTCCTTCACTCTCACGTTCCTCATCCACAAATCTTTCATCCTCGCTCAAATTAATGGGGTAATCGTCGCTTTCTCGGTCTGAATCGCTCTCGCTGCTGGTGTAAACAATGGAGAAATGTGAGGAGCCCTTTAACCTGTGACGTCACGCTACTTCCCGTACAGGCAAGGCTTTTTTTTATCAGCGACCAAAAGTTGCGAACTTTATCGTCGATGTTCTCTACTAAATCCTTTCAGCAAAAATATGGCAATATCGCGAAATGATCAAGTATGACACATAGAATGGATCTGCTATCCCCGTTTAAATAAAAAAATGTCATTTCAGTAGGCCTTTAAGTCAGTTGGTAATGGCTCAATGAAACAATACAATGTTTTGCCATAATTAAAATACAGGCCAGGGGCTTGTAACCTTTAAACTTTTCTACTACAAAGTGATGTTTTAGTATGTTTGTCATGAAGTCTGCAGTGAGTAATAATCAGTGATGTTGTTTTTATGAAGAAAAAAGAAAGCAAACGTGATGTGTTTTTTAAATTAACGTGCCACGTTTGCTTAAAATGATCAAAATACATAAATATTAAATGTTACTATACATTAAGTTAAAGTAAAGTACCAATGATTGTCACACACACACACTAGGTGTGGCGAAATTATTCTCTGCATTTGACCCATCACCCTTGATCACCCCCTGGGAGGTGAGGGGAGCAGTGAGCAGCAGCGGTGGCTGCGCTCAGGAATCATTTTTGGTGATTGAACCCCCAATTCCAACCCTTGATGCTGAGTGCCAAATAATAATCTACAAACAAAATATGAGAATGTTGTACTTAATTAACATAATGGTCAAATTGGGAAGGTAATATTTTTGAAAAATAGTCTTAAATCAACAAAAATAGAATAGGGGTTAGTGTGTGTGCCTCACGATAAGAATTATTTATTATTCTTGTATTTTAGTGTTTATTTAATTTTTATTATATTTATTTATTTACTTATTTATTATATTTATATTTTATTTTATTTTATTGTATTTATTATTTTATAATTATTATACTTGGTTTAATTTGCGGTAGGAAATGGATGGATGGAAGAATAGAATAACATAAAGAATACATATATCTATTTATATTTTTAAAAAATGTAAATAAATTAAAATAAATAGTTCCAATTGACAAAATGGTGAAATTAGGAAAATAGTAATATTTTGGGGGGGGAAAAGTCACAATATTAACAAAAATAAAATAGAATAAAATATAACCTATATTTTATATAATAGTCATAACTATATTTGTTAACTTAAGATAAAATCATGTAACTTCCGCAGACAATAACACAATAACTTTACATTGTTGTAAGTTAGATTTTTATAGTCTTTGGTATGACTCGGCCGGGGTTTGAACTCACAACCTACCGATCTCAGGGCGGACACTAACTACTAGGTCACTGAGTAGTAAATGTGCCCGTTACTACATTACATATACAGTCGTGGTCAAAAGTTTACATACACTTGTAAAGAACATAATGTCATGGCTGTCTTGAGTTTCCAATCATTTCTACAACTCTTATTTTTTTTGTGATAAGAGTGATTGGAGCACATACAAAAAACAATCATGAAGTTTGGTTCTTTTATGAGTTTATTATGGGTCTACTGAAAATGTGACCAAATCTGCTTAATCAAAAGTATACATACAACAATGTTAATATTTGCTTACATGTCCCTTGGCAAGTTTCACTGCAATAAGGCGCTTTTGGTAGCCATCCACAAGCTTCTTGTTCAATTTTTGACCACTCCTCTTGACAAAATTGGTGCAGTTCAGCTAAATGTGTTGGTTTTCTGACATGGACTTGTTTCTTTAGCATTGGCCACACGTTTAAGTCAGGTTTTTGGGAAGGCCATTCTAAAACCTTAATTCTAGCCTGATTTAGCCATTCCTTTACCACTTTTGACATGTGTTTGGGGTAGGGGTTTATTGGTACACAAAAATTTCGGTTCGGTACGTACCTCGGTTTAGAGGTCACGGTTCGGTTCATTTTCGGTACAGTAAGAAAACAACAAAATATACATTTTTGGGTTATTTATTTACCAAATTTGCAAAATCTTCCACCAAAAATATTTTTCTTAGTGGAATATTTGATGTGAAGTAATGGGAACCTTGGATAGGTCAATAATTCATAATAACATTGATTTTGATTCAATATTATGTTTTGAGCAATGACAGTTTGAAAGAAAAAAAAACTGCTTTGTTTTATTAGTCAACATTGCAACTTTTTCTAAATTACATTTAACCTTTAAGCTTTTTTATTTCACTTTTGTTATGTTTTTGTTTATTTTAATAGTATTTTTAGAATGTGCCGTGGGCCTTTAAAACATTAGCTGTGGGCCGCAAATGGCCTCCGGGGCACACTTTTGACACCCCTGCTATAGATAATAAAAAATTAAATGTGATAAATCTATGGATAAAAATCAGAGCCTGGCGACGCATGCGCGTTTATCATAACTCTCTCACTCTCTCTGTCTCTGCCCCTCCCTCACCAATGCTGCTGGCGCACAATTTGTTTTGTTTTTAACCCCTTCTTAACCCTGAACGTACATTGAAAATACACGCAACCCTCACTCAAAATGCCGGACATTTGAGGCATTTAAGAAAGTCCGCCCTGACAGCTCCGCAAAAGAGGACATGTCCGGTGAAAAGAGGACGTATGGTCAGTCTATCCTAGCCCGTTAGCTGCTAGCATGCCGTGTGTTGTGCCTCGGTGTGCATTGTTTACACAACGTGCGTTACGCTACTTAATATGTCCGTGTGGAAACTCGTTCGGTACTCCTCCGCACCGAACCGGAACCCCCGTACCGAAACGGTTCAATACAAATACACGTACCATTACACCCCTAGTTTGGGGTCATTGTCCTGTTGGAACACCCAACTGCGCCCAAGACCCAACCTCCGGGCTGATGATTTTAGATTGTCCTGAAGAATTTGGAAGTAATCCTCCTTTTTCATTGTCCCATTTACTCTCTGTAAATTGGCAGCAAGACAGGCCCAGAGCATAATACTACCACCACCATGCTTGACGGTAGGAAGGCCTCACCTTTTCTCCTCCAAACATATTGCTGGGTATTGTGGCCAAACAGCTCAATTTGTGTTTCATCTGACATCACATGGACAAAGATAAGACCTTCTGGAGGGAAGTTCTGTGGTCAGATGAAACAAAAATTGAGCCGTTTGGCCACTTGCCAGAAGCTTGTGGATGGCTACCAAAAGCGCCTTATTGCAGTGAAACTTGCCAAGGGACATGTAAGCAAATATTAACATTGCTGTATGTATACTTTGGACCCAGCAGATTTGCTCACATATTCAGTAGACCCATAATAAATTCATAAAAGAACCAAACTTCATGAATGTTTTTTGTGACCAACAAGTATGAATAAGAGTTGTAGAAATGATTGGAAACTCAAGACAGCCATGACAATATGTTCTTTACAAGTGTATGTCAACTTTTGACCACGACTGTATACTTACATCATGTATATAAAACCTAAATAGAGGTGTTTGGAATTTTTAAAAAGGCTTTATAGGCAGAATAGAGCGACGCCCATCTATTGTAAGCAGACTTTTGTTCGTGTGTATTCAATATTTAGAATGCATTAAAAAAGAAAAACATAGGTCTTCTTGGCTAACATAAGGCAAAATTCCAAAAAAAAGTGCAGGTACCCTTTAAACCAGTGGTTCTCAAATGGGGGTACTTGAAGGTATGCCAAGGGGTACGTGAGATTTTTTTAAAATAGCAACAATTCAAAAATCCTTTAGAAATATATTTATTGAATAATACTTCAACAAAATATGAATGTAAGTTCATAAACTGAACATCAAATCAAGTAGGCTATTCCATTCAGTACAATGCAACAATGCAATATTCAGTGTTGACAGCTAGATTTTTTGTAGACATGTTCCATAAATATTGATCTTAAAGATTTCTTTTTTTGTGAAGAAATGTTTAGAATTATGTTCATGAATCCAGATGGATCTCTATTACAATCCCCAAAGAGGGCACTTTAAGTTGATGATTACTTCTATGTGTAGAATTCTTTATTTATACACTCCCGTTCAAAAGTTTGGGGTAACCCAAACAATTTTGTGGAATAGCCTTCATTTCTAAGAACAAGAATAGACTGTCGAGTTTCAGATGAAAGTTCTCTTTTTCTGGCCATTTTGAGCGTTTAATTGACCCCACAAATGTGATGCTCCAGAAACTCAATCTGCTCAAAGGAAGGTCAGTTTTGTAGCTTCTGTAACGAGCTAAACTGTTTTCAGATGTGTGAACATGATTGCACAAGGGTTTTCTAATCATCAATTAGCCTTCTGAGCCAATGAGCAAACACATTGTACCATTAGAACACTGGAGTGATAGTTGCTGGAAATGGGCTTCTATACACCTATGTAGATATTGCACCGAAAACCAGACATTTGCAGCTAGAATAGTCATTTACCACATTAGCAATGTATAGAGTGTATTTCTTTAAAGTTAAGACTAGTTTAAAGTTATCTTCATTGAAAAGTACAGTGCTTTTCCTTAAAAAAAAAGGACATTTCAATGTGACCCCAAACTTTTGAACGGTAGTGTAATTGAATCTCTTGTTTATTTTTCCACAAGTTTTTAGTTATTTTTATATCTTTTTTTGCAAATAGTTCAAGAAAGACCACTACAAATGAACAATAGTTTGCACTGTTATACAATTTAATGAATCAGAAACTGATGACATAGTGCTGTATTTTACTTCTTTATCTCTTTTTTTCAACCAAAAATGCTTGTCTCTGATTAGGGGGTACTTGAATTAAAAAAATGTCCACAGGGGGTACATCACTGAAAAAAGGTTGCGAACCTCTGCTTTAAACTGTTGAGCTCATACCAGGGAGACTAGTACGGGGGTCTTCAATGTGTGGTACAATAAGCCTTTCCTCAGAGAACATAATCTGGCTGGGTGGCTGTTTTGATTCCCCCGAAAAATTTGTTGATTTATTTATGCTAATTTGAGACTGTTTACTTGCTCATTGTAAAAAAGCCAATAAAACATTACATTTGCCTTTAAACACAACTGAAGTTAGGTTTTTCGGGATTTTCCCCAAGCTGCTATGTTAGCACAACAAAACCTTGACAGTGAATTTAAGCATTTTACATATGTTTATAAAATATGAGACATTTAATATTGATACATTTGGCCAAAAGTGATTACTGATTTAAAACCACAATAACTAATTTCATTAAATTACACTGGATTAGGAGTTTTCAAAGTGTAGCATTGTGAGCCTCTTCAGAAAATATAATATGGAAAACAGATAGGGCATACTTTGTCAATGTTTTATGCAAAATAAAAATTATACATTCTTTATTTTTGTGAGGCTGCTTGCCTCCCCAAGTGTCAAGTTTCATTTTCAATGTTTTGGTTGTTAAGCCAATTTCATTATGTATTTATACGAATGTTTGTTCTTTGCCAAAGATGCCGATGAAATTTTAAAAAGTGCATAGCTTCTGTCTGATCATGATCCAGTCTCAGTATTTTAGTGCCAAATTACGATGTTTGATGTAAATGTTTTTGCCGTCAAAAACACTATTCGTAGCATCTGTACATATTTGTTTTGCCAGTCTTTGCAGTCTGTCAGATCCCATGATCCTTGTGCACAAGCGGGCAAACAAAGCATACACAAATGGTGATGGCGAGCATGTCATCAAGAGAGTCCCCACTCAGCTTTGCCCTATCTTTATTCCACATTACCCACGCTCCCATTATGCACACAATAGATCCGGTAGCCGACTGATTATTTGCTATAGATGTCGGCCAAAGTGTATAAATGAATGGCATCAGGCCAGGACTTGTTTTGAGGTTGGGTGGGATGAAGAGTAAAGTGGTCCATGGCAGTGGAAAATAAGTCCCATGTATGGCAGTGGTGGCAACGACGCCACCACTGCCAATATACATGTGGCAGTGGTGGCAACGACGCCACCACTGCCAATATACATGTGGCAGTGGTGGCGTGGTCAATATGACATCTTCATATCATTTGCTTAACCGTTAAAAATGGACATATATTTAAAAACAAAGCGTGTTAATAATTTGAATTAACATAGTCTTTTTTTTTTTTTTTAACACTATATCGTTCTGCTCTATTTTTACAAGTATCGTATTTTCCGGACCATATGGCGCACCGGATTATAAGGCGCACTGCCGATGAATGGTCTATTTTCGATCCTTTTTTCATATACCTGTATAAGGCGCATTAAAGGAGTCATATTATTAGGGTCTGCCTGTACCCTGTACAAAGGACTCCCACAGGGAGTCCTTTGTACAGGTACAAAGGAACCTATTGTTATTGTAAGGTTTTATTATTATTATACCGACCCCACAAAAAACTCTAATTTGACCCACTTAACATGCTTCAAAATTCACCAAATTTGACACACACATCAGGACCTGCGAAAATTGCCATCTAATAAAAAAAAAACCCCCAAAAATCAAAATTGCGCTCTAGCGCCCCCTAGGAAAAAACAAAAACAAACTGCCTGTAACTCCCGCTAGGAAGGTCGTAGAGACATGAAACAAAAAACCTCTATGTAGGTCTGACTTAGACCTACATTTCATAATTTCACATCGTCGGGCAAAAACCAACAGGAAGTTGGCAATTTCCCCTTTAACACAAAAAATGACTAAAAACACTCATTTTTGCCTCTTTGACTTCTAATTTGACCCCCTTAAAATACTTCTAAACTCACCAAACTTTTCACACACATCGGGACTGGTGGAAATTGCGATCTAAAAAAAAAACAGAACCCCAAAACTCAAAATTGCGCTCTAGCGCAATTTTTGAATAAAACTGAGACAAAACTGCTCCTCAGAGGAAAACTCAGACAAAACTGCTTGTAGAGACATGAAACAAATGCCTCTATGTAGGTCTCACCTAGACCTACATTTCATAGATTGACATCCTTCAGCAAAAATCAACAGGAAGTTTGCAATCCCTCCTTCAAAACAACATTTTTGTTAAAACCGGTCACCAAACATCAAACATTATCTCCTCTGAGCGCGTTTGTCGTTTCGGCTTCAAACTACTACAGGAGAGAGATTGAACCCTTCTGATTAAAAGTTGACGACGGCGTTTTGGAAGGTGCTACCGTTTTGATTTTACGAGCCTTCAAAGACCTGCAGCGCTGATGCTGCTCCGCTGCCTATAATGACAACGTGAAATGGAATTATTTCTTTTTTGTCCTCAAAATTCTACACACAATACCCTATAATGACAATGTGAAATGGAATTGTTTCTTTTTTCTCCTCAAAATTCTACACACAATACCCTATAATGACAATGTGAAATGGAATTAGGACTGGCACCAGCCAAAGATGCGGACCCGACCAACGCTGCTTGCAGCTTTTTAGGGTCTGCCTGTACCCTGTATAAAGGACTCTCACAGGGAGTCCTTTGTACAGGTACAAAGGAACCTATTGTTATTGTAAGGTTTTATTATTATTATACCGACCCCACAAAAAACTCTAATTTGACCCACTTAACATGCTTCAAAACTCACCAAATTTGACACACTTAACATGCTTCAAAACTTACCAAATTTGACACACACATCAGGACCTGCGAAAATTGCCATCTAATAAAAAAAACAAACCCCAAAAATCAAAATTGCGCTCTAGCGCCCCCTAGGAAAAAACAAAAACAAACTGCCTGTAACTCCCGCTAGGAAGGTCATAGAGACATGAAACAAAAACCTCTATGTAGGTCTGACTTAGACCTACATTTCATAATTTCACATCCTCGGGCAAAAACCAACAGGAAGTTGGCAATTTCCCCTTCAACACAAAAAATGACTAAAAACACTAATTTTTGCCTCTTTGACCTCTAATTTGACCCCCTTAAAATACTTTTGAACTCACCAAACTTTTCACATCGGGTCCGCATCTTTGGCTGGTGCCAGTCCTAATTCCATTTCACATTGTCATTATAGGGTATTGTGTGTAGAGTTTTGAGGAAATTGCGATCTAAAAAAAAAACAAACCCCAAAACTCAAAATTACGCTTTAGCGCAATTTTTGAATAAAACTGAGACAAAACTGCTCCTCAGAGGAAAACTCAGACAAAACTGCTTGTAACTTCCGGTAGGAACGTCTTAGAGACATGAAACAAATACCTCTATGTAGGTCTCACCTAGACCTACATTTCATAGATTGACATCCTTCAGCAAAAATCAACAGGAAGTTTGCAATCCCTCCTTCAAAACAACATTTTTGTTAAAACCGGTCACCAAACATCAAACATTATCTCCTCTGAGCGCGTTTGTCGTTTCGGCTTCAAACTACTACAGGAGAGAGATTGAACCCTTCTGATTAAAAGTTGACGACGGCGATTTGGAAGGTGCTACCGTTTTGATTTTACGAGCCTTCAAAGACCCGCTGCGCTGATGCTGCTCCGCTGCCTATAATGACAACGTGAAATGGAATTGTTTCTTTTTTCTCCTCAAAATTCTACACACAATACCCTATAATGACAATGTGAAATGGAATTAGGACTGGCACCAGCCAAAGATGCGGACCCGACCAATGCTGCTGGCAGCTTTAATTTGTATTTGTTTTCTAAATGTAATGGTGGTTTTTTGGTCAACATGTTGCATAGATTATGGTTCACAGATCATCTTCAAGCCGCTTTCTGACAGTCGCTTCTTGATGCGCCGTTTTGTGGGCGGTCTTATTTACGTTATGGGAAAGTTCCTGTAAAAGTTCCTGTGGTGGAAAAGGGCCTATTAATAAGTTTCGTCTTACAGCCCCGTTCCCCATCTACACTGCAAAAACTGAAATCAAAATCAGATTAAATATCTCAAATAAGGGTGATATTTGCTTATTTTCTGTCTAATAAGATAATTCTTCTCACTAAGCAGATTTTATGTTTGTGTTTTACTTGTTTTAAGGGTTTTGGTCCTAAATGATCTCAGTAAGATATTACAGCTTGTTGCTGAGATTTTATGACCTACACTACCGTTCAAAAGTTTGGGGTCACCCAAACAATTTTGTGGAATAGCCTTCATCTCTAAGAACAAGAATAGACTGTCGAGTTTCAGATGAAAGTTCTCTTTTTCTGGCCTTTTTGAGCGTTTAATCGACCCCACAAATGTGATGCTCCAGAAACTCAATCTGCTCAAAGGAAGGTCAGTTTTGTAGCTTCTGTAACGAGCTAAACTGTTTTCAGATGTGTGAACATGATTGCACAAGGGTTTTCTAATCACCAATTAGCCTTCTGAGCCAATGAGCAAACACATTGTACCATTAGAACACTGGAGTGATAGTTGCTGGAAATGGGCCTCTATACACCTATGTAGATATTGCACCAAAAACCAGACATTTGCAGCTAGAATAGTCATTTACCACATTAGCAATGTATAGAGTGTATTTCTTTAAAGTTAAGACTAGTTTAAAGTTATCTTCATTGAAAAGTACAGTGCTTTTCCTTCAAAAATAAGGACATTTCAATGTGACCCCAAACTTTTGAACGGTAGTGTATATTGAGTAAAACATGCTTGAAACTAGAATATCAACTGATGCAAAGCTGTGTCATTAACACTCACAAGTATAAAAGTACTTTTTTAAAGTAATAATTTCTTATTTCAAGCATGAAAAAAAAAAATCATGATGCCAAGCGCATATCATTATGTCAAGATAATGGCACTAGCATTTACTTAATTTAAGAATATTTTTCAACATATTGAGCAAAAAGGTCTCTTTTTTTTTCTACCAAGAAAAGTGCACTTGTTATTAGTGAGAATATACTTATTTTAAGGTATTTTTGGGTTCATTGAGGTTAGCTAGTTTTACTTGTTTTGGAAAGACTTGACAAGCCAAATTTTCTTGTTCTATTGGCAGATCATTTTGCTTAGTTCAAATAAAAACCCCTAATTTTTGTATTTTTTTTCTCTTATTTTTGAACACTGACTTTTTGCAGTGTCTGTCTTGTCCACTTGTCTTTGTCGGGTTTTACATATTTTACCGAGAAGACCACGTCTATCCAAACAGGAAACTTAACGACAAAACATTTATAAAAAATGTTTTTCATCTTTTAGCTGTGGCTTCTTCTTGGCACCAGAGCTCCACATGACTCCTAAGAACTCTGTCTTGACAAAAACAGTCCCAGCAACAGTTGCATGCAATAAAACAAACGCCTATCTAATATTTGCTGCTAAACTGTCACCTGGGATGTCCCAACCAGAGCACAGAGTATCATCCGTCTCGTCCATCTCGGGAGATTCAGGAACTAGTGATAGAGGACGTACGACAAGGACGACATTAAAGAGCTATGATGATGTCTTTTTTTTTTACATTGCACCAAGGGTTGCTCATTAATCAGGGTGATGTACCGGGCTTCATCTACCTCAAACTGTCATGTGGAAGATGGATGCTTCAGAGATGCTCCATTGTGCTTATGGTTGAACCTAGCTCTATGGGGGCGATTCATTAGATCAGCAGTTTTTATTGAAAAAGATTGTATATTGGTGTCAGGATTTGTTGCCTTTAGCCCTGGGATTATAAACTAATATTTAGGATATTCTGTTTTTGATATTTGGCACATTTTCCAATCCTTACAAGACTAAGGTGGATGTAGTTTTCATTCAGACAGGTTTAGAGTAAAATCTGAGCAGATCAGGCACAAGAAAACCCCAGTCCTTCGCAGCAATGGTCTCTCCGATCAGTTCCCAGATGAATGCGCCTTCTCAGTATGTTAAGTTTAAAACCAGAGACTTCTCAGCAGAAAACATCTGTCATATAGAAGCTAGTTGACTTCTTCAAACATCAGTATTAATGTCAGTATCTTTGACTAACACACTCTTGGCTAAGCGTTTTGTCAGTATGTTGTTAAAAACAGTAGAATGCTCCTGTCATACAGTACAGATTTGTCTTAACCTACCGCCCGCCGGAAAACTAAAAATACATTTGTGTTTGTTACAGGACGGATCCAAGCAGAGGCAGGTGAGAAAAAAGACTGTCTCCTTCAGCTCAATGCCGAACGACCGCAAGATCAACAGCACGGCTGCCTGCATGGCGTTCATGATGGAGGGCTGCGAGATGAAGAAGGTTCGATCCAACTCGCGCATGTACAACCGCTACTTCCTACTGGATCCGGACATGCACTGGCTCCGCTGGGAGCCTTCCAAAAAGGACTCTGAGAAGGCCAAGCTCGAGATCAAGAGCATCAAGGAGGTTCGATTAGGGAAGAAAACCCCAGTCCTTCGCAGCAATGGTCTCTCCGATCAGTTCCCAGATGAATGCGCCTTCTCAATCATCTACGGGGACAACTACGAGTCGCTGGATTTGGTTGCCAGTACAGCTGATGTGGTCAGTACCTGGGTGATGGGCCTGAGATATTTAGTGTCTTATGGCCGACACACCGTGGACATGGTGGAGCCCAGCCAACCAAGTCTACGAGCATCTTGGATTAGCTCTGTGTTTGAACTAGCAGATATGGAAAAAGAAGGACACATAGACCTTTTCAGGTCTACTCAGATTATCAAGGGGCTCAACCCTGGGATGAAAGAGTCGAGGATAGAATTAAAGTTCAAGGAACTCCAGAAAGAGAAAGACCAATACGGTGAGGCAATTAACATGGATACCTTTGTCGAGGGCTACTGTGAGCTGTGCACACGGCCAGAGATTTTCTTCCTGCTGATGCAGTTCTCAAGTAACAAGGAGTACCTGGACTGTAAAGACTTGATGCTCTTTGTGGAGGTGGAGCAAGGTGTAGAAGGTGTAACAGAGGACATGTGCAGAGATATGGTTTTTAAGTATGAACCATCCGCCGAAGGCAGAGATAAGATTTACCTCTCCATCGATGGCTTTACACACTACCTCCTCTCCTCTGAGTGCCACATCTTTGATCCTCAGCACAAACGTGTGTGCCAGGATATGACTCAGCCCATGTCCCACTACTACATCAACTCTTCACATAATGCCTCCCTTCTGGAAGACCACTTCTGGGGTTCATCAGACATCAGCAGTTACATTCGTGTTCTCAGAATGGGCTGTCGCAGCATCGAGGTCATTGTGTGGGATGGCCCCGATAACGAGCCAGTGGTGTATGTAGGTAGTTCTGTGGCCTCACAGCTAGTTTTCTCCAAGGTTCTGGATATCATCAACCAATATGCCTTTGAGAGCTCTGAGTATCCCCTCCTTCTCTGCTTAGTGGCTCATTGCTCCATCCCACAGCAGAGGGTCATGGCCCAACACATAAAAAAAATTCTAGGTGACAAGCTATTTGTTGATTCTCCTAACAAAGACGAACATTACCTACCCTCTCCTGAGAATCTCAAAGGTAAAATTCTCCTCAAGGGTAAGAGACTAGAGCCTAGCTGCAATGAACCTGAAGGGGATGTGACAGAAGAGGATGAAGGTCTAGAAATGTCCAGAAGGGTAGAGGTAGATGACCGCGACCATCTTAATGGCTTGGGTTGCAAAAGGCTCAGGCTGTGCAAAGAGCTCTCTGATCTTGTATCTCTCTGCAAGTCAGTTCAGTTCATGGACTTTGAGACCTCCAAAAGGGACCAAAAATACTGGGAGATCTGCTCCTTCAACGAGGTCGACGCAAACAGGTTTGCCAATGAGTTCCCAGAGGAGTTTGTCTGCTACAACAAACGCTTTCTCTCCAGAGTCTACCCCACTCCGATGAGGATTGACGCCAGCAACATGAACCCCCAAGACTTCTGGAAGTGTGGCTGCCAGATTGTGGCAATGAACTACCAGACACCCGGCCTGATGATGGACCTAAACCTTGGCTGGTTCCGTCAAAATGGCAACTGCGGGTATGTTTTGCGACCAGCCATCATGAGAGAAGAGGTGTCCTACTTTAGTGCCAACGCTCGGGATTCTTTACCTGGGGTGTCCGCGCAGCTCCTTCACATTAAGGTCATCAGTGGGCAGAACCTACCTAAGCCCCGCGGCTCTGCAGCTAAGGGTGACGTGGTGGAGCCTTACATATATGTGGAGATTCATGGCATTCCAGCTGATTGTGCCGAGCAAAGAACCAAGACTATGTCCCAAAATGGCGACAACCCTATTTTTGACGAGAGCTTTGAATTCCAGATAAACCTACCCGAACTGGCAGTCTTGCGCTTCGTGGTTCTGGATGATGACTACATAGGGGATGAGTTCATTGGCCAGTACACCATTCCCTTTGAATGCCTGCAGCCGGGCTATAGGCACGTCCCTTTACAGTCTCTGACAGGCGAATTCCTACCCAACACTACACTGTTTGTCCATGTAGCCATCACAAACAGACGGGGTGGAGGGAAGGCCCACAAGAGAGGTATATCCGTCATGAAGGGGCGGAAGGCACGGGAGTACACCAACACCAAGACCACTGGGATCAAAGTGGTCGATGAACTTTTCAGAGCTTCTACGCAGCCGCTGAGAGAGGCCACAGACCTTCGAGAAAATGTACAGGTAAGGAAATATACATTTACTGCACAGTAAGGGTGTTAGCATTATCGCTAATCATGATTATTGCCAACCAAAGCTGGCTGGGCTGCATTGTATTTGCTTTGAGAGTATACACGTGACCACTGTCTACATAGTGAGGCGGTTAGACATCCAGTCTTTCACACAATGTGTTCTGTGTGGAAACTCGGTACGCTTCTGTACCAAAGTCTGAGACTATTAGATCATGTAGCGCAGGGGTCATCAACCTTTTTGAAACCAAGAGCTACTTCTTGGGTACTGATTAATGCGAAGGGCTACCAGTTTGATACACACTTAAATAAATTGCCAGAAATAGCCAATTTGCTCAATTTACCTTTAACTCTATGTTATTATTAATAATTAATGATATTTATCATTGTGGAAACACTGATCATCTTAATGATTTCTCACAATAAATATATATAGAAACAGATAAATATCAATATGCAACACTTTATTTTTATATTTTCTCTAAGTGCACATTTTTCAAATTGAACATTTTCAAATGATCACTTCTAAGACAGTCTTGTGAAATCTCAATATCCCATTTTAACTAGCTAGCCACTAACATTTTTTAACAAATCATGAATTACTTTGCACCATGTTTGTACAAATAACTCATGTAAAATATAAAAGTCAACTCTCAATTTTTTAAATAAATCATGTCACACTTTGAACTGGACACCAAATCTGTTATCTGTTTCTTTGTCAGTTAGTGAAGACCAAGTCTTTAAAATATTTTCTTGGATTTTCAAATTCTATTTGAGTTTTGTCTCTCTTAGAATTAAAAATGTCGAGCAAAGCGAGACCAGCTTGCTAGTAAATAAATAAAATTTAAAAAATAGAGGCAGCTCACTGGTAAGTGCTGCTATTTGAGCTATTTTTAGAACAGGTCAGCGGGCTACTCATCTGGTCCTTACGGGCTACCTGGTGCCCGCGGGCACCGCGTTGGTGACCCCTGATGTATCGTTACATTCCAACTGCACATGATGGCTTTGTGTTTCTCAACTGCACACTATAGCTTTTAATTACCATTTCTTACATTTTCAAGTGTTATTCTTAATGTTCTATCAATGTGCTGGATAATCAGTCTCTTTAATCCAGTGCTTCTCAATTATATTACCCCCCAAAATGAAGAAGAAAACATTTTGCGGACCTCATATCCCCACTCTCCATAACAGTATAATTTGTCTGTACAATTTTTAAGTACACCGCTGCATAGCATTGTATCCTTATTAACATTAGAGAAAACAAAACAAAAATATATACAGATCAACTTACAACAAAAAATACATGTATTATCTAGGGCTGCAACTAACAACTAATTTGATAATCAATTAATCTGTCAATTATTACTTCGATTAATCGATTAATAATCGGATAAAAGAGACAAACTACATTTCTATCCTTTCCAGTATTTTATTGGAAAAAAAAACAGCATACTGGCACCATACTTATTCAGATTATTGTTTCTCAGCTGTTTGTGAATGTTGCAGTTTATAAATAAAGGTTTAAAAAAAATAAAATAATAATAATAATAAAGTAGCCTCTGCGCATGCGCATAGCATAGATCCAACAAATCGATGACTAAATTAATCGCCAACTATTTTTATAATCAATTAGTTGTTGCAGCCCTAGTATTAACATAGTTTTAGTCCGTAACAGAAAAGATTTAAAGTGCATAAATTTGCCTGAAATAAAAAAAAAAAAATGTAATCCTTATTTAAACTGTGAAAATTTTTTGACCGACTTGAACCCTTGGATACGGCAACATAAATTTAAATAAACTAAATACAAATATTTTGGGCTGTCTACGTTAATGTGTAAACGCATGTGATTAATTAAAAAAAAGATTATATATATATAAAGGTTTATTAGAAATAGGGACAGATACAGAAAGATAGATATCTGAAACAGTTATCCAATGTATGCATCATAGTGTTTGTAGCCAAAGCTAATTTACAACACTTGTCCCCAACAACAACAACAACACAGATCTAACATAATTAAAATAGGAAAATATAAAGAATGAGGCAAAGAGGAGTCGATAATAATGATAATAGTAATAATACAGACAAAGTGCAAACTAGATAAAAACCAATTAGTAAAAATTAGTAAAAACTAAACATGGGAACACGATTGTTGCTCAAATAACCACAATTGTGTTTGTTTTTTGAAAGTGACAAGTGCAGGCATAGATTGCATGACCATAAATGAATGAAGATTATTTACAGTGATTGTTTTGACCACCAGAAGGAAGGCGTTCAGCACGCATTGCAGTGGCAGTGATCACGTCAGATGTCAGTGTGATGATAAAGCAATGTGCTGTGCGCCCTTCAAAACAAACTCTGACGACTAATTAGCTAGAATTGCAGCGACAAACTTTCTTATCACTGGCGCACGTCAAGTTTAAAACTGCATCTTAAAGCGAAACATGAACGTGAGGGTGGTGTCGCTTGCACGAATGCTCCACGGACAGCAAATAGAGGACAACAAACTCTGCTGGCTGAGTTTATCTGCGTTTACCACTTTTTAAATGAAACAATAGACACTTAACGTCTGTGAAGACCAAGTGCTGCAAGATGTCATTCATGTCGACAACTAATGTCGCACCAGCTAGATGTAGTTTGTATAAAAAAAGAGATCAGCGCTGTGTTTTGAAAAAGTAAATAAGCTTGTTTGTGTAACAGAGGTTTTGTAATTAGATGAAGTCTAGCAGAAAAGACAACACATGGGCTTCTCGTCAAGGCACCTTCTCTCTCTCACGCACACGCACACACACTTCCTGCTTCACAATAAAAGCGTGACATGTCACATCCGGTCCAACATTGCCAACAAAATGAAAAATGGCTTACATTTGTTTAAACAACTGTTTATACTAAGGAATAGTAAATTGAGATGTACAAACCCCGTTTCCATATGAGTTGGGAAATTGTGTTAGATATAAACCGAATACAATGATTTGTAAATCCTTTTCAACTCATATTCAATTGAATGCACTACAAAGACAACATATTTGATGTTCAAACTCATAAACTTTATTTTTTTTGCAAATAATAATTAACTTAGAATTTCATGGCTGCAACACGTGCCAAAGTAGTTGGGAAAGGGCATGTTCACCACTGTGTTACATGGCCTTTCCTTTTAACAACACTCAGTAAACGTTTGGGAACTGAGGAGCCACATTTTTGAAGCTTCTCAGGTGGATTTCTTTCCCATTCTTGCTTGATGTACAGCTTAAGTTGTTCAACAGTCCGGGGGTCTCCGTTGTGGTATTTTAGGCTTCATAATGCGCCACACCTTTTCAATGGGAGACAGGTCTGGACTACAGGCAGGCCAGTCTAGTACCCGCACTCTTTTACTATGAAGCCACTTTGATGTAACACGTGGCTGGGCATTGCCTTGCTGAAATAAGCAGGGGCGTCCATGGTAACATTGCTTGGATGGCAACATATGTTGCTCCAAAACCTGTATGTACCTTTCAGCATTAATGACCCCTTCACAGATGTGTAAGTTACCCATGTCTTGGGCACTAATACACCCCCATACCATCACAGATGCTGGCTTTTCAACTTTGCACCTATAACAATCCGGATGGTTCTTTTCCTCTTTGGTCCGGAGTACACGACGTCCACAGTTTCCAAAAACAATTTGAAATGTGGACTCGTCAGACCACAGAACACTTTTCCACTTTGTATCAGTCCATCTTAGATGAGCTCAGGCCCAGCGAAGCCGACGGCGTTTCTGGGTGTTGTTGATAAACTGTTTTCGCCTTGCATTGGAGAGTTTTAACTTGCACTTACAGATGTAGCGACCAAATGTAGTTACTGACAGTGGGTTTCTGAAGTGTGGTCCTGAGCCCATGTGGTGATATCCTTTACACAGTGATGTTGCTTGTTGATGCAGTACAGCCTGAGGGATCGAAGGTCACGGGCTTAGCTGCTTACGTGCAGTGATTTCTCCAGATTCTCTGAACCCTTTGATGATATTACGGACCGTAGATGGTGAAATCCCTAAATTCCTTGCAATAGCTGGTTGAGAAAGGTTTTTCTTAAACTGTTCAACAATTTGCTCACGCATTTGTTGACAAAGTGGTGACCCTCGCCCCATCCTTGTTTGTGAATGACTGAGCATTTCATGGAATCAACTTTTACACCCAATCATGGCACCCACCTGTTCCCAATTAGCCTGTTCACCTGTGGGATGTTCCAAATAAGTGTTTGATGAGCATTCCTCAACTTTATCAGTATGTATTGCCACCTTTCCCAACTTCTTTGTCACGTGTTGCTGGCATCCAATTCTAAAGTTAATGATTATTTGCAAAAAAAAAAATGTTTATCAGTTTGAACATCAAATATGTTGTCTTTGTAGCATATTCAACTGAATATGAGTTGAAAAGGATTTGCAAATCATTGTATTTCGTTTATATTTACATCTAACACAATTTCCCAACTCATATGGAAACGGGGTTTGCACAAAGCAGGGTGGCCCTATGAAACACTGTTTTAGTTGCACCTCTTAAGAAGCAACTGTCTTACAAACTTTGCTTCTTTCTCCTTGCATCCGCTTTTGCTATAAATACAGCAGATAACATTCCATGTGGCTCTCAAAATAAATAATTTCAGAAGCAAACTAGACACAAGCATCATTAATGTGAAGTGAATATGTCCTAAAAAAAGACATCCATTAGTTTTAATTGATACATTAAGCCAGACAAGGCGTAACTTCCTTCCTCACTAAGTACACCGCATAGTCCAACGCAACGTGAAGTGGACTCTTACTTTACCGTCGTGTGCATAGAGCCTCGTGGCTTATTGGGCTCCATTAATGTTGTATAAGAGGGCAGCAATAAAGCAACAATGGTATGCAATTAGTCGGTGTATGAATAGTGTAATCATTAATGAGGGACAATTACCGCCGAGGGGAAAGGTCTGCGTTGCTACGCATTTAAAGAACTGCTTAAAAAACCCTACTGACTGACAGCAAAATGAAGATGAGTTGCCCCATGTCTCAATTTGTCTGATAAACCGAAGCTAGCGTCTTATAATAAGTGCGGGTTGAATGGCTTCACTTTTTCCTCAATTGACCTATTGCTAAGCTTTTACATGTCTTTCCTTTTCTATCACATACATTTTTGTCATTGCATTTTTTAATTTGATCTTTAAGTCATTTAATAGTTTAACCCGATCAAACAACACTGGAGCCTTTCATGCCCACAAAGCCAAATGTTCTGCTTTCGATTGAAATGGAAATGTGGCTTTTTTTGAAACGGACAGGATGAAAGTACAAATGAATGAAAGAGAGAAAAGACCTTGAAGACGGTAGATAAAAAGAAATGGCTTAGAAAAACGTGACAAAGCTTAAAAACACGTCGGTGAAGGCTTTGTAGTGGCCAGTAACTGATATTTGGATCCAGGGGGGTTGGAGCTTATCCCAGCTGCACTCGGGCGGAAGGCAGGGTCCAGCCCGGACAAGTCGCCACCCCATCGCAGGGGCAACACAGACAGACAACCAGTCACACTCACATTCACACACGGGGTCATACTTGCCAACCCTCCCGTTTTTAGTGGGAGACTCCCGGTATTCAGCGCCTCTCCCGATAACCTCCCGGCAGAAATTTTCTCCTGACAAACTCCCGGAGGCCACGCCCCCTCCAGCTCAATGCGGACCTGAGTGGGGACAGCCTGTTCTCACGTCCGCTTTACCACAATATAAACAGCTTGCCTGCCCAATGACGTCATAACATCTAGGGCTTTTAGAGAGTAGAGTGCACAACTGCGCGCACAACAAGGAGACGAACTAGAAGAACGAGGAAGTTACAGACATGGCGACGCCGTCGACGAGCAAGATGAAGAAATACGCTTGCAAGTTCCAAAACGAATGGAAACAAGAATTTCAGTTCATCCAGGACAGTTCGAAGGGGAAGGGGTATGTAATTATGTTGCCTGTACATTTTGTAGAACAGACTTCTCCATTGAACACGGTGGCCGAAATGATATACTCATTCATGAACAGAGAAGTTAAACAGGACAATGCTGCCATCTACTGGATAGCCTCCGGAACACTGAAATTCAAGTATTTATTTTATTTATATGTATAACAAAATAAATATATATATATATATATATATATATATATATATATATATATATATATATATATATATATATATATGTATATATATATATATATATATATATATATATATATAGCTAGAATTCACTGAAAGTCAAGTATTTCATACATATATATATATATGTATATATATATATATACAGTATATACATATATATATGAAATACTTGAGTTGGTGAATTCTAGCTGTAAATATACTCTCCTCTTAGCCACGCCCTTAACCACGCCCCCACCCCAACCACGCCCCCCCCAACCCCTGACCACGCCAGCCCCCCCCCCCACCTCCCGATATCGGAGGTCTCAATGTTGGCAAGTATGCACGGGGGGAAATTTGGTGGTGCCAATCAGCCTTTCCCCAGGTGCACGTCTTTGGAGATGGGCAAAAGCCGAAGTACCCGCAGAGAACCTTCGCAGTCACAGGGAGAACTTGCAAACTCCACACAGAAAGACTTTGTTAGTACCGGTATACCGCCCAACCCTAGTCCTGCGGAGAATGCTTAGAGAGTACGGGGTATCAGACCGCTTGATTGTGGTGGTCCGCTCTCTGTATGATCAGTATCAGAGGTTGGTCCACATTGCCAGCAGTAAATTGGACCTGTTTACCATGAGGGCTGCCCTTTGTCATTGATTCTGTTTATAACTTATGGACATCATTTCTAGGCGCAGTCAGGGAGTTGAGGGAATCCAGTTCGTTGGCTACAGGATTAGGTGTCTGCTTTTTGCGGATGATTTGGTCCTGCTGGCTTCATCTGGCCAGGATCTACAGCTCTCACTGCAGAGTGTGAAGCGACTGGGATGAGAATCAGTATCTCCAAGTCCAAGTCCATGGTGTTCGCCCGGAAAAGAGTGCAGTGCCATCTCCATGTTGGGGAGGAGATACTGTCCCGAGTGGAGGAGTTCAAGTACCTCGGGGTCTTGTTCACGAGTGGGAGAAGAGTGGATCTTTAGATCGAAAAGCGGATCGGTGCAGCGTTTACAGTAATGCGGACCCTGCATCGGTCCGTCGTGGGGAAGGAGCTAAGCCGGAAGGCAAAGCTCTCCATTTACCCCTATTCTCACCTATGGTCATGAGCTTTTGGTTTATGACCGAAAAGACAAGATCTGTAGCTCAGAGTAAAACCGCTCTCCACATTGAGAGGAGCCAGATGAGTTGTTTCGGTCAGAAAATTCCCCCGTAAAGCCTCTCTGGAGAGGTGTTTAGGGCGCGTCTGACCAGTAGGAGACCACAGGGAAGACCCAGGACACGGTGGAGAGACTATGTCTCCCAACTGGCCTGGGAACGCCTTGAGATCTGGACGAAGAAGCTGGGGAAATCTGGGCTTCTCTGCTTAGGCTGTTGCCCCCGCGACCCGAGTTTAGATAAGCGGAAAAAGATGGATGGCTGGATGGATGGATAGTTTTTTGTTTTTTTTCCAAAACCTTGTTAACTTTGATCTTTTTTTATCTTTGTTTTCCTTTGTTTTACCTTGTATTTACCCTATTTTGTCTTCTTGTCTTAACTTACCTTCTTTTACCATCTATGTATCCTTTTTACCTTTATCTTATTGTACCTTCCATTTACCTTGTATTTACCTTTTACCATCTTTCGCTGTCTATTTAAAGGGGCTGTTTACAACATTTACACAGATGTCTATGTATTTTAAGCGTTATATCCTGTCCTCTTACGGCTTGTACGACGTGATGGCGACATGCACACACATTAGCCTCGGGTGTTGTTAGATAACCTGTCATTATCTATCATTGAATGCATATTTTATCATAACAACAACAGGGCTGCAAATTGATCGTTGCTTCTCTTGGACTGCTTTTGTACGTGTGCATGCGCTCCCTGCGTGTACATGTTGGCGAGACAGGGTGAGTGACCGCAGTAAACATCAATCATTTTATTCCAGCCGGCAACTGTTTTTTTCCATACAAACTTACCGTATTTTCCGTACCATAGGGCGCACTGGATTATAAGGCGCACTGCCGATGAGTGGGTCTAGTCAGGTCTAATTTCATACAAAAGGCGCACCGGATTATAGGGCGCATTATAGGGGCCATATAATTTTATTTTTTTTCTAAATTGGAACTACTTCTTTGTGGTCTACATACCATGTAATGGTGGTTCTTTGGTCAAAATGTCGCATGGGTTATGTTTTACAGATCATCTTCAAGCCGCTTTCTGACAGTCGCTTCAGGATGCGCCGTTTTGTGGGCGGTCTTATTTACGTGGCTCACCTTTGGCAGCATCTTTTCTCCGTCATCTTTGTTGTAGCGGTGTAGCGTGCAAGGACGGGTGTGGAAGAAGGGTCAAAAGATGGAGCTAACTGTTTTAATGACATTCAGACTTTACTTCAATCAATAACGCAGCAGCATCTCCTCATCCGTGGCTCACTAGTGCAACAACAACGCCGGAAATGTGTCCCGTAAAAAAAACGTCCGACCGGAACTCTCTAATAACTAAAGTTCCTCGGGTGTATAATACAAACTCACTACACCAGTATGTTTTAGCGCTTTCATGGCGAGTTTACTGACAGATATAAGTAAAAACGTCCGACCGGAACTCTCTAATAACTAAAGTTCCTCGGGTGTATAATACAAACTCACTACACCAGTATGTTTTAGCGCTTTCATGGCGAGTTTACTGACAGATATAAGTAAAAACTTTACACTACTTTATACTAGAAATGGCAACAGCAGAGGATGAATGTCCCATAACAAGAAGATAGAAAAAATTAAGAAGTTTATCGACTACGGTATTGGTATGGACTACAAAGGCGGACACGCGCAAATTTTCAGTACTTATGCAGATCCCAAATACAGATCAGCTGGTACCAGAAGGTAAGAAAAGTTGCTTTTGCATAATATTGCGAAACAAAACGCCAGATAATATGTCTTACCTTATACACACACCATAATAATACTCCTATGTTGAAGCACAGTACAATTCATCAAGCGGTGCGGCTTCATAGCTTACCAAAGTGGTACTAAAACATTTTGATAGATTTTTGATCGCCGTGTGTAATGTTCTATATTTTCAATGGAACATATAAAATGTTGGTGTTGTTTACTTGAGTCATATTGCAGTCTACACGTATCCCTTATGTGTGACTGCCATCATATTGCAGTCTACATGTATCTCTTATGTGTGACTGCCACCTACTGGTCACACTTAGCATTTCACCATGTACCAAATAAAACAGCTTCGAGGTCGGTAAGCACAACCAAAATGATTCCGTACCTTCGGCGCACCGGGTTATAAGGCGCACTGTCGAGTTTTGAGAAAATGAAAGGATTTTAGTGCGTCTTATAGTCCGAAAAATACGGTACCAGTTGTGAAAAACATACCTGTAGACCAGGGGTGGGCAATTAATTTTTACCGGGGGCCGCATGAGCAACCCGAGCACTGCTGGAGGGCCACATCGACAATATTTAAATTAAATTTTGCTCAATATTATTTTTTATATGTACCGTAAGATAAATAATAATAATAATAATAATAATAATTAATAATAATAGTAATACTTCAACATAGTGTGTGTAACAGCATTCCATGACTAATATAAATAAATTAACATTAATAATAAATGACAGTAAAATAAGCACATGTATGACTGAGGAGTCATAGTGTAACTTTGTGTGGGGTTTGAGTTGTCCGACTTTTTGTGTGGCCATAAACGCACCAGTGGTTTAGTGCTATGCGTGTTGGTGACAGATGACAAGTTGGTCTTGGCCTGGTGTGTACGGCAGAAAATGACTAGTTTTTCGAGATAGAAGCGTTTTACTCATGTTTTTGGTGTGGTTATGTCCGAATATAAACAGTTTTGCTCAATAAAGTGATCGATATAATTCCTGGCCTCAAAGCATCTCGATAGACGTTACAATAATTGAACGGTGTTCAATTGAACGGTGTTGACGAACACCGTTAGGGCCGCTTGTTGTCACTGTCACTCAAAGTTGCATTGCAAAATTACATAGAATAAATATGTTTATTTTGTTTAGAATTCAGATGGGATTTGATTTGGTGCGCGGCATATATTTTCTGCGCGCAGCGGACGTTTGAGCAGTGCGCAATTGCGCAGGCACGCACCTTAGAGGGAACGTTGCTTTGCAGTCCATGTCTTGTTGGAAACACGCCATTCTTCATCAACTTTTCTCTTTTTAGCGTCTCGGGTGTAAACCGTGCATCACTTGTCGCTGCATGTGCACCTTCACTCGCAGGTTACACACGGACACACGCCCATAAATAATACTTTTCAAAATAAAAGCAGCACAGTTGTATTGCGCGCACGACATAGATGTTTTTTTAACTTTATTTTGTGATTGCAGCTGTTCACATTCACTCACAATCACGCACACGCATACGTCCACACGGAAGTAATACAAATAACGATTTTCAAAACAAAAGCAGCACCGTTGTATTGCACACTCGACATAGATACTATTTTAAATGTATTTTGTAATTTATAATTGGCCTCACGCGGGCCGGACAGGGACGCAACAAAGGGCCCAGGTCTGCTGTAGACTGTTTTAACACAAGTGTGTTCTGTTAAATAATGTATTTTTTTTTTGTTTTGAAAAATGTAACTGAGCAAGTTGCAAACAGCCCCTTTAACTCGTTTTACCTTCTTTTATGCGGTCTGGATTTTTTCAGTTCGTATTTTTTACACTCACTTTTATTTACCTTGTTTTACCTGTTATCTTTCAATTTACTGTCAATTTACATTTTTCCATCTTTTACCTTTCTGTCTAACTTGGTTTACCTTCTTTTATGTGGCCCAGGGTTTATCAATTTGCATTACGGTAGTTAGACTTAGACTTAGACAAACTTTAATGATCCACAAGGGAAGTTGTTCCACTCAGTAGCTCAGTTACAAAGGATGGAAAGGATAATGCACACAAGGGCACAAAAAGAGGGCAAAAACTAAACGATTATTCGAAGCAACAGAATATAAATCAAGGCTTTTTCCTAATTGGATCGATCGATTAATTGTTGCTGCCTTTATTATTTGCATTTCAACCAAAAGTACCAGGAATGCAAGTTTGCATTGGATTACGTCTAAACAGTGTTAAACCTATAGGCTGATCGGACTTCCTCTTTATGCTATTTCCCACTAAGGCGGGGAGGAAAGATGCATAGAAACAGAAACAAAAGGAGCAGTGTTGCACACAAAGCTTCCATTGGGGAACGTGGGGAGTAAGAGGGGGTTGTTGTAATTTAAAAACACAAGCCTCTTGTTGGGTTTTCTAACACTACTGTAGCTTTTTTTTTTTTATTGCACAACTCAAAACGAATACAAAGCACAAAATGAACACAAATAAACGAAGCCATATGACCACTTCTGGGACGTACATAAGCAGGGCATGCTCCTTCAAGCACACCGAGTTCTTCTCTACTTGTTCCCTGTAGTCGAGGTTCAGCATACAGATGACGTGTTTTGTCCCCCGGGCGTCCACCAAGGTGACACGGTGACACAAGCACGTCCATGAGGGACGTGGACTGGCGGTGTCAGATTCTTCTCCAGGTCTAGCCCAGGGAGACAGCCAGTTCCCACAGTGATGAGAGTGTGGATTGGTTCTTAAGTAGCAACGCAGTCAAGTATGTTTGCTCCTGGGCCTCCATTTATTGACTCCCTCTCTGGTTTGTTCTTCTTTCTGTCATTTAAATCAAGGTGACGGATGGGATCCTCACAAAAATGGCACGAGTAAAATGCCCGAAAATTGGTGGAGCCTTTAAGATATAATCACGATTGTTCCCTGCTCGTCAGGGAATAAAATCGCCTGACGAGCAGGGAAACCTGTGAAGCAGGCTTGTAGGGATGATATAGTCTCTGTGTTTTATCCTGACCTAACGTATATTCCGCTCTACCCCGGTATTGAGCACTGTATAACGGATAAACCACAGAAACCTTGACTTATATACTGTGTATTAGGGCTGCAACTAACGATTAATTTGATAATCGATTAATCTGTCGATTATTACTTCGATTGATCGATTAATAATCGGATAAAAGAGACTAACTACATTTCTATCCTATCCAGTATTTTATTGAAAAAAACCCAGCATACTGGCACCATACTTATTTTGATTATTGTTTCTCAGCTGTTTGTACATGTTGCAGTTCATAAATAAAGGTTTATTTAAAAAAAAAAAAAAAAAATCTGCGCATGCGCATAGCATAGATCCAACGAATCGATGACTAAATTAATCGGCAACTATTTTAATAATCGATTTTAATCGATTTAATCGATTAGTTGTTGCAGCCCTAATGTATATATGTGTTTGTGTATATGTATATATGTGTGTGTATATATATATGTATATATATATGTATATATGTGTATATATATGTATATATATATTTGTATATATATATATATGTATATATGTGTGTATATATATATGTATGTATATATATATGTGTTTATGTATATATATGTATATGTATGTATGTGTATATATATGTATGTATATATGTATGTATATATACATACTGTATATATATGTATGTATATACATATATATGTGTATATATACATACATATATGTATATACATATATATATGTATATATACATACTGTATATATATGTATGTATATATGTATATACATATATATATGTATATATACATACTGTATATATATGTATGTATATATATACATATATATGTATGTATGTATATATGTATGTATGTATATATATATATGTGTATATATATGTATGTATATATATAAGTATGTATATATATGTGTATATATATGTGTATATATATATATATATATATATATATGTATGTATGTATGTATGTATGTATGTATGTATGTATGTATGTATGTATGTATGTATGTATGTATGTATATATGTATATATATGTATGTATTTATATTAGAGATGTCCGATATTATCGGTCTGCCGATATTATCGGCCGATAAATGCGTTAAAATGTAATATCGGAAATGATCGGTATCGGTTTTTTTATTATCAGTATCGGGTTTTTTTTCAATTTTTTATTTTTTTAATTAAATCCACATAAAAAACACAAGATACACTTACAATTAGTGCACCAACCCAAAAAACCTCCCTCCCCCATTTACACTCTTTCACATAAAAGGGTTGTTTCTTTCTGTTATTAATATTCTGGTTCCTACATTATATATCAATATATATCAATACAGTCTGCAAGGGATACAGTCCGTAAGCACACATGATTCTGCGTGCTGCTGGTCCACTAATAGTACTAACCTTTAACAGTTAATTTTACAAATTTTCATTAATTACTAGTTTCTATGTAACTGTTTTTATATTGTTTTACTTTCTTTTTTATTCAAGAAAATGTTTTTAATTTATTTATCTTATTTTATTTGATTAATTTTTTTAAAAAGTACCTTATCTTCACCATACCTGGTTGTCCAAATTAGGCATAATAATGTGTTAATTCCACGACTGTATATATCGGTTGATATCGGTATCGGTTGATATCGGTATCGGTAATTAAAGAGTTGGACAATATCGGCATATCGGATATCGACAAAAAGCCATTATCGGACATCCCTAATTTATATATATATATATATATATATATATATATATATATATATATATATATATATATATATATATATATATATATATATATATATATATATAGTGTGTGCGTGTGTGTGTGTGTGTGTGTGTGTGTATGTATGTATATATATATATATATATATATATATATATATATATATATATATATATAGTGTGTGTTTGTGTGTGTGTGTGTATATATATATATATTTATGTGTGTGTGTGTATATATATATTTTACAGGCAGATTTATTGATTTTTTAAAATTTTTATATGCAAAAATAGGTTCACCACTGTTACAAAAACAAACAGAATTTTTAAAATTAATCACACTTTTGAATTTGGATCAGTCGTGATTAATCACAGTAGTATACTTGCTTGCATAATTTAAATTACCCAAGAAAGACCACAGTATTTTGACACAAATTTAATTTTATTGTTGGAATGTCACATTTAAAAAAACATTTTTACTTGAGTGTTCATCCTTTTATTTGCTCAAAACCTGGTAATAGTTTTATTTAAAGCAGTGTTTTTTAACCATAGGGCTCATTGGGACGCCAAAATATATCGGTTTCTCAGCTGTGGTCAGCTGTAATACACTTGTCCACAAACAAACGAACAAACAAAAGAAGTCTGGAGCTAAAGTCATAGAGAAGTTTCTTTAGTGCAAAAATTATGACTAAAGTGGTGAAACTATATTTTCAATACACTTAAATTGTATTCGCAGTTTAAGAAACATACTGTATATTCATTATGAATTACATTAGGACTGATTTATTTTAGCACTGCGTAATTGTATGTACGTTTTATTTTTCATCAGTTCTTTTACAGGATATTTGATTGGTGTTTATTTCAGCCTGACCTAAGCCTTGATAATAATCCTTGTGTTAACACATACTTTCATAACATTTGACAAGGTTTATCCTGTTAACTGTAAGGAAACGGTTTGATATAATCATTGAATATGATTAAAAGCAAGAGTAAGGTTTCTAATTCGGTGTTAATATTGGAGTGAAAAAGTTGGGCCATGAGGTCAAAAAGGTTAAAAACCCCTGATCTAAATTCAATTTACCAGCTAGCACACCAATCTGAGTCACCTCGCTCATCTTTGCACTGACGTATGCATTGACCAACCCGCACCACCTTTCAGGTAACCATTTGCGGTTAAGGTAAAGTAGCATGTGCGCTCAAAATACAATGTGTGATTAATCTACACGTAGACATGATTAATGGGATCATTTTTGTCATTAATCACATGAGTTAACTCTGTATTTTGACAAGACCTAGTTTTTACTTCATCAATGAAAGACAACACTGCAAAAAGTCAGTGTTCAAGACGAAGAAGAAAAAATACAAAAGTGAGGAGTATTTTATTTGAACTAAGCAAAATTATCTGCCAATAGAACAAGAACATTTGGCTTGTCAAGACTTTTCAAAACAAGTGAAATTAGCTAACCTCAATGAACCCAAAAATACCTTAAAATAAGAATATTCTCACTAATAACAAGTGCACTTTACTTGGTAGAAAAAAAAGAGACCTCTTTGCTCAATATGTTGAAAAATATTCTTAAATTAAGTAAATGCTAGTGCCGTTATCTTGACATAATGATATGCGTTCGGCATTACATTTCTTGAAACCAGCAAACTTATACTAAAAACTAATTTATTGTTCTTAATGGAAAGGCAACAAGGCAACCGCTTGTTACTCTCGGGGTCTCCTAGCCGCTCAGGCAAATCATATTGTCTAAAAATGCATTTTTCCATCGATAACATGACATCATCGCGCCAAGTGCGTGCTCTTTCAGTCAATTAGTGTGCATATATACAGCCCAATTTTTTTTTTATTGTAATTTTGAAGAATTTATCTGAATGTGCATAAACTATTTCTGTTCAAAATTGTTAGAAATGTCACAAGTTAAATGTTTAAATATTAGCTTTCAGTTTACTGTACTGTGCCAACTCTACTACTATATGAGTACGTGTTTTCTCTTGTTTCATTGAAAATAAAACCGCAAAGTCCATTTGGCTGTCATCTGTTTTAATTATGAGACACAATTGTGTCAAAGTCATGATTTTTTTTTTTCATGCTTGAAGTAAGAAATTATTACTTTAAAAAAGTAGTTTTATACTTGTGAGTGTTGATGACACAGCTTTGCAACAGTTGATATTCTAGTTTCAAGCATGTTTTATTCAATATACACTACCGTTCAAAAGTTTGGGGTCACCCAAACAATTTTGTGGAATAGCCTTCATTTCTAAGAACAAGAATAGACTGTCGAGTTTCAGATGAAAGTTCTCTTTTTCTGGCCATTTTGAGCGTTTAATTGACCCCACAAATGTGATGCTCCAGAAACTCAATCTGCTCAAAGGAAGGTCAGTTTTGTAGCTTCTGTAACAAGCTAAACTGTTTTCAGATGTGTGAACATGATTGCACAAGGGTTTTCTAATCATCAATTAGCCTTCTGAGCCAATGAGCAAACACATTGTACCATTAGAACACTGGAGTGATAGTTGCTGGAAATGGGCCTCTATACACCTATGTAGATATTGCACCAAAAACCAGACATTTGCAGCTAGAATAGTCATTTACCACATTAGCAATGTATAGAGTGTATTTCTTTAAATTTAAGACTAGTTTAAAGTTGTCTTCATTGAAAAGTACAGTGCTTTTCCTTAAAAAATAAGGACATTTCAATGTGACCCCAAACTTTTGAACGGTAGTGTAGGTCATAAAGTCTCAGCAACAAGCTGTAATACCTTACTGAGATCATTTAGGACCAAAACCCTTAAAACAAGTAAAACACTCTAACATAAATTCTGCTTAGTGAGAAGAATTATCTTATCAGACAGAAAATAAGCAAATATCACCCTTATTTGAGATATTTAATCTTACTTAGATTTCAGTTTTTGCAGTGAAAGGAGTAATACAAAGGTGAGCTTCATAATTTATTACCCAATCTTAGTTGGCATTCTATGTAAAAAGAAGTTAACCATCGTTAGTAGCACACTAGTCTTTGATAATAATCAAATGGTGGAATCTTATCCGTTTTACACCACTTTGAGCCACACAAAGTGGTCAATATTTGATCCTTCAGGTGTCCCAATACTTTTGTGAAAAATGTATCTAAACAAGATGAATGTTTTCCATGCAAACCTTATGGTTTCACGCTGGCCACTGAAATACGAAAAACACAAATGGTACCCCTGGAGACGCAATAAAAACAATAACAATCCTATTAAGGCATACTTGCCAACCCTCCCGTTTTTAGCGGGAGACTCCCGGTATTCAGCGCCTCTCCCGACAACCTCCCGGCAGAAATTTTCTCCCGACAAACTCCCGGTATTCAGCCGGAGCTGGAGGCCACGCCCCCCTCCAGCTCAATGTGGACCTGAGTGGGGACAGCCTGTTCTCACGTCCGCTTTCCCACAATATAAACAGCTTGCCTGCCATATGACGTCATAACATCTACGGCTTTTAGAGAGTAGAGTGCACAACTGCGCACACAACCAGGAGACGAAGCAGAAGAACGAGGAAGTTACAGACATGGCGACGCCGTCGACGAGCAAGATGAAGAAATACGCTTGCATGTTCCAAAACGAATGGAAACAAGAATTTCAGTTCATCCAGGACAGTTCGAAGGGGAAGGGGTATGTAATTATGTTGCCTGTACTTTTTGTAGAACAGACTTCTCCATTGAACACGGTGGCCGAAATGATATACTCATTCATGAACGGAGAAGTTAAACAGGACAATGCTGCCATCTACTGGATAGCCTTCGGAACACTGAAATTCAAGAATGTATTTTATTTATATGTATAATAAAATAAATATATATATATATACTGTATATATATATATATATATATATATATATATATATACATATATATATATATATATATATATATATATATATATATATAGCTAGAATTCACTGAAAGTCAAGTATTTCATACATATATATATATATATATATATATATATATATATATATATATATAATATATATATATATATATATATACATATATATATATATATGTATATATATATATATATATATATATATATATATATATATATATATATATATATACATATATATACACCACGCCGCTCCCCCCCACCTCCCGATATCGGAGGTCTCAAGGTTGGCAAGTATGTATTAAGGAAAGCAATGCCGCTATCAAGTTGTCAAGGCCAACAAACAGATCAGTTTTGAATATTTGGATTGGGGAAAGCAAATGCGACGGAGATTAACACAAATAATCATAAAAAAACGATATGTGGTAACGTGAGAACGTGGGAGTCCGGCCAAAAGGGAATCTCTCACAGCTCCAAGCTGGCGAGCAGGCGGCGTGACTGGAAGCCAAACTGATCATTTTGCTGTCGCCATTAGACAAACAAGAGCCTCTCATCTTGTCCTGTTTGTGTCCGGTCAATAAATTGTCTTCATCAAGGTCTTGCTCAGGCATAAAGAGTTGTTGTTGACATTGCCTGTGCTCGTAATGCTACTGTAAATGCTTCGTCATTGTCATAAAGACAATTTGCCTTTATTCGCCTCATACTCACGAGGACATTCAGTGTACACGCGTTTGTTTTGTATTACCCAGAATGCCGTGGTGTCCTTCAAGGAGCTCTGTGGCCTGACGCCCGCAGCCAACATGAAGCAGTGCATCCTGACCGTGTCCACGTGGCTGATGAACAGCGAGAGCTCCCTGCAGGTGACGGTGGACCTGAGTGAGACGTACCCCACCATGGAGGCTCAAGGACTTGTGCCCGAGCTGCTGCGCAAAGTTCTCAATGCCTACGACATGGTACGTTACATTGAACAGTTATTTACAGACACTTTGTTAGGTTCATTACACTCGTATGTAGGGATGTCCGATAATGGCTTTTTTTCCGATATCCCGATATTGTCCAACTCTTAATTACCGTATTTTTCGGACTATGAGTCGCAGTTTTTTTCATAGTTTGGCCGGGGGTGCGACTTATATTCAGGAGCGACTTATGTGTGAAATTATTAACACATTACCGTAAAATATCAAATAATATTATTTAGCTCATTCACGTAAGAGACTAGACGTATAAGATTTCATGGGATTTAGCGATTAGGAGTGACAGATTGTTTGGTAAACGTATAGCATGTTCTATATGTTATAGTTATTTGAATGACTCTTACCATAATATGTTACGTTAACATACCAGGCACGTTCTCAGTTGGTTATTTATGCCTCATATAACGTACACTTATTCAGCCTGTTGTTCACTATTCTTTATTTATTTTAAATTGCCTTTCAAATGTCTATTCTTGGTGTTGGGTTTTATCAAATAAATTTCCCCAAAAAATGCGACTTATACTACAGTGCGACTTACACTACCGTTCAAAAGTTTGGGGTCACATTGAAATGTCCTTATTTTTGAAGGAAAAGCACTGTACTTTTCAATGAAGATAACTTTAAACTAGTCTTAACTTTAAAGAAATACACTCTATACATTGCTAATGTGGTAAATGACTATTCTAGCTGCAAATGTCTGGTTTTTGGTGCAATATCTACATAGGTGTATAGAGGCCCATTTCCAGCAACTATCACTCCAGTGTTCTAATGGTACAATGTGTTTGCTCATTTGCTCAGAAGGCTAATTGATGATTAGAAAACCCTTGTGCAATCATGTTCACACATCTGAAAACAGTTTAGCTCGTTACAGAAGCTACAAAACGGACCTTCCTTTGAGCAGATTGAGTTTCTGGAGCATCACATTTGTGGGGTCAATTAAACGCTCAAAATGGCCAGAAAAAGAGAACTTTCATCTGAAACTCTACAGCAGGGGTCACCAACCTTTTTGAAACCAAGAGCTACTTCTTGGGTACTGATTAATGCGAAGGGCTACCAGTTTGATACACACTTCAATAAATTGCCAGAAATAGCCAATTTGCTCAATTTACCTTTAACTCTATGTTATTATTAATAATTAATGATATTTACACTTAATTGAACGGCTTGAAAGAGGAGAAAACACGAAAAAAATGAAAATTAAATTTTGAAACATAGTTTATCTTAAATCTCGACTCTTTAAAATTCAACCGAAAAAAAGAAGATAAAAACTAGCTAATTCGAATCTTTTTGAAAAAATTAAAAAAATTATTTATGGAACATCATTAGTCATTTTACTGATTAAGATTAATTTTAGAATTTTGATGACATGTTTTAAATAGGTTAAAATCCAATCTACACTTTGTTAGAATATATAACAAATTGGACCAAGCTATATTTCTAACAAAGACTAATCATTATTTCTTCTAGATTTTCCAGAACAAAAATTTTAAAAGAAATTCAAAACACTTTGAAATAAGATTTAAATTTGATTCTACAGATTTTCTAGATTTGCCAGAATAATTTTTTTGAATTTTAATCATAATAAGTTTGAAGAAATATTTCACAAATATTCTTCGTCGAAAAAACAGAAGCTAAAATGAAGAATTAAATTAAAATGTATTCATTATTCTTTACAATAAAAAAAAAAATACTTGAACATTGATTTAAATTGTCAGGAAAGAAGAGGAAGGAATTTAAAAGGTAAAAAGGTATATGTGTTTAAAAATCCTAAAATCATTTTTAAGGTTGTATTTTTTCTCTAAAATTATCTTTCTGAAAGTTATAAGAAGCAAAGTAAAAAAAATTAATGAACTTATTTAAACAAAAGAAGACCAAGTCTTTAAATATTTTCTTGGATTTTCAAATTCTATTTGAGTTTTGTCTCTCTTAGAATTAAAAATGTTGAGCAAAGCGAGACCAGCTTGCTGGTAAATAAATAAAATTTAAAAAATAGAGGCAGCTCACTGGTAAGTGCTGCTATTTGAGCTATTTTTAGAACAGGCCAGCGGGCTACTCATCTGGTCCTTACGGGCTACCTGGTGCCCGCGGGCACCGCGTTGGTGACCCCTGCTCTACAGTCTATTCTTGTTCTTAGAAATGAAGGCTATTCCACAAAATTGTTTGGGTGACCCCAAACTTTTGAACGGTAGTGTATATGTTTTTTTCCTTCTTTATTATGCATTTTCGGCATGTGCGACTTATACTCCGGAGCGACTTATACTCCGAAAAATACGGTAACAAGGTTTTCCAAAATAAATCAACTCAAGTTATGGAAAAAAAATGCCAACATGGCACTGCCATATCAAGATACAGGCGATGGAATTCCTGCTGGGCATTGCTGCCTGACGCACCTCCTCCAGTGCCTTTTGAGAGGTGTGCTGTGACACCTCACCGAACACCTCTGTGGGCATAAACGGGTCATCAGCCGGAGACCACCATTCATCAACGTTTCGCTCCTTTAACCCCAGAACGTCTCATGGTGGCGGAGCGATGGCAGGGATGTCTCCCTGCCACCCCCTGCTGATGTCCTAGGTGCTTGCCCCCCAACTCTTATGCTCCTTAGCCACAGCCAGAAGCTGCCTTTGTCCGCCTCCTCGGCCAGCTCTTTCATGGCTTTCCGATGCCCCGCTCCTGTGCATCCAATGTCTCGGAGTAGGCGGGCAGTTGAGGAACCCACAAAGCCCCTACACCCCACTTCCACAGGGCAGATGACGGCTTTCTAGCCAGCCTCCCTGCACTCTGCTGCCAGGTCAGAGTACTTGGCTCGCTTCCGCTCATAAGCAGCCTCCAACCCCCCCTCCCATGGGACGGTGAGCTCGACCAGAAGAACCGTCCTGCAAGCCTCTGACCAGAAGACCAGGTCTGGCCGTAGCAATGTTTCGACGATCTCCCTGGGGAACTGGAGCTGCTTCCCCAGGTCGACCCTCATGCTCCACTCATTTCCTGGTGAGAGGAGTCTCGCTGTAGCTCTCTGGTGGGGGTGTTTTATTATTGAAGTCACAAAGTGCATTATTTTTTTCAACATGCCTCAAAACAGCAGCTTGGAATTTGGGACATGCTCTCCCTGAGAGAGCATGAGGAGGTTGAGGTGGGCGGGGTTAAGGTGGGGGGGTAGGGAGTAGCAGGGGGTGTATATTGTAGCGTCCCGGAAGAGTTAGTGCTGCAAGGGGTTCTGGGTATTTGTTCTGTTGTGTTTATGTTGTGTTACGGTACGGATGTTCTCCCGAATCATGTTTGTCATTCTTGTTTGGTGTGGGTTCACAGTGTGGCGCATATTTGTAACAGTGTTAAAGTTGTTCATACGGTCACCCTCAGTGTGACCTGTATGGCTGTTGACCAAGTTTGCCTTGCATTCACTTGTGTGTGTGAAAAGCCGTAGATATTATGTGATTGGGCCGGCACGCAAAGGCAGTGCCTTTAAGGTTTATTGGCACTCTGTACTTCTCCCTACGTCCGTGTACACAGTGGCGTTTTAAAAAGTCTTACATTTTACCGATCATTTCCGATATTACATTTTAAAGCACTTATCGGCCGATAATATCAGCAGTCCAATGTTATCGGACATCTCTAGTAATTATTCTTTCTTTCCATGTTTTAGTATATTTTTCCTTATTGCCTTTTTTCTGGCTGTGACAAAATGGTCCGATTATCTTTACTTGGACCTCTGTTGGTTTTAGGCAAGTAATGCACTTCACTCCACTTCATTGCTTCAAGACACAATTAATGATCAAGGTACCATCATTTGACATAGAAACAATTAAGAAAAGGTTAGCAATATACAAGTTGAGCCATTACACCTACAATAAGGCTTGCAGGACTAATGATCACTCTTCCTTGGCTCTGCACTGGCTGCTGGAGAGCTTTTGCCAGGTTGTTGTTGTTGTGTCCACATGCTGGCTCAGGTCGATGGTGGGGAACGCCCACGGTGGGTTCCGCAGCGTACGCTCCCTCTCCCTCTCACTTTTCTTTTCAGGCTTGGCCCTGTCAAAGTGTCTCTCACGCTCCAATCCACAAGGTTGTTTTTTCGAGGGCATGCGGGGAAGGATGCCTGAAGATACCCCGCTAATACGGCGAGTGGCACTGGTGCATCACAGCAAGAAAGCTCAATTTTTAGAGTCGTACCTGCTTGTGAAGGTGCTCTAAACACGCTTTAACGTCCTCCTACTATCTTAAAATGCATATATTATGTTGAGATTCTTGAAGAGACTCTTGAACGCATCATAATAATCCCCTCAATTCCCCCCAAAAATGGATTAACTTGCTGGAATATAAAGACAATATAACATACATCCATAAACGTGGATGCATATGCAAAAGTGCAATACCGTAATTTCCGGACTATAAGCCGCTACTTTTTCCCCTTGTTCTGGTCCCTGCGGCTTATACAAGGGTGCGGCTTATTTACGGCCTGTTCTTCTCCGACACCGACGGAGAGGATTTCTGTGGTTTTAGTACGCAGGAGGAAGACGATGACACAATGATTAAAGACTGACTTTTCATATACCGGTAGGCTGGTTATTTTGATAACGTACAGGCGAGCACTTTGTATTACTTTGCACCGTTGTATTATTTGTACTCTGCACGAATGCTGTTCGCCATGTCAAAGATGTGAAAGTTTGATTGAATGATTGAAAGATTTATAGTTAATAAATGGGACGCTTTGCGTTCCCAAACAGTCATCTCTGTCCCGACACTCCCCTCCGTGGTAGCAGGAACCCCTATATACTACGGTAATTACACATCAAAACCCTGCGGCTTATAGTCGGGTGCGGCTTATATATGGAGCAATCTGTATTTTCCCCTAAATTTAGCTGGTGCGGCTTATAGTCAGGTGCGGCTTATAGTCCGGAAATTACGGTATATTTATCTTTACAGTAATCTATTTATTTATATCCGCACCTTATTGCTTTTTTATCCTGCACTACCATGAGCTAATGCAATGAAATTTCGTTCTTATCTGTACTGTAAAGTTCAAATTTGAATGACAATAAAAAGGAAGTCTAAGTCTAAGATTATTGAACACTAAATTGTCTTTGTAGCTACTAAAAATCTGAACCTGCATAATTATTGTAAAAGTACCTATGTGTTGTTTCATTGCCGTGTTTTACCCAAAGAGGCATGATGTACCATATGTCCATATTTCAGGGATGTCAAACATCCGGCCCGCCAGATGAGTTTGCTGAGTGTAAAATTGAGCTGCATTTTTAAATTACAGAAACTGCTGTTCTAAATCTGTCCACTGGATGTCACAATAGCAATTCTGTTAGGCAAGCAAATAGTTTATACCGGAGCGAGCAGGTATACCAAGCAAGAGGTACACCCAGCGTAAAACAGACAGGAGTAAAATAAACAATCGGTAACCCCTAGGGGTGTGGGAAAAAAATCGATTCGAATTTGAATCGCGATTCTCACTTTGTGCAATTCAGAATCGATTCTCATTTTTTTAAAATAGATTTTTTTATTTGTATTTATTTTTTAATTTTTTTTAAATTAATCAATCCAACAAAACAATACACAGCAATACCATAACAATGCAATCCAATTCCAAAACTAAACCCGGTATCAATATTAGTTACAATTTCAACATAGCAGTGATTAAAAAATCCCTCATTGACATTATCATTAGACATTTATAAAAAAAATTAAAAAAAAAAGAACGATAGTGTCACAGTGGCTTACACTTGCATCGCATCTCATAAGCTTGACAACACACTGTGTCCAATATTTTCACAAAGATAAAATAAGTCATATTTTTGGTTCATTTAATAGTTAAAACAAATTTACATTATTGCAATCAGTTGATAAAACATTGTTCTTTACAATTATAAAAGCTTTTTTCAAAAATCTACTACTCCGCTTGCATGTCAGCAGACTGGGGTAGATCCTGCTGAAATCCTATGTATTGAATGAATAGAGAATCCTTTTGAATCGGGAAAAATCGTTTTTGAATTGAGAATCGTGTTGAATTGAAAAAAATTGATTTTGAATCGAATCGTGACCCCAAGAATCCATATTGAATCGAATCGTGGGACACCCAAAGATTCACAGCCCTAGTAACCCCACTTAAAAAGCTGCATGAGACACTGCCCATTGATATAGTTCTGTGAAATGATTGTCTTCTGTGCACATTTAAAGAAAGTGAACAGTGTGTGATTCACTGCAATACTGTCAGTCTTTTAAGTTTTTATTTTTGGTTTGTTGAAATTGTTCAAACTTTGCACAGCTTTAATTTTTCTATTGATATACAGTGATGTCTAGAAGGCAGGGAGTAACTCAACCCTCTTGAATAGTTTCTACCTCAGTTTGTATGGTGAGCACAGCATTAATATGTGGAAATGACAAATGAGGTAGTTGATACATAGAAGATATACATTTTTATTTGTGCTTTGTTTAGTTTTTTGTTTAATCCTAGTGACTTAAATAAGGCCCAAGCTGTTTTTTTACATGCTTTTTTTTATTTCTCTTTGCTATTTGGGCTTATTGGACCCTAATTAGAATAAAAACTAAGAATCATCTTTTGATATGATGTACTTAGTCCATAAGTACACAAACGTGTACTTCATGCTTAGTGACATGCTAATTGTTTTTATTTTTTTTATTTTTTTATTTCAGGCAATGACATAAAGAAGTACAAGTTGACAAAACATAATAATATAAATTAATATAGTGCATGATTGTCCAGTTTTGCCTGAAAATAATTCTTATTTTTACACTTTTTTTTTCCAAATTCCATTGTATGTTATACTCTTCTGACACCACCAGATGGCAGTATAAGTGTCCACATAAGCGGCCATAAGACCCCAATTCAGTAGTGTACACAATTTTGGAAATAAGAGCTAAAAGGTGCTGTCCACGCATGTGGCCACTAAGGCCTTTATTAATTAAAGTTGAATTGCTTTGTAGATACACTGTGATTAAGTTTAAGTTAATTTTGTTTTTGAGACAGCACCAATGTTTTCCTTAGAATTTCCAACTAACTATAGAAGTGTTTTGTCAGGAGGATTATTTGTGACATTCACATTTTCAGAATGTGTTTTTTCTATTTTGGGCCTAAGTAAAACAAAGAAAACAATCTGAAGTTGTCGTAGTTGTATTTTTCAGATATTATGCCATAATTTTACCCATCCGGCCCACGCTGGAATAGATTTTCCTCCGCGCGGCCCCTGAGCTAAAATGAGTTCGACACCCCTGATCAAAATTTTTCCGACGTAAAAACTGTAGGGGCGGCGTGGCTCAGATGGTAGAGCGGCTAACCAGAAACTTCGGGGTTCCTGGTTTAAATCCAGCTTCCACCATCCCAATCAATGCCGTTGTGTCCTTGGGCAAGACACTTCACCCACCTTGTTCTCAGTGCCACCCACACTGGTGTAAACGTAGCTTAAATGTAGATAATGGGTTTCTCATTGTAAAGAGCTTTGAGTCACTAGAGAAAAAGCGCTATATAAATATAATTCAATCAATCAATGTTTATTTATATAGCCCTAAATCACAAGTGTCTCAAAGGGCTGCACAAACCACAACGACATCCTTGGTTCAGAGCCCACATAAGGGCAAGGAAAAACTCACAGCCCAGTGGGATGTCAATATGAATGACTATGAGAAACCTTGGAGAGGATCGCAGATGTGGTCTAAAAAAGGGGGTCTATTTAAAGGCTACAGTATACAAATGAGTTTTAAGATGGGACTTAAATGCTTCTACTGAGGTAGCATCTCTAACTGTTACCGGGAGGGCATTCCAGAGTACTGGAGCCCCAATAGAAAACGCTCTGGAGCCCGAATAGAAAACGCTCTATAGCCCGCAGCCTTTTTTTGGGCTCTGGGAATCACTAATAAGCCGGAGTTCTTTGAACGCAGATTTCTTGCCGGGACATATGGTACCATTCACTATTTGTTGTTTCGTTCATTGTATGTTTAATCCGAATTTGACCCTTTTTTTTTAGAAAATAAATGTTCAACTTTGCATTCTCTGTGTTGCATAGATGATTCAAACCAGCAGAACACTGATTGAGTCCGCTGATGTGGTCTACTCCAAGCTGATGCAAGCACAGCGTGCAGGTACGTGACACTCTTTTAGTGGTAATGTGTTTAGTTTGTTTCAAACATGCTTAACAAAGTACCTCACACGCTTACACTTGCACAATTCAACATCTGTGAAAAGGATTGATTGATTGATTGAGACTTTTATTAGTAGGTTGCACAGTGAAGTACATATTCCATACAATTGACCACTAAATGGTAACACCCCAATAAGTTTTTCAACTTGTTTAAGTCGGGGTCCACTTAAATTGATTTATGATACAGATATATACTATCAAATATATACTAACATCATAATACAGTCATCACACAAGATAATCATCAGAGTATATACATTGAATTATTTACATTATTTACAATCCGGGGTGTGGGATATGGATTTAGGTTTGGTTGGTATCAACACTTCAGTCATCAACAATCAGCATCAACAATTGCATCATCAGAGAAATGGACATTGAAACAGTGTAGGTCTGACTTGGTAGGATATGTACAGCAAGTAGTGGGCATAGAGAGAGAGATCAGAAAGTATAAGAAAAAGTGTCTACATTTGATTATTTGCATTTGATTATTTACAATCCAAAGAGGTATTATGTGGAAGGGAGGGTGTTAGTTTAGTGTTGTAGTTGCCTGGAGTTGTTCTTTTAGTGCGGTTTTGAAGGAGGATAGAGATGCCCTTTCTTTTACACCTATTGGGAGCGCATTCCACATTGATGTGGCATAGAAGGAGAATGAGTTAAGACCTTTGTTAGATCGGAATCTGGGTTTAACGTGGTTAGTGGAGCTCCCCCTGGTGTTGTGGTTATGGCGGTCATTTACGTTAAGGAAGTAGTTTGACATGTACTTCGGTATCAGGGAGGTGTAGCGGATTTTACAGACTAGGCTCAGTGCAAGTTGTTTTACTCTGTCCTCCACCCTGAGCCAGCCCACTTTGGAGAAGTGGGTAGGAGTGAGGTGTGATCTGGGGTGGAGGTCTAGAAGTAATCTGACTAGCTTGAAGGGGAAAGAAGTGGAAGAGCTTATCAATCAAAGTCAATCAAAGTTTACTTATATAGCCCTTAATCACAAATGTCTCAAAGGGCTGCACAAGCCACAAAGACATCCTCGGCTCCGATCCCACATCAGGGCAAGAAAAAACTCAACCCAATGGGAACAAAGAGAAACTTTGGAAGGGACCCTCCCTGGGTGACCAGTGCATTGGATGGAGTAGATACGGTTAATAATGCGAAATTACCATGCTTTTTCTAACATGCCATACTACAAAATAAGTCATAACAGTATGTATGATTAATGCTGATATCATATTGAATCAATACCGGTACAAACCAATACTCAAGGCTGCAATATCGGTGGCGTATCAGAAGTGAAAAAACTAGGGAGATCCCTAGTACTTGCAATACTGTATCTTCCATACCAAACAATTAATTACAAGTTCCTGTACTGCAGGGGTGTCCAAACTTTTTCCACTGAGGGCCGCACACGGAAAAATTAAAGCATGCGGGGGCCATTTTGATATTTTGAATTTTTAAACCATAACAAAATATATGGATTTTGTTTGTTTTTTACCTTTAGGGCTCCCAGGGACCATAAAGGGTCTAAGTCATTAAAATGTTAAAAACAAGTCAAATTATTATTTTTTTATTTATATAAAGCTTACAGTAAATCTGTACAGTATATCAACTTCAGGTTGATATAAAGTTTAAAAAAACAAAAAGGTTTTATGCCTTTTCTGTCAAAGACAACTTTGTTTTTTATAATAAAACTGAAATATGCAGTATTTCCCCCACTGCCCAAAACATTCAGAAAGCAATGTTTGATGTGAAGTAATTAGAGCCTTAAAAATATCAATAATACAGAACACCATTGATTTTAATTCATTATTATTTTTGAGTCATCACAGTGAAAAGTTAAATAAAATCCCATTAAATATATTTGGGATCCAAAAGGTGCCCCACTCATAAAGTGATACATTTTTATTAGTTTTTTTTTAACTTTCAACACTTAAGTTACGAGCTCAACTTCAAATATATCTGTCGATTTTACGTTTGAACTATTATTTTGTTTGTTTTATGCTCTTTTGTCAAATAAAATGTTGATGTTTTTGTATGGCAACCACACAATATATGCAATATTTCCCACATAAAACATTTTAAAGTGAAATATTTGAAATAATTGGAGCCTTGAATAGGTCAATAATTCATTATAACATTGATTTTTTTTTTTTTTTGGAGCAATGGCAAAAAAAGAAAAAAGAAAGATAGACAAAAGGGAAAAAAAAGCCTGCATGGTAGCTTTGTGTCAACATTGCAACTTTTTCTAGTTAGATTTCACCTCATTCCACTTTTTTAAATGTTTTTTTAATTTTTGCATTAGCATTTCCAGAATGTCGGGCGGGCCGGTAAACAATTAGCTGCGGGCCGCAAATGGCCCCCGGGGCCGCACTTTGGACACCCCTGCTGTACTGTGATGCCAAGCCAATCAAGGTTTGGACTTACGCTCCTGAATCTTAATTATTCATCTTAGCAGACCACTCGGACAATTCTCAAATTTGTAGGAACATTTTGAGACCAGACCACAAAGCAAGGTCCATTTTTATACGTATTTTCCTCCATTTTCACGTCCTGTAGTGTATGGTTTAATGTCCCAATAGTTTTGTCCAAACGGGTTATGTCTACTCTCGCCCCCTTGACAACTGCGCGGTTGTCAACAGCGCGGTTGTGTGAGTCAGCTCTGAGTGTTGATGGTGTCGGTGGGCAGGTGAAGACAATGCACGCTCCTGTCACAAAGGGGCTGCAGCACAGAGGAAAAATAGAGAAACTGGAACTTGGAGAGCAGAGCAATGAATAGTGCTGATGAAGAGCGACGTGGGCTCAATGAGGGGGAGAGGATGGCAAAGATGAGGAGACCATCAGGAGAGTGTGTGTTTTTTTGAGTTCATCCTAATTTGTTTTGTTTTTTTAAAAGGCAGTTCCCCTTTAAAGGTAGGAATGTCCCGATACAATTTTATTTTATATACAGTCGTGATCAAAAATGTACATACACTCGTGAAGGACATAATGTCATGGCTGTCTTGAGTTTCCAATCATTTCTACAACCCTTATTTTGTTGTGATAGAGTGATTGGAGCACATACTTGTTGGTCACAAAAAAACATTCATGAAGTTTGGTTCTTTTATGAGTTTATTATGGGTCTACTGAAAATGTGAGCAAATCTGCTGGGTCAAAAGTATACATACAGCAATGTTAATATTTGCTTACATGTCCCTTGGCAAGTTTCATCACATGGACAAAGATAATCAATCAATCAATCAATCAATGTTTATTTATATAGCCCTAAATCACAAGTGTCTCAAAGGGCTGCACAAGCCACAACAACATCCTCGGTACAGAGCCCACATAAGGGCAAGGAAAAACTCACCCCAGTGGGACGTCGATGTGAATGGCTATGAGAAACCTTGGAGAGGACCGCATAAGTGGGTAACCCCGCCCTCTAGGGGAGACCGAAAGCAATGGATGTCGAGTGGGTCTGACATAATATTGTGAAAGTCCAGTCCACAGTGGATCCAACATATCAGCGAAAGTCCAGTCCATAGTGGATCCAACATAATAGTGAGAGTCCAGTCCATAGTGGGGCCAGCAGGAGACCATCCCGAGCGGAGACGGGTCAGCAGCGCAGAGACGTCCCCAACCGATGCACAGGCGAGCGGTCCACCCCGGGTCCCGACTCTGGACAGCCAGCACTTCATCCATGGCTACCGGACCTGTGTAACTCCCCCCTCCACAAGGGAGAGGGGGGCAGAGGAGAAAAGAAAAGAAACGGCAGATCAACTGGTCTAAAAAGGGGTCTATTTAAAGGCTGGAGTATACAAATTAGTTTTATGATGGAACTTAAATGCTTTTACTGAGGTAGCATCTCTAACTATTCCATAGTACTGGAGCCCCAATAGAAAACGCTCTATAGCCCGCAGACTTTTTTTGGGCTCTGGGAATCACTAATAAGCCGGAGTTCTTTGAACGCAGATTTCTTGCCGGGACATATGGTACAATACAATCGGCAAGATAGGCTGGAGCTAGACCGTGTAGTATTTTATACGTAAGTAGTAAAACCTTAAAGTCACATCTTAAGTGCACAGGAAGCCAGTGCAGGTGAGCCAGTATAGGTATATATATATATATAGGTATATAAATGTATATACAGTATAGGCGTAATATGATCAAACTTTCTTGTTCTTGTCAAAAGTCTAGCAGCCGCATTTTGTACCAACTGTAATCTTTTAATGCTAGACATAGGGAGGCCCGTAAATAATGCGTTACAGTAATCGAGACGAGACGTAACGATAATGATCTCAGCGTCGCTAGTGGACAAAATGGAACGAATTTTAGCGATATTACGGAGATGAAAGAAGACCTTCTGGAGGAAAGTTCTGTGGTCAGATGAAACAAAAATTGAGCTGTTTGGCCACAATACCCAGCAATATGTTTGGAGGAGAAAAGGTGAGGCCTTCAATCCCAGGAACACCATACCTACCGTCAAGCATGGTGGTGGTAGTATTATGCTCTGGGCCTGTTTTGCTGCCAACGGAACTGGTGCTTTACAGAGAGTAAACGGGACAATGGAAAAGGAGGATTAACCTCCAAATTCTTCAGGACAACCTAAAATCATCAGCCCAGAGGTTGGGTCTTGGGCGCAGTTGGGTGTTCCAACAGGACA
>NC_084736.1:11977407-12082407 GCF_033978785.1 Entelurus aequoreus | reverse complement strand
GGTTTATTTTAGCAGAAAATAACCCATTTTGTACACTGTTGGTGGTGATTTAATGCCCAGTAGGGCGTGAATGTGTTTCTGTATAGTATTACTCCAGCAATGGTCATGTGGTGACATAAATGATGGTATTTTGAGAGGTAATCATTGGACACAGGACATCACTGAAGGCCTAGGTGGGAAACGCACGGCCCGCCACTGCCGGATGGTATAGCGGTACTGTACCGAATACATATGGCTTTGTAAAATATACCGATATTAATAGAGATGTCTTGCTTTAAAATGTAATATCGGAAATTATCGGTATCGTTTTTTTTTATTATCGGTATGTTTTTTGTTTTTTTGTTTTGTTTTGTTTTTTATCAAATCAACAAAAAAAACAGAAGATACACTTACAATTAGTGCACCAACCCAAAAAACCTCCCTCCCCCATTTACACTCATTCACACAAAAGGGTTGTTTCTTTCTGTCATTAATATTCTGGTTCCTACATTATATATCAATATATATCAATACAGTCTGCAAGGGATACAGTCCGTAAGCACACATGATTGTGCGTGCTGCTGGTCCACTAATAGTACTAACCTGTAACAGTTAATTTTCTTAATTTTATTCATTACTAGTTTCTATGTAACTGTTTTTATATTGTTTTACTTTCTTTTTTATTCAAGAAAATATTTTTAATTTATTTATCTTATTTTTTTTTTATTTTTTTTTTTAAAAGGACCTTATCTTCACCATACCTGGTTGTCCAAATTAGGCATAATAATGTGTTAATTCCACAACTGTATATATTGGTATCGGTTGATATCGTATCGGTTGACATCGGTATCGGTAATTAAAGAGTTGGACAATATCGGAATATCGGATACCGGCAAAAAGTCATTATCGGACATCCCTAGATATTAACAATAAAACCGGTTTGTCGCCCAGCTCTATGTGGAATGTTAAAAAAGGCTTAATCAAGTGAAATTAACACAGTAGGTGTGGATAAGTTTTTGCCTCGTCCCTCACTTAAAGTGTAAATGCGTAAAGAAGGTACTACTATGGCGTTTCCTCGATGTAAATATGTGATAAGTATGAAAGGGAAAGAGATGATACAGTGGTATCTGCTTACAGATGCTACCTGGTGGCTGTTTGAGCACTCTGCGGCTAATCCTGGGTAAATTAACCAAAGCCACTCCTTAATTCAGTACTTCTCAATTATTTTCTGTTAATGTAAAAATGTAATAATCACTTATTCTTCTGTTGTTTGGATACTTCACATTAGTTTTGGATGATACCACAAATGTAGGTATCGATTCGATACCAAGTAGTTACAGGATCATATTCAAAGTCCTCATGTGTCCAGGGACATATTTACTGAGTTTATAAACATAATATTGTACTATTGTAATTTTGTACTCCCTCGTCCCAGGAAGAATGCTTTGCGGAAATCTTTTATTTATAGATCTGTATCGCTCTGGAATAACCTGCCTCGAATTCTCACCGGCATTGAAAGTAAACAGGTTTTTAAAAGGAAAGTAATATTTTTTTCTGAGTCTGTAAATTAGTTTGCTTATTGATGATTTTTGTTTGGTTTTGTATTGTGTAGTTACATTTATATGGTCATTATTATTCTGTGATTGTAAATTGTTTGCTTGTTTTCTTATTGATGCTTTTATTTGTTACAGTATTTGTGTAGTTATAATTATATGTTTTTTAGGGATGTCCGATAATGGCTTTTTGCCGATATCCGATATTCCGATATTGTCCAACTCTTTAATTACCGATACCGATACTGATATATACAGTTGTGGAATTAACACATCATTATGCCTAATTTGGACAACCAGGTATGGTGAAGATAAGGTCCTTTTTTTTTTTTAATTAATAAAATAAAATAAGATAAATAAATTAAAAACATTTTCTTGAATAAAAAAGAAAGTAAAACAATATACAATCAGTTACATAGAAACTAGTAATTAATGAAAATGAGTAAAATTAACTGTTAAAGGTTAGTACTATTAGTGGACCAGCAGCACGCACAATCATGTGTGCTTACGGACTGTATCCCTTGCAGACTGTATTGATATATATTGATATATAATGTAGGAACCAGAATATTAATAACAGAAGGAAACAACCCTTTTGTGTGAATGAGTGTAAATGGGGGAGGGAGGTTTTTTGGGTTGGTGCACTAATTGTAAGTGTATCTTGTGTTTTTTATGTTGATTTAATAAAAAAATAAATAAAAAAAAAACAGAAGAAAAAAAAACGATACCGATAAAAAAAAAAAACGATACCGATAATTTCCGATATTACATTTTAAAGCATTTATCGGCCGGCCAATATTATCGGACATCTGTAATGTTTTTACTTGTAATTGTATTGACTTTGTGGACCCCAGGAAGACTAGTGGGTTGTTGTGGCAACCAGCTAATGGGGATCCTTAATAAAAATCAAATCAAATCAACCCAAAATCAAATCAAATATGAATTTTGAAAAAAGATTGTGAATGTGAGTGTGAATGTTGTCTGTCTGTCTGTGTTGGCCCTGCGATGAGGTGGCGACTTGTCCAGGGTGTACCCCGCCTTCCGCCCGAATGCAGCTGAGATAGGCTCCAGCACCCCCGCGACCCCAAAAGGGACAAGCGGTAGAAAATGGATGGATGGATGGATGGATTTTGTGACAATAAAAAATATAGACTTAATCACAGTAGTATCGACTGGATACTATTATGGTACTTGGTATCATTACAGTGGATGTCAGGTGTAGATCCACCCATGGCGAGGATTAGTGATTTAGAAGTAGCTAAAACACTGCCGACTGCGAATGGATGTTTGCTAGCCATGTCTTAAAGCACCTCTTCCTGAGGGTGTTACAGTGTTATAGTTTCACCTTCATCGTCAGTTTTTAGGCCAAAATGCATCCATTCTCCCTTTTGTGTCTACACACCGTGTCTGCTCAATGGGTGTCAGGTGCCATTCAGGCTTTCTCGCAGAAAAAACGCCCTATGCTCGTGTTGTTTTTGGCTGTACGAACCGTTCAAACCGTGGAAAAGACAAACGTTTCTTCAGAGTTCCTTGAGAGGTTATCAAAAAGGGCGGAAAAGTGCAAGATTCGTGGAAACGACGACGAAAAGAATGCAGCTCACAGTCTAGTCCCAGGGAGCAGAGTCGAAGAAGGCATGAGTTTGCAGTGATCACTTTGTTAAAGGTTTGTTTGATGTACTTTTAACATTTATATTTTTCACTTTTAAGTATTATGGGTATGTGGGCTTGTATTAAGCCTCAGGGAGTTGAACGCCCCTGCCTTACATAGTTCCGGGTCACCCTTGGGCAAGGTGTAGCACCCGAATGCCCCCCCCATCAGGGTTACGATACCCCCCATGAACTACACTAAAAGAGGATGCGTTACCCGGCCCGGAGGAAGCCCGGGGCCCTCCTCCGGAGCTAGGCCCGGAGGTAGGGCTCGTCAGCGAGCGCCTGGTGGCCGGGCTTGCCACGGAGCCCGGCCGGGCACAGCCCGAAGAAGCTACGTGGACACACCATCTTCTCTGCCACGTGGGCCCACCACCCGCGGTCGGAACCAGTGGGGTCGGGTGCGCTGCCAAGTGGATGGCGGTGAAAGTGGAGGCTCCGGACGGACCAATTCGGGGCAGCAGAGGCTGACTTTCGGGACGTGGAACGTCTCTACGCTGGTGGGGAAGGAGCCTGAGCTGGTGCGAGAGGTGGAGCGCTACCGGTTGGATCTGGTGGGGCTTACCTCTACGCATAGCAAGGGCTCTGAAACCACACTCCTGGACAAGGGATGGACCTTGTTCACTTCTGGAGTTGCTCAGGGTGTGAGGGCACAGGCGGGTGTGGGGATACTCACGAGTCCCCGGCTGAGTGCCTGTACGTTGGAGTTCACCCCAGTGGACAAGAGGGTCGCCTCCCTTCGCCTTAGGGTTGGAGGGGGGAAAACTCTGACTGTTGTTTGTGCATACGCACCAAACGGGAGTTCAGAGTATTCAGCCTTCTTGGATACCTTGCATGGGGTCCTGTATGGGGCGCCGGCAGGGGATTCCATAGTCTTGCTGGGGGACTTCAACGCGCACGTGGGCAATGACAGTGATACTTGGACTGGCGTGATTGGGAGGCACGGTCTCCCTGATCTGAACCTGAGTGGTGGATTGTTATTGGACTTCTGTGCTAGTCACGGACTTGCGATAACAAACACCATGTTCAAGCATAAGGATGCTCATAGGTGTACCTGGTACCAGAGCACCCTAGGCCAAAGATCAATGATCGATTTTGTAATCGTATCAGCTGATCTGAGGCCGTATGTTTTGGACACTCGGGTGAAGAGAGGGGCTGAACTGTCAACTGATCACCATCTGGTGGTGAGTTGGGTTAGATGGCGGGGGAAACCTCTGGACAGACCTGGCAAACCCAAGCGTGTAGTGCGGGTGAACTGGGAACGTTTGGAGGAGTCCTCTGTCCGGAAGGACTTCAACTCCCACCTCCGGCGGGACTTCTCTGCCATCCCTGTGGAGGTTGGGGACATTGAACAGGAATGGGCAATGTTCAAAGCCTCTATTGCTAAAGCTGCAGATGCGAGCTGTGGCCAGAAGGTCTTAGGTGCCTCAAGGGGCGGTAACCCTCGAACACCCTGGTGGACAGTGGTGGTCAGGGAAGCCGTCCGACTGAAGAAGGAGTCCTACCGGGGTATGTTATCCCAGGGGACTCCGGAGGCAGTTGCAAGGTACGACGGGCCCGAAGGGCAGCGGCCGTGGCTGTGGACGAGGCTAAGCAGAGGGTGTGGGAGCAGTTCGGGGAATCCATGGAGAAGGACTATCGGGCGGCACCAAAGCTGTTCTGGAAGACCATACGGCACCTCAGGAGGGGGAAGCAGGATGGGACTTTGCTGACTTCAAGTGAGGAAGTCGTGGGGCGTTGGAAAGAGCACTTTGAGGAACTCCTGAACCCAAATACATCAGACACACCCTCCCTGATAGGAGCAGGGCCTGAGGATGATGGGGGATCGACGTCGATCTCTCGGAGTGAAGTCACTGAGGTAGTTAGACAACTCCACAGTGGCAAAGCTCCGGGGGTTGACGAGATCCGTCCAGAAATGCTGAAGGCTCTGGGTGTTGATGGGCTGTCTTGGTTGATACGCCTTTTCAACATTGCGTGGAAGTCTGGGACAGTGCCGAGGGAGTGGCAGACTGGGGTGGTGGTTCCCCTTTTCAAAAAGGGGGACCAGAGGGTGTGTGCTAATTACAGGGGTATCACACTACTCAGCCTCCCTGGGAAAGTTTACGCCAAGGTACTGGAAAGGAGGGTCCGGCCGATAGTCGAACCTCAGATTCAAGAGGAGCAATGTGGATTCCGTCCTGGTCGTGGAACAACTGACCAACTCTTTACACTTGCGGGAATCCTGCAGAGGGCCTGGGAGTATGCCTATCCAGTCTACATGTGTTTTGTGGATTTGGAGAAGGCGTATGACCGCGTCCCTCGGGAGATCTTGTGGGAGGTGCTGAGGGAGTACGGAGTGAGGGGAACCCTGTTGAGGGCCATCCAATCTCTGTACAACCAAAGCGAGAGTTGTGTCCGGGTGCTTGGATGTAAGTCGGATCCGTTTCCAGTGGGGGTTGGTCTCCGCCAGGGCTGCGCTCTGTCACCTATCCTGTTTGTGATTTTCATGGACAGGATTTCTAGGCGGAGTCGTGGCCATGGCGGAGAGGGTATACGTCTCGGGGGGCTAAGGGTTGCGTCACTGCTGTTTGCAGATGATGTGGTCCTGATGGCACCTTCGGTTCGTGACCTTCAGCTCTCACTGGATCGGTTCGCAGCCGAGTGTTCAGCGGCTGGAATGAGGATCAGCATCTCCAAATCTGAGGCCATGGTTCTCAGCAGGAAACCGATGGTTTGTACAGTCCGGGTAGGGGACAGGACTCTGTCCCAGGTGGAGGAGTTTAAGTATCTCGGGGTCTTGTTCACGAGTGAGGGAAAGATGGAGAAGGAAATCAGCCGGAGAATCGGAGCAGCTGGGGCAGTATTGCAGTCTCTCTGCCGCACTGTTGTGACGAAACGGGAGCTGAGCCAGAAGGCAAAGCTCTCGGTCTACCGAGCTATCTACATTCCTACTCTCACCTATGGTCATGAAGTGTGGGTAATGACCGAAAGAATAAGATCGCGGATACAAGCGGCCGAAATGAGTTTCCTCAGAAGGGTGGCTGGCATCTCCCTTAGAGATAGGGTGAGAAGTGCAGTCACCCGAGAGAGACTCGGAGTAGAGCCGCTGCTCCTTCGCTTGGAAAGGAGCCAGCTTAGGTGGTTCGGGCATCTCGTGCGGATGCCTCACGAGCGTCTCCCTAGGGAGGTCCTCGTTGCACGTCCCACTGGGAGGAGGCCCCGCGGCAGGCCAAGGACCAGATGGGGGGATTACATCTCCTCTCTGGCCTGGGAACGCTTCGGGATTCCCCAGGAGGAAGTCGCAAATGTTGCTCTGGAGAGGGAAGTCTGGGGGTCTTTGCTGGAGCTGCTGTCCCCGCGACCCGATTCCGGATAAGCGGTTGAAGATGGATGGATGGATGGACTTTTAAGTATTATCTTGATATTATTTGTATTTCTTAAACACATGTTTGCTACTAGAGATGTCCGATAATGGCTTTTTTGCCGATATCCGATATTCCGATATTGTCCAACTCTTAATTACCGATTCCGATATCAACCGATACCGATATATACAGTCGTGGAGTTAACACATTATTATGCCTAATTTTGTTGTGATGCCCCGCTGGATGCATTAAACAATGTAACAAGGTTTCCCAAAATAAGAGAACAACTTCAACTCAAGTTATGGGGAAAAAAAAGCCTTTTCACACACACAAGTGAATGCACTTTCCTTCACACTCACTTTCTTAATTCCCATGGTTGCAAAACAAATGTATGTATTGCTAGCTATTAGCCAAAGGGCTAGCAAGTGAGAGACCGGGAGTTTTGGATGGATCTTACGCAGCTCAAATTCGCCACGGCAACCTGCGACCGGGTCACTCGTATCCCGAGGTACCGCTGTACTACTATTTCTAATACTACTAACAATATTATTAGTAGAGATGTCCGATAATGGCTTTTTTGCCGATATCCAATATTCCGATATTGTCCAACTCTTAATTACCGATTCCGATACCAACTGATACAGATATATACAGTCGTGGAATTAACACATTATTATGCCTAATTTTGTTATGATGCCCGGCTGGATGCATTAAACGATGTAACAAGGTTTTCCAAAATAAATCAACTCAAGTTATGGGAAAAAATGCCAACATGGCACTGCCATATTTATTATTGAAGTCACAAAGTGCATTATTTTTTTTAACTTGCCTCAAAACAGTAGCTTGGAATTTGGGACATGCTCTCTCCAGCATAAGGAGGTTGAGGTGGGCGGGGTAGAGATGGGGGGGAGGGGGGGGGGGGGGTAGGGGGTAGCGGGGGGTGTATATTGTAGCGTCCGGAAGAGTTAGTGCTGCAAGGGGTTCTGGGTATTTGTTCTGTTGTGTTACGGTGCGGATGTTCTCCCGAAATGTGTTTGTCATGCTTGTTTGGTGTGGGTTCACAGTGTGGCGCATATTTGTAACAGTGTTAAAGTTGTTTATACGGTCACCCTCAGTGTGACCTGTATGGCTGTTGACCAAGTATGCATTGCATTCACTTGTGTGTGTGAAAAGCCGTAGATATTATGTGACTGGGTCAGCACGCAAAGGAAGTGCCTTGTCCGCCCTGAGATCGGTAGGTTGTGAGTTCAAACCCCGGCCGAGTCATACCAAAGACTATAAAAATGGGACCCATTACCTCCCTGCTTGGCACTCAGCATCAAGGGTTGGAATTGGGGGTTAAATCGCCAAAAATGATTGCTGTATGTATACTTTTGACCCAGCAGATTTGCTCACATTTTCAGTAGACCCATAATACATTCATAAAAGAACCAAACTTCATGAATGTTTTTTGTGACAAAACAAGTATGTGCTCCAATCACTCTATCACAAAAAAATAAGAGTTGTAGAAATGATTGGAAACCCAAGACAGCCATGACATTATGTTCTTTACAAGTGTATGTAAACTTTTGACCACAACTGTACATTAACAATATGATGAACAGGACAAAAAAAATATGTCGAGTATGGAAGTTCCAGGATGCTAAAACAGCAGTGATGTAATTATGTTGCTTACTGTATGTACACTACCGTTCAAAAGTTTGGGGTCACCCAAACAATTTTGTGGAATAGCCTTCATTTCTAAGAACAAGAATAGACTGTCGAGTCTCAGATGAAAGTTATCTTTTTCTGGCCATTTTGAGCGTTTAATTGACCCCACAAATGTGATGCTCCAGAAACTCAATCTGCTCAAAGGAAGGTCCGTTTTGTAGCTTCTGTAACGAGCTAAAGTGTTTTCAGATGTGTGAACATGATTGCACAAGGGTTTTCTAATCATCAATTAGCCTTCTGAGCCAATGAGCAAACACATTGTACCATTAGAACACTGGAGTGATAGTTGCTGGAAATGGGCCTCTATACACCTATGTAGATATTGCACCAAAAACCAGACATTTGCAGCTAGAATAGTCATTTACCACATTAGCAATGTATAGAGTGTATTTCTTTCAAGTTAAGACTAGTTTAAAGTTATCTTCATTGAAAAGTACAGTGCTTTTCCTTCAAAAATAAGGACATTTCAATGTGACCCCAAACTTTTGAACGGTAGTGTATAAACAGCTCACATTAGATTAGACCAGAAAAGCCGTCTCTCAGTCTCAATCTGACCTGAAATCCTAAATCTGATAAACCAAAGGAAGGCTCCTGTGTAGATCTGCACTCACCCGCTGTCACCCACACACCAATTGCTTCAATCCCGCCCCCAACTAGCCAAGACGCTGTGTAATTACGCGGCCATGTGGGCAGAGCTCTGGGGCTTCAATCACAGAGCTGTCCCCCGGGGGGCCAAAGGACCCAGGGCGCGGCGCTGCTACCGTTTTCAAAAGTAGGCAAATAGTCAAAGCACGACTTTAAAGCATTGCGGCGAAACGGAGGCCACGAAGGCGAGGATGCTCAGATCGCAGCTTCTCTCTTGGCAAATATGGCCTTTTTTCTTTTATCATTAGCAAGGCACTCAGATACTTTGTACTGAGGACGTCCTCACAATCCAGTTCATGTTGCGTAAGGGCTACTTCTACTTCTTGATGCGGTAGCCAGCAGAGGACGCACGTAATTACTGTAGGGCTAAGAAAGGCGAGTGCCTGAATGGGCTGCGGAGGGAATCAAAACAGAAAATAAAAAAATTTTCTGTCTTGGTTACAACCACATCATTTGCTAATCCTAAGAAAAGACAGTTTTCGGCACAGAAACGTTTGGTATATGCGAGAGATGTAACAATAAACGGTAATAAAATAACCACATTGAACTTTTGGCGGATAGTATTACTGTTTTAAATTAGAATTATCGAAAAACCGTGATTGACCACTGTACTTTGTAGGGGTGTAACGGTACGTGTATTTGTATTGAACCGTTTCGGTACGGGGGTTTCGGTTCAGTGCGGAGGTGTACCGAACGAGTTTCCACATGGACATATTAAGTAGCGTAACGCACGTTGTGTAAACAATGCACACCGAGGCACAACACACGACATGCTAGCAGCTAACGGGCTAGGATAGACTGACCATACGTCCTCTTTTCAGCGGACATGTCCTCTTTTGCGGAGCTGTCAGGGCGGAGTTTCTTAAATGCCTCAAATGTCCGACATTTTGAGTTAGGGTTGCGTGTATTTTCAATGTACGTTCAGGGTTAAGAAGGGGTTAAAAACAAAACAAATTGTGGAGGTGCACGCAGCAGCATTGGTGATGGAGGGGCAGAGACAGAGAGAGCGGGAGAGTTATGATAAACGCGCATGCGTCGCCAGGCTCTGCTTTTTATTCATAGATTTATCAGATTTAATTTTTTATTATCTATAGCAGGGGTGTCAAAAGTGTGCCCCGGAGGCCATTTGCGGCCCACAGCTAATGTTTTAAAGGCCCACGGCACATTCTAAAAATACTATTAAAATAAACAAAAAGTGAAATAAAAAAGCTTAAAGGTTAAATGTAATTTAGAAAAAGTTGCAATGTTGACTAATAAAACAAAGCTGTTTTTTCTTTCTTTCAAACTGTCATTGCTCAAAACATAATATTGAATCAAAATCAATGTTATTATGAATTATTGACCTATCCAAGGTTCCCATTACTTCACATCAAATATCCCACTAAGAAAAATATTTTTGGTGGAAGATTTTGCAAATTTGGTAAATAAATAACCAAAAAATTGATATTTTGTTGTTTTCTTACTGTACCGAAAATAAACCGAACCGTGACCTCCAAACCGAGGTACGTACCGAACCGAAATTTTTGTGTACCGTTACACCCCTAGTACTTTGATGAACTCACTTACTGGCGCCGGCTCGCCCAGCTTATGGTAACATGAAAACCAGAGACATTATTGTCTATCCCCATTAGGACAGGACCTACCCCAATCTAAACTTATGTAATTACATTACTGTCTGAGCAACTAAGGCCCCTTCTACATTAAGGCTATCTAGGGTAATTCCCACCTAACCTTATCCTTGTCCACACACCCAATGGTCATTTAAGACCCCCTACCTCCCTCCGTCCGCCGGCGCATCGCGACCTAGTACGCATGCGCGGAAAATGCGCACGTCATAGTCACCTCCAGTGTTGCTTTGTGTGCAAGTTCTTAAATGTAACTTATCTGAACAATATCCAGTGTTGTGGTATTTCAATTAACTGGAATCCAGTGCGCGGTGGGGCCCTAATGTAGTGAATCACACCTGAGCCATCATAAATTCATCAAATCTTTAATGGACATGTGAAAGTACCGTATTTTTCGGAGTATAAGTCGCTCCGGAGTATAAGTCGCACCAGCCGAAAATGCATAATAAAGAAGAAAAAAAACATATATACTGTAAGTCGCACTAGAGTATAAGTCGCATTTATTTGATAAAACCAAAAAGGAATGGACAATGAAGGTGAAGGCAAAAGAGTGAGGAGTGTCCTAACCAGATATCTAGATCCCTAGATTGATTGATGTAAAATGTTCTTTATCACATTGTTAAACGTATTTTTCGGACAATAAGTCACACTTTTTTTCATAGTTTGGCCGGGGGTGCGACTTATACTCTGGAGCGACTTATGTGTGAAATTATTAACACATTACCTTAAAATATCAAATAATATTATTTAGCTCATTCACGTAAGAGACTAGACGTATAAGATTTCATGGGATTTAGCGATTAGGAGTGACAGATTGTTTGGTAAACGTATAGCATGTTCTATATGTTATAGTTATTTGAATGACTCTTACCATAATATGTTACGTTAACATACCAGGCACGTTCTCAGTTGGTTATTTATGCCTCATATAACGTACACTTATTCAGCCTGTTGTTCACTATTCTTTATTTATTTTAAATTGCCTTTCAAATGTCTATTCTTGGTGTTGGGTTTTATCAAATAAATTTCCCCAAAAAATGCGACTTATTTTTTTCCTTCTTTATTATGCATTTTCGGCGACTTATACTCCGGAGCGACTTTTGTCGGAAAAATACAGTACTTGATTATTTAACGTATGATTGATTGCCGAAAATTAGAGATGTCCGATAATATCGGCCTGCCGATATTACCGGCCGATAAATGCTTTAAAATGTAATATCGGAAAATATCGGTATCGTTTTTTTAATTATCGGTATCGTTTTTTTATTTTTTATTTTTTATTTTAATTAAATCAACATAAAAAACACAAGATACACTTACAATTAGTGCACCAACCCAAAAAACCTCCCTCCCCCATTTACACTCATTCACACAAAAGGGTTGTTTCTTTCTCTTATTAATATTCTGGTTCCTACATTATATATCAATGTATATCAATACAGTCTGCAAGGGATACAGTCCGTAAGCACACATGATTGTGCGTGCTGCTGGTCCACTAGTAGTACTAACCTTTAACAGTTAATTTTCTTCATTTTCATTAATTACTAGTTTCTATGTAACTGTTTTTATATTGTTTTACTTTCTTTTTTATTCAAGAAAATGTTTTTAATTTATTTATCTTATTTTATTTTATTTAAAAAAAAAAGGACCTTATCTTCACCATACCTGGTTGTCCAAATTAGGCATAATAATGTGTTAATTCCACGACTGTATACACTACCGTTCAAAAGTTTGGGGTCACATTGAAATGTCCTAATTTTTGAAGGAAAAGCACTGTACTTTTCAATGAAGATAACTTTAAACTAGTCTTAACTTTAAAGAAATACACTCTATACATTGCTAATGTGGTAAATGACTATTCTAGCTGCAAATGTCTGGTTTTTGGTGCAATATCTACATAGGTGTATAGAGGCCCATTTCCAGCAACTATCACTCCAGTGTTCTAATGGTACAATGTGTTTGCTCATTGGCTCAGAATGTTAATTGATGATTAGAAAACCCTTGTGCAATCATGTTCACACATTTGAAAACAGTTTAGCTCGTTACAGATGCTACAAAACTGACCTTCCTTTGAGCAGATTGAGTTTCCACAAAATTGTTTGGGTGACCCCAAACTTTTGAACGGTAGTGTATATCGGCATCAGTTGGTATTGGTTGATATCGGTAATTAAAGAGTTGGACAATATCGGAATATCGGGATATCGGCAAAAAGCCAATATCGGACATCCCTACCGAAAATATGTCCAACCCCCCCAACTTGCCCGAACACGCATCCTTTGTTATGTAATTGCAGCGTGTTGATGCGGACCCTCGGGGGGCCTCAGCTGTATGTCACACATAAATGCACTTTCCTCAGCTTCTACTCGCAACCCACCTGCTAGCCCCCACCCACAACAGAAACACACGCCTCAATCTATTTACACAAAGCTACAGTTGTATTAGTGTCTGACCAAGAAGAATTCATCATGTTCCGAGCCAGTACGACTGACGGGAGCTGCATCCGCCCAAAGCCTCCTTCACAAAAGTTAATCAGTTGTATAAAGTATGCGCTGGACACAAAGATATAGTCTTTTAGGGCCGGGGGGTGGGTTGGGGGCGGTTAAATTAAGTAATTCATCCCCCGGTGGCAGCAGGAATCTAATTGAAAATATGATTTAACAGAGCCTTCTTTCATAGCTACAGATAACAAGCAAGGGTTAAACAAGGAGCACATTGTTCCTGGAGAACATGCATTATTAAAAATATGAATTTGCATCAAGTGCGGAATGATGCTCACATGCAGACCCTTTCGTGTCCTGTGTGCGTGTTGGTCGTTTTTTTCTCTGCGGCTGTTTAATTTGGCTAGTGAGGCAGTGGCGTGTTGATGAAAATGGAGAGGTGTTGGATGATTTACCTTCTGCACTCCCTCGAACCTAAAGGCACGAATGACACTTTGCCATCACTCACACATTTAACAGGAGGACACACACACAGCTGGGAGTTATCCAGATGCTACCTTCAGTGTGTGTGTGTGTGTGTGTGTGTGTGTGTGTGTCTGTGTGTGTGTGTGTGTGTGTGTGTGTGTGTGTGTGTGTGTGTGTGTGTGTGTGTGTGTGTGTGTGTGTTCTTGTATTTCTACCCTTCTTGAGACATCAACAAGGAAAAGTAGCTTCCATATGAGGAGGTGTGAACAAGTTAGGTCATAAATCATGGTCCCAATATGGAAAACCATTGCATCTAATAGAGAATGTCTCACTAGCACCCCTGGTGGTGCAATCTATCAAAGTTAGGGTGGTCCCAAAAAGGAGGGATTTTTTTAATTGACTGTGTCGGTTTTAAAAGTGCTCCCCCTCTGGTCAACATATGAAATAACAAGTGTGTGTAAGAAATTGAAATGAGCTCCCTCTGGTCAAAATTAATAAAAAAAATAAAAAAAAGGTATATAGAGACATACTGTAATACATTGAAGTAAATAATGAAGATTAAAAACCAATTACAAACAAAAAATTCAAAAATAAATAATTGAACTAAAAGCAGTCTTTTTCCTCACAATGTGTCGACTTCTTTCTTACAAAATTGTGAACGATTACTCATGTTCCTTCTGTTTCTGTAATATTGCAATATGTTCTCATAAAATTCTGACTTTTTTAATGTAAAATTATACATTTTTAATGCAAAATGGTGACATTTGTGTTGTAAAATTCTGACTTTTATCGCAACATTGCCAATTTTGTTTGTTGTTTCTGTAAAACAGGGACATTTTTTGAGTAAAATTCAGACTTTTTTCATAATTTTGCCAAGTAAAATTCCGATTGTTATTATAATATTGCCAACATTTTTAAAGTTTTCTTATAAATTTGTGACTTTTGTCAAATAAAATTACGACTGTTTTCATAAAATTGCCAAATTTTTAAGCTTTTTTTGTAAAATTGCGACTGTTATTGAGTAAAATTCCAACTTTTATCATAATATTTCACAAATGTTCAGTTTTTCTTGTAAAAGTTTGACTTGCGTTGAGTAAAATTATGACTTGTATTATAATACTGCGAAAATTCAAAGTTTTCTTTGTGAAATTGTGCCCTTTTTCTTGTGAAATTCCAACTCATTTTTCACAAGAAGTTTTTTTTTATATTTGCATAGTTTGTATATATTATTAATGTTGTAAATACAAATCTTTATATATCTAGGAAGGGTGGTGCTAAAGAGGTAGGCATTTTTCGGAGGTCTCAAGAAGATAACCAATACCATAATATTCTTGTATTTCTACACTTCTTGAGACATCAACAAGGAAAAGTAGCTTCCATATGAGGAGGTGTGAACAAGTGATGACATAAATCATGGTCCCAATATGGAAAACCATTGCATCTAATAGAGAATGTCTCACTAGCACCCCTGGTGGTGAAATCTATCAAAGTTAGGGTGGTCCCAAAAAGGAGGGATTTTTTAAATTGACTGTGTCGGTTTTAAAAGTGCACCCCCTCTGGTCAACATATGAAATAACATGTGTGTGTAAGAAATTGAAATGCACTCCCTCTGGCCAAAATTAATTTAAAAAAAAAAGATATATAGAGACATACTGTAATAAATTGAAGTAAATAATGAAGATTAAAAACCAATTACAAACAAAAAATTCAAAAATAAATAATTGAACTAAAAGCAGTCTTTTTCCTCACAATGTGTCGACTTCTTTCTTACAAAATTGTGAACAATTTCTCATATTCTTTCTGTTTCTGCAATATTGCAATATGTTCTCATAAAATTCTGACTTTTTTAATGTAAAATTATTAATTTTTTAATGCAAAATGGTGACATTTGTCTTATAAAATTCTGACTTTTATCGCAACATTGCCAATTTTGTTTGTTGTTTCTGTAAAACAGGGACATTTTTTGAGTAAAATTCTGACTTTTGTCATAATTTTGCCAAGTAAAATTCCGATTGTTATTATAATATTGCCAACATTTTTAAAGTTTTCTTATAAATTTGTGACTTTTGTCGAGTAAAATTACGACTGTTTTCATAAAATTGCCAAATTTTTAAGCTTTTTTTGTAAAATTGTGACTGTTATTGAGTGAAATTCCAACTTTTATCATAATATTGCACGAATGTTCAGTTTTTCTTGTAAAAGTTTGACTTGCGTTGAGTAAAATTATGACTTGTATTATAATACTGCGAAAATTCAAAGTTTTTCTTGTGAAATTGTGCCCTTTTTCTTGTGAAATTCCAACTAATTTTTCACAACAAGTTTTTTTTTATATTTGCATAGTTTGTATATATTATTAATGTTGTAAGTACAAATCTTTATATATCTAGAAAGGGTGGTCCTAAAGAGGTAGGCATTTTTCGGAGGTCTCAAGAAGATAACCAATACCATAATGTTCTTGTATTTCTACCCTTCTTGAGACATCAACAAGGAAATGTAGCTTCCATATGAGGAGGTGTGAACAAGTGATGACATAAATCATGGTCCCAATATGGAAAACCATTGCATCTAATAGAGAATGTCTCACTAGCACCCCTGGTGGTGAAATCTATCAAAGTTAGGGTGGTCCCAAAAAGGAGGGATTTTTTAAATTGACTGTGTGTCGGTTTTAAAAGTGCTACCCCTCTGGTCAACATATGAAATAACATGTGTGTGTAAGAAATTGAAATGAGCTCCCTCTGGTCAAAATTAATAAAAAAAAATAAAAAAAAGCTATATAGAGACATACTGTAATAAATTGAAGTAAATAATGAAAATAAAAAACCAATTACAAACAAAAAATTCAAAAATAAATAATTGAACTAAAAGCAGTCTTTTTCCTCACAATGTGTCGACTTCTTTCTTACAAAATTGTGAACGATTACTCATGTTCTTTCTGTTTCTGTAATATTGCAATATGTTCTCATAAAATTCTGAGTTTTTTAATGTAAAATTATTAATTTTTAATGCAAAATGGTGACATTTGTCTTATAAAATTCTGACTTTTATCGCAACATTGCCAATTTTGTTGTTGTTTTTGTAAAACAGGGACATTTTTTGAGTAAAATTCTGACTTTTGTCATAATTTTGCCAAGTAAAATTCCGATTGTTATTATAATATTGCCAACATTTTTAAAGTTTTCTTATAAATGTGTGACTTTTGTCGAGTAAAATTACGACTGTTTTCATAAAATTGCCAAATTTTTAAGCTTTTTTTGTAAAATTGTGACTGTTATTGAGTAAAATTCCAACTTTTATCATAATATTGCACAAATGTTTAGTTTTTTTTGTAAAAGTTTGACTTGCGTTGTGTAAAATTATGACTTGTATTATAATACTGCGAAAATTCAAAGTTTTTCTTGTGAAATTGTGCCCTTTTTCTTGTAAAATTCCAACTAATTTTTCACAAGTTTTTTTTATATTTGCATAGTTTGTATATATTATTAATGTTGTAAATACAAATCTTTATATATCTAAAAAGGGTGGTCCTAAAGAGGTAGGCATTTTTCGGAGGTCTCAAGAAGATAACCAATACCATAATGTTCTTGTATTTCTACCCTTCTTGAGACATCAACAAGGAAAAGTAGCTTCCATATGAGGAGGTGTGAACAAGTTAGGACATAAATCATGGTCCCAATATGGAAAACCATTCCATCTAATAGAGAATGTCCCACTAGCACCCCTGGTGGTAAAATCTATCATGGTTAGGGTGGTCCCAAAAAGGAGGGATTTTTTTAATGGACTGTGTCGGTTTTAAAAGTGCTCCCCTTCCGGTCAACATATGTTTGTTGTTTTTGTAAAACAGGGACATTTTTTGAGTAAAATTCTGACTCTTGTCATAATTTTGCCAAGTAAAATTCCGATTGTTATTATAATATTGCCAACATTTTTAAAGTTTTCTTATAAATGTGTGACTTTTGTCGAGTAAAATTACGACTGTTTTCATAAAATTGCCAAATTTTTAAGCTTTTTTTGTAAAATTGTGACTGTTATTGAGTAAAATTCCAACTTTTATCATAATGCACAAATGTTCAGTTTTTCTTGTAAAAGTTTGACTTGCGTTGAGTAAAATTATGACTTGTATTATAACACTGCGAAAATTCCAAGTTTTCCTTGGGAAATTGTGCCCTTTTTCTTGTGAAATTCCAACTAATTTTTCACAAGTTTTTTTAATATTTGCATAGTTTGTATATATTATTAATGTTGTAAATACAAATCTTTATATATCTAGAAAGGGTGGTGCTAAAGAGGTAGGCATTTTTCGGCGGTCTCAAGAAGATAACCAATACCATAATGTTCTTGTATTTCTACCCTTCTTGAGACATCAACAAGGAAAAGTAGCTTCCATATGAGGAGGTGTGAACAAGTGATGACATAAATCATGGTCCCAATATGGAAAACCATTGCATCTAATAGAGAATGTCTCACTAGCACCCCTGGTGGTGAAATCTATCAAAGTTAGGGTGGTCCCAAAAAGGAGGGATTTTTTAAATTGACTGTGTCGGTTTTAAAAGTGCACCCCCTCTGGTCAACATATGAAATAACGTGTGTGTAAGAAATTGAAATGCACTCCCTCTGGCCAAAATTAATTAAAAAAAAAAAAAAGGTATATAGAGACATACTGTAATAAATTGAAGTAAATAATGAAGATTAAAAACCAATTCCAAACAAAAAATTCAAAAATAAATAATTGAACTAAAAGCAGTCTTTTTCCTCACAATGTGTCGACTTCTTTCTTACAAAATTGTGAACAATTTCTCATATTCTTTCTGTTTCTGCAATATTGCAATATGTTCTCATAAAATTCTGACTTTTTTAATGTAAAATTATAAATTTTTAATGCAAAATGGTGACATTTGTCTTATAAAATTCTGACTTTTATCGCAACATTGCCAATTTTGTTTGTTGTTTCTGTAAAACAGGGACATTTTTTGAGTAAAATTCAGACTTTTGTCATAATTTTGCCAAGTAAAATTCCGATTGTTATTATAATATTGCCAACATTTTTAAAGTTTTCTTATAAATTTGTGACTTTTGTCAAATAAAATTACGACTGTTTTCATAAAATTGCCAAATTTTTAAGCTTTTTTTTGTAAAATTGCGACTGTTATTGAGTAAAATTCCAACTTTTATCATAATATTGCACAAATGTTCAGTTTTTGTTGTAAAAGTTTGACTTGCGTTGAGTAAAATTATGACTTGTATTATAATACTGCGAAAATTCAAAGTTTTCCTTGTGAAATTGTGCCCTTTTTCTTGTGAAATTCCAACTCATTTTTCACAACAAGTTTTTTTTTATATTTGCATAGTTTGTATATATTATTAATGTTGTAAATACAAATCTTTATATATCTAGAAAGGGTGGTGCTAAAGAGGTAGGCATTTTTCGGAGGTCTCAAGAAGATAACCAATACCATAATGTTCTTGTATTTCTACCCTTCTTGAGACATCAACAAGGAAAAGTAGCTTCCATATGAGGAGGTGTGAACAAGTGATGACATAAATCATGGTCCCAATACGGAAAACCATTGCATCTAATAGAGAATGTCTCACTAGCACCCCTGGTGGTGAAATCTATCAAAGTTAGGGTGGTCCCAAAAAGGAGGGATTTTTTTAATTGACTGTGTCGGTTTTAAAAGTGCTCCCCCTCTGGTCAACAAATGAAATAACAAGTGTGTGTAAGAAATTGAAATGAGCTCCCTCTGGTCAAAATTAATTAAATTTTTTTTTAAAAAAAGGTATATAGAGACATACTGTAATACATTGAAGTAAATAATGAAGATTAAAAACCAATTACAAACAAAAAATTCAAAAATAAATAATTGAACTAAAAGCAGTCTTTTTCCTCACAATGTGTCGACTTCTTTCTTACAAAATTGTGAACGATTACTCATGTTCTTTCTGTTTCTGTAATATTGCAATATGTTCTCATAAAATTCTGACTTTTTTAATGTAAAATTATAAATTTTTAATGCAAAATGGTGACATTTGTCTTATAAAATTCTGACTTTTATCGCAACATTGCCAATTTTGTTTGTTGTTTCTGTAAAACAGGGAAATTTTTTGAGTAAAATTCAGACTTTTGTCATAATTTTGCCAAGTAAAATTCCGATTGTTATTATAATATTGCCAACATTTTTAACGTTTTCTTATAAATTTGTGACTTTTGTCAAATAAAATTACGACTGTTTTCATAAAATTGCCAAATTTTTAAGCTTTTTTTGTAAAATTGCGACTGTTATTGAGTAAAATTCCAACTTTTATCATAATATTGCACAAATGTTCAGTTTTTCTTGTAAAAGTTTGACTTGCGTTGAGTAAAATTATGACTTGTATTATAATACTGCGAAAATTCAAAGTTTTCCTTGTGAAATTGTGCCCTTTTTCTTGTGAAATTCCAACTAATTTTTAACAAGTTTTTTTTATATTTGCATAGTTTGTATATATTATTAATGTTGTAAATACAAATCTTTATATATCTAGAAAGGGTGGTCCTAAAGAGGTAGGCATTTTTCGGAGGTCTCAAGAAGATAACCAATACCATAATGTTCTTGTATTTCTACCCTTCTTGAGGAAAAGTAGCTTCCATATGAGGAGGTGTGAGCAAGTTAGGACATACAGGTAAATCATGGTCCCAATATCGAAAACCATTCCATCTAATAGAGAATGTCTCACTAGCACCCCTGGTGGTGAAATCTATCATGGTTAGGGTGGTCCCAAAAAGGAGGGATTTTTTTAATTGACTGTGTCGGTTTTAAAAGTGCTCCCCCTCCGGTCAACATATGAAATAACAAGTGTGTGTAAGAAATTGAAATGAGCTCCCTCTGGTCAAAATTAATTAAAAAAAATTTAAAAAGGTATATAGAGACATACTGTAATAAATAGAAGTAAATAATGAAGATTAAAAACCAATTACAAACAAAAAATTCAAAAATAAATAATTGAACTAAAAGCAGTCTTTTTCCTCACAATGTGTCGACTTCTTTCTTACGAAATTGTGAGCAATTTCTCATATTCTTTCTGTTTCTGTAATATTGCAATATGTTCTCATAAAATTCTGACTTTTTTAATGTAAAATTATTAATTTTTAATGCAAAATGGTGACATTTGTCTTATAAAATTCTGACTTTTATCGTAATATTGCACAAATGTTCAGTTTTTCTTGTAAAAGTTTGACTTGCGTTGAGTAAAATTATGACTTGTAAAAATTATGACTGCGAAAATTCAAAGTTTTCCTTGTCAAATTGTGCCCTTTTTCTTGTGAAATTCCAACTCATTTTTCACAACAAGTTTTTTTTATATTTGCATAGTTTGTATATATTATTAATGTTGTAAATACAAATCTTTATATATCTAGAAAGGGTGGTGCTAAAGAGGTAGGCATTTTTCGGAGGTCTCAAGAAGATAACCAATACCATAATGTTCTTGTATTTCTACCCTTCTTGAGACATCAACAAGGAAAAGTAGCTTCCATATGAGGAGGTGTGAACAAGTTAGGACATAAATCATGGTCCCAATATGGAAAACCATTGCATCTACTAGAGAATGTCTCACTAGCACCCCTGGTGGTGAAATCTATCAAAGTTAGGGTGGTCCCAAAAAGGAGGGATTTTTTTAATTGACTATGTCGGTTTTAAAAGTGCACCCCCTCCGGTCAACATATGAAATAACGTGTGTGTAAGAAATTGAAATGCACTCCCTCTGGCCAAAATTTATTTAAAAAAAAAAAAGGTATATAGAGACATACTGTAATAAATTGAAATAAATAATGAAGATTAAAAACCATTTACAAACAAAAAATTCAAAAATAAATAATTGAACTAAAAGCAGTCTTTTTCCTCACAATGTGTCGACTTCTTTCTTACAAAATTGTGAACAATTTCTCATATTATTTCTGTTTCTGCAATATTGCAATATGTTCTCTTAACTTCTGACTTTTTTAATGTAAAATTATTAAAATGGTGACATTTGTCTTATAAAATTCTGACTTTTATCGCAACATTGCCACTTTTGTTTGTTGTTTTTGTAAAACAGGGACATTTTTTGAGTAAAATTCTGACTTTTGTCATAGTTTTGCCAAGTAAAATTCCAATTTTTATTATAAAATTGCCCCAAAAAAACAGTTTTCTTATAAAATGGTGACTTTTGTCGAGTACAATTACGACTGCTTTCATAAAATTGCCAAAATGTTAAGCTTTTCTTGTAAAATTGTGACTGTTATTGAGTAAAATTCCAACTTTTATCATAATATTGCACAAATGTTCAGTTTTTTTTGTAAAATTTTGACTTGCGTTGAGTAAAATTATGACTTGTATTATAATACGTGCTTCTGTGTCACTTTAGGCTTTTGTGTGTGTGTGTGTGTGTGTGTGTGTGTGTGTGTGTGTGTGTGTGTGTGTGTGTGTGTGTTTGTGTACAGTGGTTGCCTACACTATGGCTTCATCAAGTAAAGTTGATTACTCAATAAAGATTGATCAACTGTAAGAACAGCACACTCCGTGAAGTCACTCCCAAACTTATCTGACTGTCAAGGCTTACCAAATTCTTTTTTTTTTAATAAATCTTTTTTACTTTCTTTTTATGCTTTAAGATGCGAGTATGATTTAAGTTACAAGCATTTTCGCTGCCGGCTGAAATAGTATTTGACCACAGCCTCCAGCCAGAGATCAACACAATCCAGCTCACAACTGAAAAAGGAAGAGAAGAAGCGGATTTAGTGAAACAATCCATTAAAAACGTGTCCTAACAAGTCCATCCTGCCATGTATGTATGTATTAGTGTTGTCCCGATACCAAAATTATTTCGATATTTTTCTGTACTTTTCTGTACTTTTCTAATTAAAGAGGACCACAAAAAATCTTAGGGTACATTAAACATATGTTTCTTATTGCAAGTTTGTCCTTAAATAAAATAGTGAACATACAAGACAACTTGTATTTTATTAGTAAGTAAACAAACAAAGGCTCCTAATTTAGCTGCTGACATATGCAGTAACATATTGTGTCATTTTCCATTCTATTATTTTGTCAAAATTATTAAGGACAAGTGGTACAAAATTAATTATTAATCTACTTGTTCATTCACTGTTAATATCTGCTTATTTTCTCTTTCAAAATGTTTTATCTCCGCTTTTGTTCAAATGTAATACTCACTTATTCTTCTGTTGTTTGGATACTTTACATTAGTTTTGGATGATACCACAAATTTGGGTATCAATCCGATACCAAGTCATTACAGGATCATACAATGGTCATATTCAAAGTCCTCATGTGTCCAGGGACATATTTCCTGTGTTTATAAACATAATACCGTATTTCCTTGAATAGCCGCCGGGGCGCTAATTAATTTAAAACCTCTTCTCACTCCTGTGTTTACCAAAAGCATGCGGGATTGGCAAGCATGCGCTAATTATTTTAAAACCTCTTCTCACTCCGGCGCTTACCTTATCATGAAAATCACATTTAATAAAAAAAAACGTTATTATGGTCTTACCTTTAGGTGTAAATGAGTCCATGCGCAGCCCCTATAGAAGTCTTCCTTATCTTTCTTCAGTTTTAAAAGTCTCTCTGTCTCGATGGAGATCTTCCTTTAAGTATTACCTCCTGCTTCGATTGAAAGTCCAGTTTAGAAAACTGTTTTATTTTAGATATGTAATCCTCCATGGTAAAAGTGCAAGCAAACAATGGCTGCTCACTCTTGCTGCGTGTTGTCTTCTTCTGCAGCACCGGTCTGCTGCAGTACCAGCAGTCGCAAGAAGGATCACTAGCGCCCTCTACCACCAGGAGGCGGAAGTCATTTAATGACTCATATTTGACCCGGCGGAAGTGCCAAGCATGCGCTAATTATTTTGCGAAACAAGTTTGACCCGGCTGTAATTCTAGGCAGGCGAATACTATATTCCCGGCGGCAATTCAAGGAAATACGGTATAAATTTTAAGAAACGAAAGAAGATGTTGTGATGCCAAAAAATATTGACATAATCATACTAGTATCGACCAGATACGCTACTGTACTTGGTATCATTACAGTGGATGTCAGGTGTAGATCCACCAATGGCGGTTGTTTACATTGTGACGCCGGTGAGCTACGGTGTGTAGTGAAGCATGTTTAGCTATTCCTCGTCCTGCAGGGATGATACTTGTAAGAAACATACTTTATTTGTCACCATGGAGGCGAGGATTAGTGATTTAGAATTTTTCAGAGGCGGTATAGGACCGAATATGATTCATTAGTATCGCAGTACTATACTAATACCGGTATACCGTACAACCCTAGTATGTATGTATTAAAAACAACTGATATTCGATGGAAATATCCAGGACACCTAAAAAAAAATAATGTTCCAGATTACCATTATTGGAAAAATGTATCCACAAAGAAAGAACAAAGAAGAAATAGTAATATTCTTAGGGAAGGTAAGACATTTCCCTACAAATGCACACTAATTTAGCAACATATTGCCTGTGTTCTCGCTATTAAGGCTCTTATTTCCCTGCACGCTTAAGCCCGTCTGCCTTCCACAGCCGAGCTTAGCTCAGAGGCCCGACTTAATGAAGGGGAAAAGCATCTTTGTGACATAAACCTCAGATGCTGCACAACATGAGATGATGTTTATGCCTTTAAAAGACCAATTACACACTCTGCGGCAATAGCGGCCATCCATCTCCCACTTAAACACGCCTGCAGAGAGTTGCCCGAGGTCAGAGTTGCTGTGATTTGTGGGTCGGTTCCGTTGGTGTCCGTGCTTTCGATTTGTATCGTACACTTACTGTAAATCCCCCTCAATTGAATTCTGTAAAGTTGCCAGAATCTCTGCTCCAGTGATACAACCTGAGATTCAAGATACATTTGTATCAAGTTGTACTGGATTATTCCTTTTGTATCCAGCTTGGAGAGTATTCAGTCCATTCTCATTATGTGTGTTTTAAGTCCAGGAGCCTTCCTAACTTATTAGCTGACAAGCCCCCTCTCTTCCCCCCGACGGATTTGAGGCCACTTGATGGTGATTCCATTAACAAGAAAATCCGAGGGATAAAGATGTCCTTGTATTCTTCTGGCTTTTGTAAGGTCATCGTTGGCAAGGAAAATCCCAGTGATCAAGTTCTGGGATGTAACCGGACGCCGTCTTCCGTGTCACAACCCCTTGCATTGGCCGCGATATTAGGTACACAATCTAATGATATCCAATACAAGAGCAGAAACTGAGAGGTGTTCATTCTACGATATGTTAATTATTGCGGGTGTAGTTTGCATTGGTGTAAAGATGCATTGCATCATGCTGAGAGCTCTTTCCAAAGGACAAAGCCAATTCTGCCTCATTAAGTGGTCAACATATTCTAAACAGGTCTATGACGCAGTGCAGTTCTACACCAATCCAAACTCTAACAATAATAAGAAACATATGTCAAAAAATTATTCTGAAAGGCTTCTGAGAGCTATTTTATTCATAAATTAGAACAATTATCAGTGTTTCCCATAAACTGCCAAGATACCTGTGGCGGTGGGGGCCTGGCTATGGGCGTGGTCACCATGACATCATCGAGTAATTTGCATAATTTACTACAATGATTTGATTTTCTCTAAAAAGGCTCAAAAAATGTATACTTACTAATTAAAGGCCTACTGAAATGAATTTTTTTTATTTAAACGGGAATAGCAGATCCGTTCTATGTGTCATACTTGATAATTTTGCGATATTGCCATATTTTTGCTGAAAGGATTTAGTATAGAACAACGTCGATAAAGTTCGCAACTTTTGGTCTCTGATAAAAAAAAACCTTGTCCCTACCGTAAGTAGCGTGACGTTGTCAGTTGTTCACTCCCTCATATTTTCCTATTGTTTTCAACGCAGCTAGAGCTATCCGGACCATTACCCCATTAATTTGAGCGAGGATGAAAGATTCATGGACGAGGAACGTTAGAGTGACGGACTAGAATGCAGTGAAATACATATTTTTTTTCGCTCTGACCGTAACTTAGGTACAAGCTGGCTCATTGGATTCCACACTCTCTCCTTTTTTTATTGTGGATCACGGATTTGTATTTTAAACCACCTCGGATACTATATCCTCTTGAAAATGAGAGTCGAGAACGCGAAATGGACATTCACAGTGACTTTTATCTCCACGACAATACATCGGCGAAACGCTTTAGCTACGAGCTAACGAGATAGCATCGTGCTTTAACTGCATATAGAAAGAAAAAAAATAAACCCCTGACTGGAAGGATAGATCGAAAATCAACAATACTATTAAACCGTGGACATGTAAATACACGGTTAATGCTTTCCATGCTGGCGAAGGTTAACAATGCTGTGCTAACGACGCCATTGAAGCTAACTTAGCAACCGGACCGCACAGAGCTATGCTAAAAACATTAGCTCTCCACCTACGCCAGCCAGCCTTCATCTGCTCATCAACACCCGTGCTCACCTGCGTTCCAGCGATCGGCGGAAGGACGAAGGACTTCACCCGATGCGTTTGGCGGCCCGGAGACGTAGGAAGTCGAGGTGAGGTCGCCGGCTAGCGCGTCTGCTCTCCAACAAAGTCCTCCTGGTTGTGTTGCTGTAGTCCGCTGCTAATACACCGATCCCACCTACAACTGTCTTCTTTGCAGCCTTCATTGTTCATTAAACAAATTGCAAAAGATGTCCAGAATACTGTGGAATTATGAAATGAAAACAGAGCTTTTTGTATAGGATTCTACGGGGTACCATAACTTCCGTTTAACTGACTACGTCACGCGCATACGTCATCATACCGCGACGTTTCAGCCGGATATTTCCCGGGAAAATTTAAATGTCACTTTATAAGTTAACCCGGCCGTATTGGCACGTGTTGCAATGTTAAGATTTCATCATTAATATATAAACTATTAGACTGCGTGGTCAGTAGTAGTGGGTTTCAGTAGGCCTTTAATAAAGTCAAATACAAATAAGGCAACAAGAGAAGTATCTTACACTTCTCTTTTGTAAAGTAAATCTGAACAGCCGATATGGGCATCTACATCAACTATATGATTTGCCTGAGAAGCTGGAGAGGACAAAAAAAAAAAAAAAAAAATTTTTTTTTAAATTTGTGGCGGACGTAATTCTTTCTTGGCGGGCCGCCACAAATAAATGAATGTGTGGGAAACCCTGACTATGTTGATACAAGTCGAAGACCGTCTATACGGCAGGAGTGCTCTGCGGTTTTTAACGGCGCGTTCAGTTTACCTCGTAACTTGGAGTTCGAAGCTTAGAATGACGTCTGTGGAAGTCGCTTCCTAGCGGTACCACTGGCATATACTTCACAGGAGCCAGGCGTGCCATGTTGAACAAAGTTTTAATGTACATATATTTATCAAAGTCTTTCTCCAGCAGAACGTGACTTTTCAGTCACGTCCGTATCCTTTCTCCTCCTGCTCCCGGCCGCTTACTGTTAAAGACAACAGATGATTAGATTAACACTCTAAACCAGGCATGTCCAAAGTGCGGCCCGAGGGCCATTTGTGGCCCTCAGCTAATTTGGCTCGAGAGGAGCCAGATGAGGTGGTTCGGGCATCTGGTCAGGATGCCACCCGAACGCCTCCCTAGGGAGTGGTTTAGGGCACGTACGACCGGTAGGAGGCCACGGGGAAGACCCAGGACACGTTGGGAAGACTATGTCTCCCGGCTGGCCTGGGAACGCCTCGGGATGCCCCGGGAAGAGCTGGACGAAGTGGCTGGGGAAAGGAACGTCTGGGCTTCCCTACTTAGGCTGCTGCCCCCGCGACCCGACCTCGGCTAAGCGGAAGAAGATGGATGGATGGATGGAAGTTAATTGGAGACGAGAGAGGCACAGAGTGAAGTCCAAAATGTATTTTAAATTATGTCCAAATGTTAAGAGAATGTTTAACAATTGTATTATCAGAATAAGCTAACGGTGACAACGTCTTAGAAAATATATTTGAAGCGAACAGAGCTAAACATCAGTTTGTGAGGTATTTACATTTTTTAAATTCTAACTTGTAATAATCGACTCGTTCTCGGTGGCAAGCAATGCAATCCATTCTGCATCTAAATCACTTTAAAAATGCATCCAAAAACAGCCAACAATTCTTTAATTTACGTTCCGTAACCTGTACAACAGGGGTCACCAACGCGGTGCCCGCGGGCACCAGGCAGCCCGTAAGGACCAGATGAGTAGCCCGCTGGCCTGTTCTAAAAATAGCTCAAATAGCAGCACTTACCAGTGAGCTGCCTCTATTTTTTAAATTTTATTTATTTACTAGCAAGCTGGTCTCGCTTTGCCCGACATTTTTGATTCTAAGAGAGACAAAACTCAAATAGAATTTGAAAATCCAAGAAAATATTTTAAAGACTTGGTCTTCACTTGTTTAAATAAATTCATTAATTTTTTTACTTTGCTTATTATAACTTTCAGAAAGACAATTTTAGAGAAAAAATACAACCTTAAAAATGATTTTAGGATTTTTAAACACATACCTTTTTACCTTTTAAATTCCTTCCTCTTCTTTCCTGACAATTTAAATCAATGTTCAAGTAAATTAATTTTTTTTATTGTAAAGAATAATAAATACATTTTAATTTATTCTTCATTTTAGCTTCTGTTTTTTCGACGAAGAATATTTGTGAAATATTTCTTCAAACTTATGATTAAAATTCAAAAAAATTATTCTGGCAAATCTAGAAAATCTGTAAAATCAAATTGAAATCTTATTTCAAAGTCTTTTGAATTTCTTTTAAAATTTTGGTTCTGGAAAATCTAGAAGAAATAATGATTTGTCTTTGTTAGAAATATATCTTGGTCCAATTTGTTATATATTCTAACAAAGTGCAGATTGGATTTTAACCTATTTAAAACATGTCATCAAAATTCTAAAATGAATCTTAATCAGGAAAAATTACTAATGATGTTCCATAAATAATTGTTTTAATTTTTTCAAAAAGATTCGAATTAGCTAGTTTTTCTCTTCTTTTTTCCGGTTGAATTTTACATTTTAAAGAGTCGAAATTGAAGATAAACTATGTTTCAAAATTTAATTGTTATTTTTTTTCATGTTTTATCCTCTTTTAAACCGTTCAATTAAGTGTAAATATCATTAATTATTAATAATAACATAGAGTTAAAGGTAAATTGAGCAAATTGGCTATTTCTGGCAATGTATTTAAGTGTGTATCAAACTGGTAGCCCTTCGCATTAATCAGTACCCAAAAAGAAGCTCTTGGTTTCAAAAAGGTTGGTGACCCCTGCTGTACAATAACCAAGCTGTAGTGACATTGTTATTGTTTGAGTTTGAGTTTATTGTAAGATCGAACACTGAGGAACTCTTTTTCTAGCGTCGTAAAACATCGCCTTGCGACTGCATGCTACAGTATTAGCCGCAAGCTAGCTACGGCGTCAGCAGCTGAATGGCTTTTGAGTTTGTAATGCACAATGCGATAGGACGCCAATCTGAAAAACATGAAATCATATTACAGTATCTGTAAAGTATTAGGCCACATTTCATGTTTTGTTTTTGTTTATACACAGCTAGCTTGACAGCATATGTACTGCAGTTGTACTAACAAGCATAGCGTGCTGCATGTATCATGATCAATATTATACTGACTCACTCGATGGAGCGTTTGGTCCAGCTGGCTGAAAAAACATTTTTCCGGTTTATTTTGGGATAAGCACGCCATTTCTGTCGGCATAGCTTGGCTCCGAGCTCCACATTTACAGTCAAGTCACGCCAACCTCACTTTCTCTGCTTTCGTCTGCTACAATGTTTCTGACTCTCTTGGTGCTCGCTTCCGCAATCAGCAGTTCATCATGCGTACACTACCGTTCAAAAGTTTGGGGTCACCCAAACAATTTTGTGGAATAGCCTTCATTTCTAAGAACAAGAATAGACTGTCGAGTTTCAGATGAAAGTTCTCTTTTTCTGGCCATTTTGAGTGTTTAATTGACCCCACAAATGTGATGCTCCAGAAACTCAATCTGCTCAAAGGAAGGTCAGTTTTGTAGCTTCTGTAACGAGCTAAACTGTTTTCAGATGTGTGAACATGATTGCACAAGGGTTTTCTAATCATCAATTAGCCTTCTGAGCCAATGAGCAAACACATTGTACCATTTGAACACTGGAGTGATAGTTGCTGGAAATGGGCCTCTATACACCTATGTAGATATTGCACCAAAAACCAGACATTTGCAGCTAGAATAGTCATTTACCACATTAGCAATGTATAGAGTGTATTTCTTTAAAGTTAAGACTAGTTTAAAGTTATCTTCATTGAAAAGTACAGTGCTTTTCCTTCAAAAATAAGGACATTTCAATGTGACCCCAAACTTTTGAACGGTAGTGTACATTGGTATGGGAACGGACAATTGATGCGCTGAGGAAATAAGTTCCGGTAATGCATAAAATGACCAAAATACGGTAAATATTGTACATATTACATATTGTTATGATCATGTGTGTTATTACGTATGTGTTTGGCTGCTCTACGTGGGTCAGGGATGTGTAGATCTGCTTGCCTGGTAAGAAAACTGGTGTTTGATTGATTGATTGATTGATTGAAGCTTTTATTAGTAGATTGCACAGTACAGTACATATTCCGTACAATTGACCACTAAATGGTAACACCCGAATAAGTTTTTCAACTTGTTTAAGTCGGGGTCCACGTAAATCAATTCATGGTAAAAGAGGTCAATTAATGGTTCATCTAGTCTGCAGGGATGCTGTCATAAGACAATCCTCTCAAAGCACTTCATTATGATAGGGGTGAGGGCAACTGGGTGGTAGTCATTTAGTGACCCTCATGGATCCTGAGGTCCTCTGGCACCAAACGTTTATTTTGTCCAAATACCAGAACAAAGACCGAGGGTAATGCAGCATTTTAGACACCATGGCCTCCACCTGTAGAGCAGCCTGCCGGAGAGGTTCAGGACTACAAATACAGTTAATATTTTTTTAAACAAAATGTTAAAGATACAACTTTTTAATCGAGCGTTTTATTAATCATGTTAAAGTCTTCTTAGGTTCTTGAATTTTTATTCTGTTATGTTCTGTTTTGATTATTGGTATTATTAGACTGCTATTATTCTCTATATTTGATGTAGCGATGTCCGATAATATCGGACTGCCGATATTATTGGCCGCTAAATGCTTTAAAATGTAATATCGGAAATTATCGGTTTCAAAATTATCGGTATCAGTTTCAAAAAGTAAAATGTATGACTTTTTAAAACGCCGCTGTGTACACGGATGTAGGGAGAAGTACAGAGCGCCAATAAACCTTAAAGGCACTGCCTTTGCGTGCCGGCCCAAACACATAATATTTTCGGCTTTTCACACACACAATTGAATGCTACGCATACTTGGTCAACAGCCATACAGGTCACACTGAGGGTGACCGTATAAACAACTTTAACACTGTTACAAATATGCGCCACACTGTGAACCCACACCTAACTAGAATGACAAACACATTTCGGGAGAACATCCGCACCGTAACACAACATAAACACAACAGAATAAATACCCACAACACCTTGCAGCACTAACTCTTCTGGGATGCTACAATATAAACCCCCCACCCCCGCCCACCTCAACCTCCTCATGCTCTCTCAGGGAGAGCATGTCCCAAATTCCAAGCTGCTGTTTTGAGACATGTTAAAAAAAATAATGCACTTTGTGACTTCAATAATAAATATGGCAGTGCCATGTTGGCACTTTTTTTCTGTAGCTTGAGTTGATTTATTTTGGAAAACCTTGTTACATTGTTTAATGCATCCAGCGGGGGCATCACAACAAAATTAGGCATAATAATGTGTTAATTCCACGACTGTATATATCGGTATCGGTAATTAAGAGTTGGACAATATCGGAATATCGGCAAAAAAGCCATTATCGGACATCTCTACTTCAGACTGTTTTCTTTGTTTAAAAATAGAACAAGCACATTCTGAAAATGTACAAATCATAATGTTGTTGGGTTTTTTTTTTTACACTTACATGTTGCGGTTAATGGTATTCTATCTTTATTTGTCGTTATTTACACTTTCTGAATAAATCATGGGACAATGTTTATCAGTCAACTCAAAAAAATTAAATGAAAATTAAATTACAGGATGTTATTATGTAGTTTGCTCATTTTCCTCGACTGGTGCTCTAACATCATGTGTTTTATTTTTTTTATTTTTTTTTACATAAGTAGCATCATCTACACAAATAGAAATAATTGCTATTGCGGCATCTAGTGGACACATTTAGAACAGCAGTTTCTTTTATTCAAAAATTTCGGCTCATTTTTATACATAGCAAACTCATCCTGCGGGCCGCATAAAACCTGTACGTTTGACACCCCTGATCTGGTCTGAGATGTTTGATGTGACTGAAGCGTCTGCTGGTTTTAGGAATCTGCTGCAAAAATTATAGTCGCTTTAAAGGCCTACTGAAATGAATTTTTTTTATTTAAACGGGGATAGCAGATCTATTCTATGTGTCATACTTGATCATTTCGCGATATTGCCATATTTTTGCTGAAAGGATTTAGTATAGAACAACGACGATAAAGATCGCAACTTTTGGTATCTGATGAAAAAAGGCTTGCCCCTACCGGAAGTAGCGTGACGTAGTCAGTTGAACATATACGCAAAGTTCCCTATTGTTTACAATGATGGCCGCATGAAGTGAGAGAGATTCGGACCGAGAAAGCGACAATTTCCCCATTAATTTGAGCGAGGATGAAAGATTTGTGGATGAGTAAAGTGCAAGTGAAGGACTAGTGGGGAGTTGAAGCTATTCAGATAGGGAAGATGCTGTGAGAGCCGGGGGTGACCTGATATTCAGCTGGGAATGACTACAACAGTAAATAAACACAAGACATATATATACTCTATTAGCCACAACACAACCAGGCTTATATTTAATATGCCACAAATTAATCCTGCATAAAAACACCTCAGTGTTTGTTATGCTAGCTCCTAGCTCCTATGCTAGCTCCTAGCTCCATATAAGCCGCCAATCCAATTCAAACACCTGCACAACACACACAATCACTCAGCCCAAAAGACCGTTCACCTAACCCAAGGTTCATAAAGCTTATATATTTAAACATAGTTACGTACGTAACGCGCACGTACGGTCAAGCGATCAAATGTTTGGAAGTCAAAGCTGCATACTCACGGTAGCACGTCTGCGTCTTTGTCATCCAAATCAAAGTAATCCTGGTAAGAGTCTGTGTTGTCCCAGTTCTCTACAGGCGTCTGTGTATCGAAGTCAAAAGTCCTCCTGGTTAGAGTCTCTGTTATCCGAGTTCTTCGATCTTGACTGCATCTTTCGGGAATGTAAACAATGAAACACCGGCTGTGTTGTGTTGCTGTTGACTTCCTTCGCAAAATACGTCCGCTTTGCACCGAGAACTTTCTTCTTTGCTTGCTCAGCTTCTTTCTCCATAATGCAATGAACATAATTACAACAGATTCACCAACACAGATGTCCAGAATACATCCAGAATGAGATGAAAACAGCTATTTCGTATTGGCTTCAATGTGGAAGCCATACCCGTGTTCTACTGGCTACGTCACGCGCATACGTCATCCTCAGAGGCGTTTCGAACCGGAAGTTTAGCTGCAAATTTAAAATTGCACTTTATAAGTTAACCCGGCCGTATTGGCATGTGTTGCAATGTTAAGATTTCATCATTGATATATAAACTATCAGACTGCGTGGTCGGTAGTAGTGTCTTTCAGTAGGCCTTTAAAGTTCTGAATTGAACTTTTGTGTGATGCCATGGACCGGATTTGTTTTAGCTGCCTGTTGCTGATACAGTTGTACCTAATAAGCAGTCCAGCGTTTAATAATGAAGTGTATGTTTATCAACAAGGCACCTGTTCATTTGTGCAGGTCTTGACTTCCACGAGGACCTCCATCGCATCGGAGCCAAGGAGGGTCTGAAAGGTCGTAAGCTCCAGAAGGCGATGGAGAGCTACGCTTGGAACATCACGGTGCTTAAGGTGAGACCCGAGCATTCAAGTCCAAAACCACATAACAACAAGCCTTCACACTACAGTCTTTATAGACACTGCTTGTCTTATTAGGCATGGTGAGCTTGCCTCGGTCCACCCGACCACTCTGCTGTGTCCTGGAGGTTGCCCCCCCCCCCCCCCCACTGCCTTTTTGAATACCGGCCTTAATATATAAAGTGATAAAGCACCGCATGCTGCTCAGGCGCTCCTCTGCACAGAGGGTCTGCTCGGTTAAGTGAAGACAGCAGAACAGCCAGGATATTTTTATCTCCACCACATCACCCTGAAATAATTTAGCATTGAGTGGAGGAGCTCCCTTTACTGAGCTTTTTCGGATAATGCCACAGAAAAGGATGCTTCTTTTTTAAAAGGCAACCCTCTTTGATCGCTGTTAATTGGTTCCTGACCTGAGCGTGGTAAAGGAATTTCCACTACGTTGGAATTATTAACAATAAGTTGAATATTTTCATAGCTGGAGCATGGAAAGACCTGTTTATGACCGACTTTATTCACCTTAACACTAGATTATTCTAATTTAGTGGCCTAGTGGTTAGAGTGTCCGCCCTGAGATCGGTAGGTTGTGAGTTCAAAACCCCGGCCGAGTCATACCAAAGACTATAAAAATGGGACCCATTACCTCCCTGCTTGGCACTCAGCATCAAGGGTGGGAATTGGGGGTTAAATCACCAAAAATGATTCCCGGGCGCGGCCACCGCTGCAGCCCACTGCTCCCCTCACCTCCCAGGGGGGGATCAAGGGTGATGGGTCAAATGCAGAGAATAATTTCGCCACACCTAGTGTGTGTGTGACAAGCATTGGTACTTTAACTTGAACTTTAATGCTGCCTGAAGCTGAGCCAATCAGTGGCCACGATGCTGAACAGTGCGCTCTGATTGGTTTGGTTTCATCGACTGGCAAATACTACAGTAGTGTTGATATTTTTAGTTAATTTAGAGATTTTTATGGTTGACAATGTTTAATTTTGGCCAGAAATGCATGCTCTAAAGAAAAAAACTACCAAAAAAAAAAAAAAAGAAATCTGCGATAGAGTGAACCCGGAATCTTCAAAGCATGATGTAATGAGGGACCGCTGTAATGCCACTTTTATTTTTACGATGATGTAAGCACCAAACATTGCCCTTACCTATAAGTAGTAAAAAAAAAAGTAGGCTTCTTTACACATTCTAAACTTAAAACTCTGTCAGTGAGCTACAGACGTTGGAACTGTAAGTTTGGTCATTTTGTTTGTTAGCGAATATGCTAATCTAGACATGGTATAAAATGTGACTTTAACGTTAGCTTTGTAGCTTACATTGATATTCTACTGTTGCTAACGTTCATATCCCCTTGTCCCTTAATGTTACATTGTTGTTGTATGTGATGTATTGCATTTGTTGATATGTTACATTGTGTATACATATATATATATGTGTGTGTGTGTGCGTGTGTGTATATATATATATATATATATATATATATATATATATATATATATATATATATATATATATATATATATATATATTATTTTATATACATTTTATTTATGTATTTTATCAATTTTTCACATATACTATACACTTTAACTGTACAATGTAACAAATGCTGTATATATACATACTGTCTGTGTGTATGTATATATCAAAATCAATTTTCTTTTTCAATTCAACACGGTTCTCAATTGAAAAACGATTTTTTTCCCGATTCAAAAGGATTCTCTATTCATTCAATACATAGGATTTCAGCAGGATCTACCCCAGTCTGCTGACATGCAAGCAGAGTAGTAGATTTTTGTAAAAAGCTTTTATAATGGGAAAGGACAATGTTTTATCAACTGATTGCAATAGTGTAAATTTGTTTGAACTATTAAATGAACCAAAAATATGACTTATTTTATCTTTGTGAAAATATTGGACCCAGTGTGTTGTCAAGCTTAGGAGATGCGATGCCAGTGTAAGCCACTGTGACACTATTGTTCTTTTTTAAATTTTTTATAAATGTCTAATGATAATTTCAATGAGGGATTTTTAATCACTGCTATTTTGAAATTGTAACTAATATTGATACTGTTGTTGATAATATTCATTTTTGTTTCACTACTTTTGGTTTGTTCTGTGTCGTGTTTGTGTCTCCTCTCAATTGCTCTGTTTATTGCAGTTCTGAGTGTTGCTGGGTCGGGTTTGGTTTTGGAATTGGATTGCATTGTTATGGTATTGCTGTGTATTGTTTTGTTGGATTGATTCATTAAAAAAAAAAAATATATATTTTCTAAAAAATCACACAAAAAAAAAATCGATTTTTAAAAAAATGAGAATCGATTCTGAATGGCATAACGTGAGAATTGCGATTGGAATTCGAATCGATTTTTTTCCCACACCCCTAATATATATATATATATATATATATACAGCCCTTTGAGACACTTGTGATTTAGGGCTATTGTGATTTAGGGCTATATAAATAAACATTGATTGATTGATTGATTGATATATATATATATATATATATATATATATACAGTATATATATATATATATATATATATATATATATATATATATATATATATATATATATATATATATATATATATATATATATATATATATATATATATATATATATATATATACACAGTGTATATATATATATATATATATATATATATATATATATATATATATATATATATATATATATATATATACACACACACACATTTATATATTTATTTATATCTCCAATAATTATATAATGATAAAAAATATACAAACAAAATAGTAATGTAGTGAAAAAATGTATGATATAGTACAGGGCTGTATGGTGAGACAAATTTACTCGCAAATGAGCCTTAGAATAGACTGTGCGACTTAAAAAGAAAAACAAACCTGTCACACATGTGCGAATAGAGATTTCAACATTTTCATTGCATTTTGCTCCCAAAAAAAATCGATCCAAATTAGAAAATTTTCGGCCATCTGTATAGCACGTTTGAAATAAACTTAAACCATAACCATCAGCGGTGGGAATTTTGGAGCACCTCACGATTCGATTACGATTACAATTAAGGAGCTACGATTCGATTAAAAATCCATTATTGATGCATCTTTAATTTATGTATATTAACGCAGTTTTACATTTCTTTTCGTTCCACTAAATAAGCGTTTATCACTTGCAACTTTAAAAAAAAACACATTTAATTTGGAATACAAAACAGTTTAATTAATTCCCACATTTATTATATAAATGTGTGCAAAACTGGACCATAACTGCCCGATAGTAAAAGGAGCTAGTCATATTTCTCAGTGAGGTAGCTTGCTGCAGTCATACAAATTTGAGAACTGTTTGCATTACTTTATTTACAATAAATACATCGATTATTGACGTTTACTAATCGATTCTATAATCTGAATTGTGATGCATCTAAAAATCGATTATTCTCCCCACCTCTAATAACCATAACCAAATGGACAAGTGACTGACGCGGAAGTGTCACTGATCACTCTGTGTGCTTCTTTCCCTCCTGCGCCATGCACTAGTTCACACATTCAGCCTTCCAACACGGAAGAAACACGATTTTAGTTGGCGGATCTGGTCAGTTTTTTTAACCACCTTAAAGCTTGACATAAACTGCACTGCGCGCTCGTAACTACGAGGGTCGCAGGGAATATTAAAAAACAAATCAATGATTGAAGGGACACACTTGCCATCCAAACAATACCCTGTTTGTTGACAATAACATACAGCCATGGAAGCAGATTCAGTGTATTTATTAAGCAAAGGTAACACAGACCAGTGAAATATTCCAAGGAGCTGCTGCTCACCTGCTAAGCTAACAAAAACAGCTCAACCTAAAATGCCTGTGAGACTCAGACTAAGCGTGGACTCGCTGACGTCACTCGTCACTAGGCAACAGGCACTGCTTTTTAAAGGCACACAGAAACTGCTTTCATATGAAACTTATCTCAACTGCATTATGCTGGATATTTGAAGTTGTTTTTTTTAAGTAACGCAATAATTACATTCCCTAGTAATTAGTACAAAATACATTTCTGTGCTACTAATTTTTATCATTTAGTAGGAGCGGTGTTAATAGTGAAAAAGCTAAGCATACAGCTCTGTTATATCAAACTAATAATAAATAATATAAAAAGTATTGGAGACAAACACAGCTCATTAGCATACAAGCTACAGACGTACGTTTTTTGTTTGGTTTTTTTTTGTTTATTTGAAATAGGGACAGATACAGAAACATAGACATCTAAAACAGTTATCCAATGTATGCATCATAGTGTTTGTAGCCAAAGCTCATTTACAACACTTGTCCCCAACAACAACAACAACAAAAACAACACAGATCCAACGTCATTAAAATAGGAGGAAAAAAAAGAATAAGGCAAAGATGAGTCGATAATAATGATAATAGTAATAATACAGACAAAGTGCAAACTAGATAAAAAACAATAATGATAAAAACACAGACAAAGTGCAGACTAGATAAAAACCAATTAGTAAAAATTAGTAAAAACTAAACATGGGAACACGATTGTTGCTCAACTAGCCACAATTTTGTTTGTTTTCTGAAAGTGACAAGTGCGTAGTGGGTAGAGCAACCGTGCCAGAAACCTGAGGGTTGCAGGTTCGCTCCCCGCCTCTTACCATCCCAAAAAAAAATCGCTGCCGTTGTGTCCTTAGGCAGGACACTTCACCATTTGCCCTCGGTGCCGCTCACACCGGTGAAATGAATGATGAATGATAGGTGGTGGTCGGAGGGGCAGCCCCAGGGCAGCTGTGGCTACGAAAGTAGCTTACCACCACCAGGTGTGAATGATTGATGGGTTCAGAAAAACATGTAAAGCGACTTTGGGTACTTAGAAAAGCGCTATATAAATCCCAGGTATTATTATTATTATTATTATTAAGTGCAGGTACACTTTTCAAAGTGTCAGGTAGAGAGTTCCATAGTTGTGCTCCTTTTATTGAAAAGGCAGTCTGGGCAAAAGATGTTCTACGGAATGGAACGCAACAGTTGCCTTTTGACATCGCTCGGGTGGTAGATCTGGTACCACTTTGCAGTCTTGTAATTGCCTTGCAGAGCAGCAGAGTTATCCAAGCATTTAAAAAAACAGTTTGACTGTGTGTAACAAAATAAAATTGGCAAAACTTAAAATATTGTATTTGGTTAAAATTTGGCCATGATTCACAGTGGGGCTTATTAAAAGCACTTTTAAACTGTCTACATTCCTGCATCAAGGCTAGATTTTAGACAACACACTTCCGATACACTATACCAGGGGTCGGCAACCCAAAATGTTGAAAGAGCCATATTGGACCAAAAATACAAAAAACAAATCTGTCTGGAGCCGCAAAAAATTAAAAGCCATATTACATACAGATAGTATGTCATGAGATATACATTGAATTAAGAGGACTTAAAGGAAACTAAATGACCTCAAATATAGCTACAAATGAGGCATAATGATGCAATATGTACATATAGCTAGCCTAAATAGCATGTTAACATAAATTAGCTTGCAATCATGCAGTGACCAAATATGCCCGATTAGCACGCCACACAAGTCAATAACATCAACAAAACTCACCTTTGTGTATTCACGCACAACGTTAAAAGTTTGGTGGACAAAATGAGACAGAAAAAGAAGTGGCATAAAACACGTCCTAGAAAGTCGGAGAAAGTTATATATGTAAACAAACTAGGGTGAGTTCAAGGACCGCCAAAATTAGTAGGACAAAACGGCGCCCAAATACTTGAATCAGTGAAGCATGTTTAATATAAACAGTGTGCTTTATAACAATTAGGGAGGTTTGTGTCATGTTTGTCCTCCTACAGAAACCATATTAAAACCAAAAATTTTTTTTTTCCCCCTCATCTTTTTCCATTTTTCATACATTTTTGAAAAAGCTCCAGAGAGCCACTAGGGCGGCGCTAAAGAGCCGCATGCGGCTCTAGAGCCGCGGGTTGCCGACCCCCGCACTATACCCATAATATTATTTAAAACTGGTGAAAAATACTATAATATGGGACATTTAAGTACAAACCCCGTTTCCATATGAGTTGGGAAATTGTGTTAGATGTAAATATAAACGGAATACAATGATTTGCAAATCATTTTCAACCCATATTCAGTTGAATATGCTACAAAGACAACATATTTTTTTGCAAATAATCACTAACTTTAGAATTTGATGCCAGCAACACGTGACAAAGAAGTTGAGAAAGGTGGCAATAAATACTGATAAACTTGAGGAGTGCTCATCAAACACTTATTCGGAACATCCCACAGGTGAACAGGCAAATTGGGAACAGGTGGGTGCCATGATTGGGTATAAAAGTAGATTCCATGAAATGCTCAGTCATTCACAAACAAGGATGGGGCGAGGGTCACCACTTTGTCAACAAATGCCTGAGCAAATTGTTGAACAGTTTAAGAAAAACCTTTCTCAACCAGCTATTGCAAGGAATTTAGGGATTTCACCATCTACGGTCCGTAATATCATCAAAGGGTTCAGAGAATCTGGAGAAATCACTGCACGTAAGCAGCTAAGCCCGTGACCTTCCATCCCTCAGGCTGTACTGCATCAACAAGTGACATCAGTGTGTAAAGGATATCACCACATGTGCTCAGGAACACTTCAGAAACCCACTGTCAGTAACTACAGTTGGTCGCTACATCTGTAAGTGCAAGTTAAAACTCTCTTATGCAAGGCGAAAACAAGTTTATCAACAACACCCAGAAACGCCGTCGGCTTTGCTTGGCCAGAGCTCATCTAAGATGGACTGATACAAAGTGGAAAAGTGTTCTGTGGTCTGACTTGATTGAGACTTTTATTAGTAGGTTGCACAGTGAAGTACATATTCCGTACAATTGACCACTAAATGGTAACACCCGAATACGTTTTTCAACTTGTTTAAGTCGGGGTCCACTTAAATTGATTCATGATACAGATATATACTATCAGATATATACTATCATCATAATACAGTCATCACACAAGATAATCACATTGAATTATTTACATTATTTACAATCCGGGGTGTGACGAGTCCACATTTCAAATTGTTTTTGGAAACTGTGGACGTCGTGTCCTCTGGACCAAAGAGGAAAAGAACCATCCGGAGTTTGAACATCAAATATCTTGTCTTTGTAGTGCATTCAACTGAATATGGGTTGAAAAGGATTTGCAAATCATTGTATTCCGTTTATATTTACAACTAAACACAATTTCCCAACTCATATGGAAACGGGGTTTGTACATTTCAACATCATTTGCCACTAACTAAGAACATTGGGTAAACCAGCCATCACCAAAGTTGTAAATAAAAGTACATGTTCTTTCTGTGGAGTGGAAAAAAAGGGTTTATTTTGCGTAAATAATGTCCTCCAGCAGGCCAAGGACAAGGATTAACTAAAGACAGGCTGTTCCAAAACATCTCCTCTCTGCTTTGTTCTGATCTCTGCAAGATCGACTTGTGCACAATTATCTTCTTTTTTTTTCTTTTTTTTTTTTTACCCAGAGCAAAAAGTTATTGATGGATGCCGTTTCAAACGTCGAGCGCCCACATCAAGGCAATCATTGTTTAGTAGACGTACGAAGTTGGCGAAAGCCACATTTGCTGAACTTTTCAAGAAGTAGAAGAAAGCCGTTGATTATAATTGTGTTCATTTTCAGGAACAATCACAGTTAACTTGTGCTTTATCTGCAGCACCAATAACTTGAAGTCAGCCAATGCCTGAGAAGGAGCAGGATGAAGAAAATCTTATATTTTCCTGCCCCCTTCAACATAATGCATAGTCTTACTTAATGGATAGCATACAAACCAAACAAATACATCCAAATATAATGAAAACAAACAAAAAACAGAACAAGTACAAAACTTCATGAAGTACAAACCGAACAAAAAAAAGTAGTATACACCTCACGGGATGATACAAACCCCGTTTCCATATGAGTTGGGAAATTGTGTTAGATGTTAATATAAACGGAATACAATGATTTGCAAATCCTTTTCAACCCATATTCAGTTGAATGCACTACAAAGACAACATATTTGATGTTCAAACTCATAAACTTGATTTTTTTTTGCAAATAATATTTAACTTAGAATTTCATGGCTGCAACACGTGCCAAAGTAGTTGGGAAAGGGCATGTTCACCACTGTGTTACATGGCCTTTCCTTTGAACAACACTCAGTAAACGTTTGGGAACTGAGGAGACACATTTTTGAAGCTTCTCAGGTGGAATTCTTTCCCATTCTTGCTTGATGTACAGCTTAAGTTGTTCAACAGTCCGGGGGTCTCCGTTGTGCTATTTTAGGCTTCCTAATGCGCCACACATTTTCAATGGGAGACAGGTCTGGACTACAGGCAGGCCAGTCTAGTACCCGCACTCTTTTACTATGAAGCCACGTTGATGTAACACGTGGCTTGGCATTGTCTTGCTGAAATAAGCAGGGGCGTCCATGGTAACGTTGCTTGGATGGCAACATATGTTGCTCCAAACCCTGTATGTACCTTTCAGCATTAATGGCGTCTTCACAGATGTGTAAGTTACCCATGTCTTGGGCACTAATACACCCCCATACCATCACACATGCTGGCTTTTCAACTTTGCGCCTATAACAATCCGGATGGTTCTTTTCCTCTTTGGTCCGGACGTCACGACGTCCACAGTTTCCAAAAATAATTTGAAATGTGGACTCGTCAGAACACTTTTCCACTTTGTATCAGTCCATCTTAGATGAGCTCAGGCCCAGCGAAGCCGACGGCATTTCTGGGTGTTGTTGATAACCGGTTTTCGCCTTGCATAGGAGAGTTTTAACTTGCACTTACAGATGTAGCGACCAACTGTAGTTACTGACAGTGGGTTTCTGAAGTGTTCCTGAGCCCATGTGGTGGTATCCTTTACACACTGATGTCGCTTGTTGATGCAGTACAGCCTGAGGGATCGAAGGTCACGGGCTTAGCTGCTGACATGCAGTGATTTCTCCAGATTCTCTGAACCCTTTGATGATATTACGGAGCGTAGATGGTGAAATCCCTAAATTCCTTGCAATAGCTGGTTGAGAAAGGTTTTTCTTAAACTGTTCAACAATTTGCTCACGCATTTGTTGACAAAGTGGTGACCCTCACTCCATCCTTGTTTGTGAATGACTGAGCATTTCATGGAATCTACTTTCATACCCAATCATGGCACCCACCTGTTCCCAATTAGCCTGTCCACCTGTGGGATGTTCCAAATAAGTGTTTGATGAGCATTCCTCAACTTTATCAGTATTTATTGCCACCTTTCCCAACTTCTTTGTCACGTGTTGCTGGCATCAAATTCTAAAGTTAATGATTATTTGCAAAAAATGTATCAGTTTGAACATGAAATATGTTGTCTTTGTAGCATATTCAACTGAATATGGGTTGAAAAGGATTTGCAAATCATTGTATTCCGTTTATATTTACATCTAACACAATTTCCCAACTCATATGGAAACGGGGTTTGTAAAAAGAGGGTCTTATTTGTGCAAACAAAGAGTGGAGGGGTTAGGTTTTAATGAGGATAAAGTGGTGCGATTTTGCTTTGGCTAATCCCGCACCCCCTGTGAATGACCACAGACACGATTAAGCGGGTCTGAGGGTTCTGTGACATCACAGGCCGGGCTTGTCGCCGTCTTATTGTTCGCTCGCTGAGTCACGACTTGCATAACTTGTGTTTTTTTTTAAAAACATGACTTATTTATGCTCGCGTGTCGGAGAGTCTCATGTGAAAGAAAGACCACATGCAGCGCCAACGTACAAGCGTTCTTTACTCATCCTTCGGGGATTTGGGGGGGGGGGGGGGGTCGGACCGTGACATTTGTGACGCATGAGCTTCTACGTGTCGCCGGGACTGGGACGTCGGGCCCGGAGCGGTTCACTATGATGATTAAACATGGCGCCTCAGTCCCGGGTAAAGTCAAATATGCACACTCACAGTTTAGGAGTCACAGGGAAGACAGAATGTGGCTTTTTCATCTGGGGGGGCGATGATCCACACATGGTGGTAAACTTATGTAAACAGTCAGCAGAAATGTTGTTGGACATTATGGCCACATGACAGCATTCTTCACCAACTCAGGGAGGAAAAAATTGGAACAGGGCCAAAGCACTTTATTTATTGGGGTAACACTGCCCCCTAGTGCTGTTACTGTTCATAAAGACATTCGTTTTATTTTTATTTTCTATCCAACAAAACGATACACAGCAATACCATAATAATGCAATTTAAGTTCCAAAACCCAACCCAGCAACATTCAGAATAGCAACAAACAGAGCAATTGAGAGGACACACAAACATGACACAAAACAATCCCAAAGCAGTCAAACAAAAAATGGATATTATCAACAGCAGTATCAATATTAATACCAAATTCCAACATAGCAGTGATTAGAAATCCCTCATTGACATTATCGTTACAGCCATTTATAAAAAATAAAAACATTTAAAAAAGAACAATAGTGTCACAGTGGCTTACACTTGCATCTAGGGGTGTAATGGTACACAAACATTTTGGTTCGGTATGTACCTCGGTTTGGTTCATTTTCGGTACAGTAAGAAAACAACAAAATATACATTTTTTGGTTATTTATTTACCAAATTTGTAAACAATGGCATAACATACACTACCGTTCAAAAGTTTGGGGTCACCCAAACAATTTTGTGGAATAGCCTTCATTTCTAAGAACAAGAATAGACTGTCGAGTTTCAGAGGAAAGTTCTCTTTTTCTGGCCATTTTGAGCGTTTAATTGACCCCACAAATGTGATGCTCCAGAAACTCAATCTGCTCAAAGGAAGGTCAGTTTTGTAGCTTCTGTAACGAGCTAAACTGTTTTCAGATGTGTGAACATGATTGCACAAGGGTTTTCTAATCATCAATTAGCCTTCTGAGCCAATGAGCAAACATATTGTACCATTAGAACACTGGAGTGATAGTTGCTGGAAATGGGCCTCTATACACCTATGTAGATATTGCACCAAAAACCAGACATTTGCAGCTAGAATAGTCATTTACCACATTAGCAATGTATAGAGTGTATTTCTTTCAAGTTAAGACTAGTTTAAAGTTATCTTCATTGAAAAGTACAGTGCTTTTCCTTCAAAAATAAGAACATTTCAATGTGACCCCAAACTTTTGAACGGTAGTGTATATATACACACAGGGTCCATTGCCAGGGTTAATGTGGTCAACATATACAGCAGATGAGGGCTGGCTGGCGTAGGTGGAGAGCTAATGTTTTTAGCATAGCTCTGTCGAGGTCCCGTAGCTAAGTTAGCTTCAATGGCGTCGTTAGCAACAGCATTGCTAGGCTTCGCCAGGCTGGACAGCATTAACCGTGTGGTTACAGGTCCAGGGTTTGGTTCGGTGTCTCCTGATAGTAGAAGTAATAATAGTATTGTTGATCTTCGGTCTATCCTTCCAGTCAGGGGCATGTTTCTTTTGTTTCTATCCGCAGTTAAGCACGATGCCATCACGTTAGCTCCGAAGCTAAAGTGCTTCACCGATGTAGTGTCGTGGAGATAAAAGTCACTGTGAATGTCCATTTTGCGTTCTTGACTCTCATTTTCAAAAGAATATCCACAATAGAAAAAGGAGAAAGTGTGGAATCCAATGAGCCCTTTTACCTAAGTTACGGTCAGAGCGAAAAAAGATACACCTTGGCATCCTGCACTGCACTCTAATTCTTCACTCTTACGTTCCTCATTCACGAATCTTTCATCCTCGCTCAAATTAATGAGGTAATCGTCACTTTCTGGGTCCGAATCCCTCTCGCTGCTGGTGTAAACAATGTGCAGATGTGAGGAGCCCTTCAACCTGTGACGTCACGCTACTTCCGGTACAGGCAAGGCTTTTTTTATCAGCGACCAAAAGTTGCGAACTTTATCGTCGATGTTCTCTACTAAATCCTTTCAGCAAAAATATGGCAATATCGCGAAATGATCAAGTATGACACATAGAATGGATCTGCTATCTCCGTTTAAATAAGAAAATCTCATTTCAGTAGACCTTTAAATATGTCACCTTTGGCGAGGCATGTTTCAAAGCACCGTTTGCAGCGCGGCGTTCCCGTGTTCAAAGCGTCACCTTTATCGATAGTTTTGAAGCCCAACTACCTCTTTATTAACCAGTAGAATTGCCATGTATTTTTTGCCATTTTTCCTCTCCACACTTATTCTGCTTGTATGTGCTCTGAGTGTGCGTTTTGACACACTCAAGGTCAAGCGCCTCGGCACGTCACCGCCTCACGGCAGCAGGTGTGAGACAAGTACCGCTCTTTTTCAAAGTCAGTATAGTACATACTTGCCGACCCTCCCGTTTTTAGCGGGAGAATCCCGGTATTCAGCGCCTCTCCCGACAACCTCCCGGCAGAGATTTTCTCCCGACAAACTCCCGGTATTCAGCCGGAGCTGGAGGCCACGCCCCCTCCAGCTCAATGCGGACCTGAGACCGAGTGGGGACAGCCTGTTCTCACGTCCGCTTTCCCACAATATAAACAGCTTGCCTGCCCAAAGACGTCATAACATCTAGGGCTTTTATAGAGTGCACAACTGCGCACACAACAAGGAGACGAAGCAGAAGAACGAGGAAATTACAGACATGGCGCCCGAAATGATATACTCATCATGAACGGAGAAGTTAAACAGGACAATACTGCACTGCCATCTAATGGCTAGCCACCGGAACACTGAAATTCAAGTATTTTTTTTTTTCTATGTAAATAAAATAAATATATATATATTTATATATATAGCTAGAATTCACTGAAAATCAAGTATTTCATATATATATATATATGAAATACTCGAGTTGGTGAATTCTAGCTGTAAATAACCCCCCCCTACCTCCCGATATTGGAGGTCTCAAGGTTGGCAAGTATGGTATAGTATCATTTTTAATTCATTAATACCGCGGTTCTTTATTAGTAGCAGTATACCGTACAACCCTTGTTCAAACTATATGCTACTTTGCATTACAATTGGCAGCATCGTCTCTTTCTCTGCATTTCCTCCATTCTGTCCACGCGGACTACGGTGTGGCAAAGAGCCAGCAGCTGGTCTCCGGTGCAAACATGTCCGTGGCCAAAAGGCTCCCCCGGGCGGATCCAAAAGTTCATAGAAAAGCAGCGCAGAAGTCACCCCTTGTTGCGCAGTCCCGAGAGGGCCTGAACCATGGACGAGTTTCACGGAGCCCTGGCTGAATGAATGCTTGTATCTGACACTTCGGTCTCCCTGGACGGATTCTCGCTCATCGTTGTTGGTTATCATGTATTTTTGTACTTTATTTTGTGTGGATCTTTTATATCTGCACTGCAACCACATCATTTCCCAAGTGTGTGATAAATAACGTCCATCCTAAGATTCCTATTTATTTTCCTGAGGGAACTCTCCTGAAGGAATCAATAAAGTACTATCTATCTATCTATCTATCTATCTATCTATCTATCTATCTATCTATCTATCTATCTATCTATCTATCTATCTATCTATCTATCTATCTATCTATCTATCTATCTATCTATCTATCTATCTATCTATCTATCTATCTATCTATCTATCTATCTATCTATCTATCTATCCATCTATCTATCTATCTATCTATCTATCTATCTATCCTATCCAATATGGATAATCTGCTGAAGTCCCCAAGGGGAAAAACGTCACTAAATGGGGCAAACTCAAAACGGCTCGTTTCCCGGAAGTATGAAAAAAGGCAAGATTATTTTATAAATATCTTCACAATGTCTCCGGGATTTGGTTTCCAATTTTCTGGATTTATGCAGCTACCAAATACACAACAACATGTACCAACATGGTTGGTACTAGAGATGTCCGATAATGGCTTTTTTGCCGATATTCCGATATTGTCCAACTCTTAATTACCGATTCCGATATCAACCGATACCGATACAGTCGTGGAATTAACACATTTTTATGCCTAATTTTGTTGTGATGCCCCCGCTGGATGCATTAAACAATGTAACAAGGTTTTCCAAAATAAATCAACTCAAGTTATGGAAAAAAAAATGCCAACATGGCACTGCCATATTTATTGTTGAAGTCACAAAGTGCATTATTTTTTTTAACATGCCTCAAAACAGCAGCTTGGAATTTGGGACATGCTCTCCCTGAGAGAGCATGAGGAGGTTGAGGTGGGCGGGGTGCTGCAAGGGGTTCTGGGTATTTGTTCTGTTGTGTTTATGTTGTGTTACGGTGCGGATGTTCTCCCGAAATGTGTTTGTCATTCATGTTTGGTGTGGCTTCACAGTGTGGCGCATATTTGTAACAGTGTTAAAGTTGTTTATACGTCCACCCTCAGTGTGACCTGTATGGCTGTTGACCAAGTATGCCTTCCATTTACTTGTGTGTGTGAAAAGCCGTAGATATGATGTGATTGGGCCGGCACGCAAAGGCAGTGCCTTTAAGGTACGCCCCCAATATTGCTGTCTGGGTGGAAATCAGGAGAATGGCTGCCCCGGGAGATTTTCGGGAGGGGCACTGAAATTCGGGAGTCTCCCGGGAAAATCGGGAGGGTTGGCAAGTATGACTGGGAGACGCAACTGGACTATACTTCTCCCTACGTCCGAGTACCACTCTGTACAGCGGCGTTTTAAAAAGTCATAAATTTTACTTTTTGAAACCGATACCGATCATTTCCGATATTACATTTTAAAGCATTTATCGGCCGATATTATCAGACATTTCTAATCGTAACCCATGTATTGAGATGCGAATCACAAAGAGATTTACATCCCTAAATCTAGCAGATTTACATGATTGATCATGATTTCCTCAGATCACAAAAGTATCACTTTGTACATCAGAACTGTTTGTGTTGTCTGCTACGCAGGGCCAGGCGGACCTGTTGAAGCACGCCAAGAGCGAGGCCCTGGACACCCTGCGTCAGATCCACTGTGCGGCTCAGTCCTGCGGCCTCAGTAAGAACGGCGCCTCCTCCCCACAGCCGCAGCCCCATCTTCCTCAACAGCACCACTACCCCCTGCAGACACAGCAGCAACAACCTCAGACCAAGACCCCTCCAATGATGCCCCAGTCACAGACTCCAACCCAGACCGGACCTCCTCCTTCCCCGCTGACGCCCCTCCCTCTGCTCCAAAGTGTCCCAACACCACCAGCTTACAACCCTCCCCCGGACCTACCCCAGTTCCAGAGAGCCGCCGGACCCCTGGACTCCATCTTCGAGAAGGAGCCGTTCGGACGTGATCCGGCGGGAACCTGCTGACCCGCAGCCTGTGCCCACAGAGGTGACAAGGGGACGAACGAGGGAGAAAGTATGAAAGAAGTGGCGGGTGGGGACGGTGAAGGAAGGATGACGGAGGACGGAGTCAACCAGATGATAATGAGGATGATGGCGAGGAAGAGTCGGCGCGTAAGAAGCGAGACGCAAGTGTGAAAGGTCAGAGTTGCAGAGAGAGCTGAGGAAGACGGCTAGACAAGATCGTCCACTGTTACACATTTGCATGTGATTGACAGGTAAATGTCATCATCTTAGCCCACGTCCACACGGATACACACATAGTACACGTACATTAGGCCACCTACTCAGTGGCCTAGTGGTTAGAGTGTCCGTCCCTGCTTGGCACTCAGCATCAAAGGTTGGAATTGGGGGTTAAATCACCAAAAATGATTCCCGGGCGCGGCCACCGCTGCTGCCCACTGCTCCCCTCACCTCCCAGGGGGTGATCAAGGGTGATGGGTCAAATGCAGAGAATAATTTCGCCACACCTAGTGTGTGTGTGACAATCATTGGTACTTGAACTTTAACTTTAGTATATGAACATCAAGAATGTTCGAAAAAAACTCTTGTGAAGTAACAATAATCCATTTGGCTTCGGTAGTTTTACCAAAAACATTAAAATGCTGATTTTGTTAACCGTCCCGTTTGACTGAAAAGGAGATTGTAAAGGTAAAATATGTGCAGAGCAAAAATTGAGTAAAAACACATTTTGGTAACACTTTAGTATGGGGAACATATTCACTATTAATTAGTTGCTTACCGTATTTTTTGGAGTATAAATCGCTCCGGAGTATAAGTCGCACCGGCCGAAAATGCATAATAAGGAAGGAAAAAAACATATATAAGTCGCATTTTTTAGGGAAATTTATTTGATAAAAGCCAACACCAAGAATAGACATTTGAAAGGCAATTTAAAATAAATAAAGAATAGTGAACAACAGGCTGAATAAGTGTACGTTATATGAGGCATAAATAACCAACTGAGAACGTGCCTGGTATGTTAACGTAACATATTATGGTAAGAGTCATTCAAATAACTATAACATATAGAACATGCTATACGTTTACCAAACAATCTGTCACTCCTAATCGCTAAATCCCACGAAATCTTATACGTCTAGTCTCTTACGTGAATGAGCTAAATAATATATGATATTTTACGGTAATGTGTTAATAATTTCACACATAAGTCGCTCCTGAGTATAAGTCGCACCCCCGGCCAAACTACGAAAAAAACTGTGACTTATAGTCCGAAAAATACGGTATTAACATGCAAATTGGTAACATATTGGCTCTTAATTAGTCATTATTAAGTACTTATTAATGCCTTATTCTGCATGGCCTTATTATACAACCAGTAAGCCATTAACTAAGAGTCCTCCCTCAATAACCTCATAATGATTGCTTATTAGTACTAAGTAAGGAAGTTGTGGTATATGATTCTCCCTTTAATACCACTTAATCAATATGGTCTGTTCTTACATAACAAAACACAAAACTACAATAACCCTAACCCTAACCCTTAAGTTTTTGTTACTTAGAATATGTTCCCCTAGTGTCCAAATTTACAAAATATGAACGTCACACCCCCTTTCGATGGACATATTTTACAATCAAGTGAAACGCAACAAAAATGCAACAAACAGTGAAATATGAACGCGAAGGGTACAAAATAAACACACCTACAAAGTGATACATCTGATATATCACTAAGCTTTAGAGACTTTGTTGTGAAAATCTCCTCCCGCGTCTGTGGAAACGCTTCCCGCCCACACTGCTTGGTGCCTCGTCTGAGCTGCTGTGACGTAGATGACCATAGTAACTAATTAGATGACCATACTAACTAATTAGATTACCATAGTAACTGCTATATCATCCATAAGCGCAGATTCCAACCATTGAAATACTTTGTATAGTTCAAGACTTGCGGTCATTAGAAAACATGACTGCACATCATAATGGCAGCTAGTATCCATCTTAAAGATCTAAAACAATTATTTGGGAATGTCCGGCGGGCCAGATTGAAAAGCTTAACGGGCCGCATGTGGCCCCCGGGCCTTATTTTGCCCAGGTCTGCTGTAGACTCTCGGTCATGCAGGTCATCGTAATCAGCGAAATTGCATGGCACAACATCAGAGGGCCGTTTCGTCGAGCCAAGAGCCAGCTGTTGATTTGCATCTCAAAAAGAAGCATTGTTACTTTGAGGACAATGGTGTCCTAATTCCGCATAGGGAGTATGGCTGTTTTTTAATAGAGGTGAGAAAGCAGCCGTCGACGTCAAACCAGAGAGGACACCTGTCGTCTGCCTACAGCAATGTCCTGGCTACTAAAGATCGCCTCGTCCTTTGGGAGGAGGAGCCACTAACGAGTTGTTTTGCCTCTCGCCAGGCGAGCAACCTGCTGGATGCTGACCACTCGAAATGCTTCAAAAATAAAACACTGCCATCTTGTGGAGCTAATATAAAACATACATGAGACGGTCGCCGATAGCTGTTATGCTAAGTTTTTTGTCGAACCCGACTCTAATGAGAGACCCTATCACTGCAAAAAGTCAGTCTTCAAAAACAAGAAAAAAATATACAAAAATGAGGGGTATTTTACTTGAAATAAGCAAAATTATCTGCCAATAGAACAAGAAAATTCGGCTTGTCAAGACTTTCCAAAACAAGTAAAATTAGCTAACCTCAATGAACCCAAAAATACCTTAAAATAAGTATATTCTCACTAATAACAAGTGCACTTTTCTTGGTAGAAAAAAAAAAAGATATTTCTGCTCAATATGTTGAAAAATATTCTTAAATAAGTAAATGCTAGTGCCATTATCTTGACATAATGATATGCGCTCGACATCATGATTTTTTTAAAAGAAATTATTACTTTAAAAAAGTAGTTTTATACTTGTGAGTGTTGATGACACAGCTTTGCATCAGTTGATATTCTCGTTTCAAGCTTGTTTTACTCAATATAGGTCATCAAATCTCAGCTACAAGCTGTAATATCTTACTGAGATCATTTAGGACCAAAACCCTTAAAACAGGGGTGTCCAAAGTGCGGCCCGGGGGCCATTTGCGGCCCGCAGCTACTTGTTTACCGGCCCGCCACACATTCTGGAAATGCTATTGCAAAAAATAAAAAAGAACATTAAAAAAGTGGAATGAGGTGAAATCTAACGAGAAAAAGTTGCAATGTTGACACAAAATCTGCCATGCAGGCTGTTTTTTTCTTTCTTTTGTCTTTCTTTATTTTTTATTTTTTTGCCATTGCTCAAAAAAAAATATATCCAAAAAATCCATGTTATAATGATTATTTTCAAAGCTCCAATTACTTCAAATATTTCACTTTAAAATGTTTTATGTGGTAAATATTGCATATATTGTGTAGTTGCCATATAAAAACAAAGTTTTCTTTGACAAAAGAGCATTAAAAAAACTAAGTAATAGTTCAAACGTAAAATCGACAGATATATCTGAAGTTGATCTCGTAACTTAAGTGTTGAAAGTAATAAAAAAAAAATAATAGAAATATATCACTTTATGAGTGGGGCACCTTTTGGATCCCAAATATATTTAGTGGTATTTGATTTATCTTTTCACTGTGATTACTCAAAAATATTAAAGAATTAAAATCAATGGTGTCCTGCATTATTGATCTTTTAGGGCTCTAATTACTAAATACTGCATATTTAAATTATACTATAAAAAAACTAAGTTGTTTTTGACAGAAAAGCCATAAAACCTTTTTTTTTTTAAGTTGATATAGAGATTTACTGTAAGTGTTAAATAAAAAATAATAATAAAAATTAGACTTATTTTTAACATTTTAATAACTGAGACCCTTTATGGTCCCCAGGACCCCTAAAAGTAAAATAAATAAAAAATTTCATATATATATATATATATATATATATATATATATATATATATATATATATATATATATTATATATATATATATATATATATATATATATATATATATATATATATATATTATTATTATTATTATTATTATATATATGTATATATATATTTATTTTTTTTTTGAGAAAAAATGTGTCTGGGGGCCGGTATATGTGATTTTTAGGAACACTAATACAAAACCTCACTATAATGTCTGATTGAATGCTAAAAACAATAATTACAGACCGCCTTTAAAAATGGAATGGAATTTTAATTTTTTTTACTGAATGAGACACCCAGAATGTACATGAAAATAAAGAATGTGGGATTTACAATATTAACTATGAACGATAAAACACTGAATATTGACAACATATGAATGTCACACCCTCTCGATCGACATATTTTACAGTCAAGCGAAACGCAACAAAAATGCAACAAACACAGCGAAATATGAACGCAAAGGGTTAAAAAAACAAAAAACACCTACGATCTCATATATCACTAAGCTTTTTTTTAAAAATTTTTTTTTTAAGTTGATATAGAGATTTACTGTAAGTGTTAAATAAAAAATAATAATAAAAATTAGACTTATTTTTAACATTTTAATAACTGAGACCCTTTATGGTCCCCGGGACCCCTAAAAGTAAAATAAATAAAAAAAAACGTATATTTTGTTATGGTTTGAAAATGAAAAATATCAAAATGGCCCCCACATGCTTTAATTATTCCGTGTGCGGCCCTCAGTGGAAAAAGTTTGGACACCCCTGCCTTAAAACAAGTAAAACACTCTACCATAAAATCTGCTTGGTGAGAAGAATGATCTTATCAGACAGAAAATAAACAAATATCACCCTTATTTGAGATATTTCATCTTACTTAGATTTCAGTTTTCGCAGTGTGGTGGTTATTTGCACACAATAGGAGACTCTGCGCTTAATTGAATAGAAATTTAAATTGGAGAATTAGTCTGCCCGATTCATTGTAATGCATTTTCCAGCAGTTAACTACAGAGTTAGGTTATGTGTCATTTCACATAATGTGTGGACGTAGCTGTCTTCTTTTCAGCTCTCTCCAAACTTCTACCTTCTCTCTCTCTCTCTCTCTTGGACACTTTTTTTTTTTTTTTTTTTTTACACGAGCACCTCCTCTTTTTATTCTCTGTGGGTACAGGTGGCACCTCATGACTCACACTTTGCCTTTGGACACACCTCCAAATGTTGTTTTTTTTGGCTACACTTTTTTCCTCTTTTAGTCCTATGGCATTTTTTTTTTCTTTTTTCTGCAAACTCTCCGGGAGAAAGAGGTTTTGATGCCTCGCTAGAACAGTGCTCTTTGGAAGCAAACTCTCCAGGAACCACTCCAAATATCCCTATTTCGTTCTTCCACTTACTTGACAACGCATCATGGAAACAATCAGAATATTTTATTTTTCTCCTTTTTTTTTTCCCAGTATCCCTCTAGGTGGCGACGGTCGCCCACCAACACAACTGGACAAACTGCCCTTTAAAGGTCAAAGATCACCACAACGTATGTGAATCTAGGTGTCAACGTATTCAAATGTAAGAAAGGATGATATAAAAATATAAATATAAATTGCCATAAGGACTCATGTAGACATGAATGATTCTAATTGTTGTTGGTTTGATGGATATTCTAACTATTTTTTAACTATTCATTCCACGTACGTGATCGTTTGTTCGGACACCTGGCGCTCTTTACGGGTTAGCGCCACAACGCCAGGGTCCAAAAAAATGAGTAATGATGATTTTACAAAGGTCAGCTGTGTGTATCACTGTCAAGTCGACCCATTAAAAGTGGCTTCATTGTTTATGCCGTTTATTCTAGTGATTGATTATATGATATTTTCTTAAGAGGAAGAACCGTCTTTAAAAAGTGACCTCGGCTCTAACAGGCGCCGAGAGCCTCGTGCGTTTAAATCAATTAGCGCCCCACCTCAAGTGGAAGCCCTAATTGCAACATCCAGTTTGACCGTGGCTTTAACAGCAAACTAATTATTTCAAAATAATTGAATTATATTTAATGATAAAAACAGTTACTGATAATTAAATTAATAGTAATGATTTTTTTTTTAAATATTGATTTTGTTAAAAAATTAAGACTAGAATTCTTACAAGTGTGACAATTGTTTTTACCATTGTTTATATTTCTGATGTATAACATTATTTGCGTTTGTACAGTATTATTTTTTTTTAACAAATAAAACCACAATACAGATATGACTGCATTATATATGTATCATAATATTTTAATATATTTATTATGCTTAAAATATTTTTAAAAACATTTTTTTAAATAAATAACCTTATTAGTAGACAAAAATATTAATATTTTTTTTAAGTTAACTAAAATATAATACAAACCGATATTATGACATATTTATCTTAAAACAATTTTAGAATGTCATTTTTGAACACAAATGCAAAAATTATTTCAATGAGATAACTTTATTAATGGATTTTTTTTTTTTTACAGTGTATGTAATACAAATATAATAATCAAATGCACAACAATTAGTGTTATAATATCATGAGGTGAATTCTTATACATGTATACTCATAAATTATATACGGTTACAAGCCGCCCTCTTAGGGCAGCCATAAATAATGTAAAAAGTTATTTTGATTAAAGAACTTTGTTTGTGGCAAAATTACAAAACAAGATATATTGTTATAAAAACGCAAGTGTGACAATTGTTTTTACAATTGTATATATTTTTGATTTGTACACATTATGGTATATTATTTCAATTAGATGACATAATGTTATTATTTTATACAGTATTACTATTTTTTTAAACAGATAAAACCACAATACAGATATGACTGCAGTACATAAATATATGTTTGTTTATATTTTAATATATTTATTATACTTAAAATATTGGAAATATTTTTTTTAAATTAAATAACCTTATTAGTAAACAAAAAAAATGTTTTTAAGCCATTTACATCACAGGTGTCAAATTCTCGGCCCGGGGGCCAGATTTGGCCCGCCGCATCATTTAATGCGGCCTGCGAAAGCCCTGAAATAATATGAGTCAATAAAGCATTTTATCATTTACTAAATGTAATCTTTTCATTGTGACAGACAGAAATACGTGTACTGCATGCTATTGAGTATATTTTAAACATTATTATCTAATAATGCAACAAATGTAATACTATCATTAATTTCAAACTTTTAAAAGTTAAAACAAAATAAATATGTGCTTGAGTAATATCACAGCAAGTTATTCATCTTATTGTACACTGTAGAAATGACAATAGATTTTACAGTTAAAAAAAAAAAAAACTACAGTACCGTTTTTCCATTTACAGTAATATGCTGTAAAAACCATTGTGAATTTTACGGTGAAGTTGTGGCGACTCAGTTGCCAGTTTGTTTGTTTTTTTACTGAAAAATCGATTACCCGTATTTTTCGGAGTATAAGTCGCTCCGGAGTATAAGTCGCACCGGCCGAAAATGCATAATAAAGAAGGAAAACAACATATATAAGTCGCACTGGAGTATAAATGGTATTTTTTGGGGAAATGTATTTGATAAAAGCCAACACCAAGAATAGACATTTGAAAGGCAATTTAAAATAAATAAAGAATAGTGAACAACAGGCTGAATAAGTGTACGTTATATGAGGCATAAATAACCAACTGAGAACGTGCCTGGTATGTTAACGTAACATATTATGGTAAGAGTCATTCAAATAACTATAACATATAGAACATGCTATACGTTTACCAAACAATCTGTCACTCCTAATCGCTAAATCCCATGAAATCTTATACGTCTAGTCTCTTACGTGAATGAGCTAAATAATATTATTTGATATTTTACGGTAATGTGTTAATAATTTCACACACAAGTCGCTCCTGAGTATAAGTCGCACCCCCGGCCAAACTATGAAAAAAACTGCGACTTATAGTCCGAAAAATACGCTATTTTATTTTTACAAATGAACAGCAATTTTATAATATCATGAGGTAAATTTTATACATTTATATTCATAAATTATATCAGTTGCAAGCGGCCCTCTTAGGGAAGCCATAAATAATGCAAAAAGTTATTTTGATTAAATAACTTTGTTTGTTGAAAAATGACAAAAGAAGATATATTAATATTAAAACTAGAGATGTCGATAAATGCTTTAAAATATAATATCAGAAATTATCGGTATCGTTTTTTTTTGTTTTTTTTTTATTAAATCAACATAAAAAACACAAGATACACCAACCCAAAAAACCTCCCTCCTCCATTTACACTCATTCACACAAAAGGGTTGTTTCTTTCTGTTATTAATATTCTGGTTCCTACATTATATATCAATATATATCAATACAGTCTGCAAGGGATACAGTCCGTAAGCACACATGATTGTGCGTGCTGCTGGTCCACTAATAGTACTAACCTTTAACAGTTAATTTTACTCATTTTCATTCATTACTAGTTTCTATGTAACTGTTTTTATATTGTTTTACTTTCTTTTTCATTAAAGAATTTTTTTTTAATTTATTTATCTTATTTTATTTTATTAATTTTTTAAAAAAGGACCTTATCTTCGCCATACCTGGTTGTCCAAATTAGGCATAATAATGTGTTAATTCCACGACTGTATATATCGGTATCGGTTGATATCGGTATCGGTAATTAAGAGTTGGACAATATCGGAATATCGGCAAAAAGCCATTATCGGACATCCCTAATTAAAACGCATCTGTACACTTTCCCTCCCTAAACCATGTGCTTTCTCAGTTTAGTAAATAAACAGGCCTTTACAGTATATGACATAACTGGCACCAGTTATACACCTTTCCCCAAATAGACAGCTTATTGGCACTTTCTGGGTAACACACATGAGTTATCCCACTAGGAGCCAACATTTCAAAGCGCATGCAGATGTCAATAAATCGGCTGGATGGGTCTTGATACTTTCTGCAGTTGAGTAAACGAACAGTCCTAATCCTTATTTGCAAAAATCCTGTATTTAGTCTGTAAATCATTTTACATCATATGAGCTATCAGTGTTTCCCATAAACTGCCAAGATACCTGTGGCAGTGGGGGCGTGGCTATGGGCGTGGTCACCATGACATCATCGAGTAATTTGCATAATTTACTACAATGATATGATTTTCTCTAAAAAAGCTCAAAAAATGTATACTTACTAATTAATAATAACAGTTTTGTTTTAAACGTCCATCCATCCATCCATTTTACAATATAATTACAACACTTTATGTTCATATTTATATACAGATTTGAACAATAAGTTATTCACTGAAATATATTTATTAATTGTGGTTCTTACAAAAAATATATCTCTTAAAACTCGGCCCCTTTAACTAGTGCATACTAAATAATTTAACTTTAGCCTACTACTACAACCATATTATTTACCAGCAACATAAAGTGAAACAGAGGCAGAGGTGTCCTGCCACAGTCAGTAACAAATAAACAGAAAACAGTAGTGGTGGTAGATAGACACAGAGCTTCATCAAACATCTGATCCACTGAACAAAGAGCTCACTGACAAAGCTTAACCTATTGTTACTATAACAATCTACAAGGTTTTTTTTTTTTTTTTTTTTTTTTTTTTTTTTTAAACAATCTACAAGATTAATGTAGGTTGCTTCTCTTTCTTCCCCTCCACGAAAGAATTACGTCCGCCAAAAATTTAAAAAAAAATTTTTTTTAAATTAAAAAAAAAAAAAAAAATTTTTATTTGTGGCGGACGTAATTCTTTCGTGGCGGGTCGCCACAAATAAATGAATGTGTGGGAAACACTGGCTATCTTTATTATCGGAAATGCAGTTAAATGATGCAACACTTTGGTCGGGCATCAGATGGCAGCAAAATGAACGATGACGAGTCTAGGGCCCAAAATAAGGAAGCTGCTCTTTTTGATTACTCACAGATAAATAATACCCAGAAAGCCCTAATTAGCTTTGCTGGTCAACATGCTTCTTATGAAAGTCGATAAAGGGCACCGTCTTTTTCGTATTCTGTGAAATTCATAATTGCGGTGTCTCCGTCACAACGGTATGTCTTAATTAGACGCCGCTATGCCACACAAAGACGTATCTGGATGCAAGCAAGAGTCGTGGAGATGACCTACTGCGCTAATGAATGGCACGGAGATGAGCATCCGAACAACTCTCATGTCTCCTTGGCAAGCGGCTCCAAATGACATCCCGCTGTGAAAAGACAACGGGATATAAAAGAGCCCAGTTCTTCCCCCCGATCAGATGCCTTCTTCTTACAGCCGACAGAAGATGAGGTGGCACACCCCCAAGTTGCAACACCTGGCCGAGTCACGCTCGTCTGGCAAGGTAAGACGGATTTTTAAAAAAGTATTTTATGTGTGTACTCTCAGTGCTTCACTTTTCCCATATTTTGTAATGTTACAGCCATATTTCAAATTGAAATACAACATTTTTTACCTCAAAATTCTACAGACAATACCCCATAGTTTATTAAAGGTAAAAAGAACAATCCAAATAAATTGTAATAATTTATTGAAGGTAAAAAAAAAAACACTCCAAATATCTTTTAATAATTTATTGAAGGTAATAAACACTCCTAATTAACTTTAATAGTTTATTGAAGGTAGAAACAACACTCCTAAGAACTTGTAATAGTTTATTGAAGGTAAAAAAAACAATCCCTAAGAACTTTTAATAATTTATTGAAGGTAAAAAAAACAATCCTAACATTTTTTTTGTTTTTTGAAGGTAAAAAAACCCAAAAAACTCCTAAGAACTGATTGAAGGAAAAAAAAACACTCCTAAAAACTTTTAGGCTATTAAAGGTAAAAAAAAAAAACACTCCTAAGAGCACTAAATAGTTTATTGAAGATACAAAAACACTCCCTAAGAAGTTGTAATTGTTTATTGAAGGTAAACACACTCCTAATAACTTTTGTTTGTTTAAGGTTAAAAAAACACTCCTTAGAACATTTATTAATTTATTGAAGGTAAAAAAAACAAAACACTGAACTTTTAAGAGTTTATTACGAAGCCCCTAAAGGGACATGGGGGAATTTTATTTTTTATGATTTTAATTTTTTTATTTTTTTTTAGACATGTATCTCATGCACACGAGAAACTTTTTGGAGCACACGAGAAACTTTTTATAAAATTATAAAAAATAAATTTTAATTATAATTTTTATTTTTTTTAAATATTTTTTTTAGACATGTATCTCGTGCGTAGGAGAAACTCTCGTGCGCATGAGAAACTTTTTATAAAGTTATAAAAAAAATAAAAATTATAATTTTTTTTTAGTTTTTTTTTTTAGACATGTATCTCGTGCGCACGAGAAACTTTTTATAAAGTTATAAAAAAATTCAAAAATTACAATTATAATTTTTTGTTTATTTTATTTTTTTTTAGACATGTTTGATTGATTGATTGATTGATTGAGACTTTTATTGGTAGGTTGCACAGTGAAGTACATATTCCGTACAATTGACCACTAAATGGTAACACCCGAATAAGTTTTTCAACTTATTTAAGTCGGGGAATTGATTCATGATACAGATATATACTATCATATGTACTATCATCATAATACAGTCATCACACAAGATAATCACATTGAATTATTTACATTATTTACAGTCAGGGGTGTGGGGGGGGGGGGGGTAAGATATGGACAGCAAGTAGTGGACATAGAGAGGGAAACTTTTTATGAAGTTACAAAAAAATTAAAAGTTTTTTTTTTTTAGACATACGTCTCGTGCGCACGAGAAATGTTTTGTGTATGTATAAGGTAAGACATATTATCTGGTGTTTTGTTTAGCAATATTTTGCAAAAGCAACTTTTCTTACCTTCTGGTACCTGCTGATCTGTATTTGGGATCTGCATAAGTCCTGAAAAATTGTGCGTCAGCCTTTGTAGTCGATAAGCTTCTTCTTTTTCTCTATCTTCTTGTCATGGGACATTCATCCTCCGCTGTTGCCATTTCTAATATAAAGTAGTGTAAAGTTCTTACTTATATCTGTCAGTAAACTCGCCATGAAAGCGCTAAAACATACCGGTATAGTGAGTTTACATTATTCACCCAAGGAACTTTAGTTATTAGAGAGTTCCGGTCGGACGGTTTTTCACGGGACACATTTTCGGCCTTGTCGTTGTTTCTGGATGAGGAGATGCTGCTCCGTTATCGATTGAAGTAAAGTAACAGTTAGCGCCATCTTTTGACACTTCTTCCACTCCCGTCCTTGCACGCTACACCGCTACAACAAAGATGACGGGGAGAAGACGCCGTCGAAAGGTGACCCACGTAAATAAGACCGCCCAGAAAACGGCGCATCCAGAAGAGACTGCCAGAAAGCGACTTGAAGATGATCTGTAAAACATCATCTATGCAACATTTTGACCAAAGAACCACCATTACATGTTATGTAGACCACAAGGAAGTCTTTTACATTTAGAAAAAAATTGTAATGATTAGGGATGTCCGATAATATTGGACTGCCGATATTATCGGCCGATAAATGCTTTAAAATGTAATATCGGAAATTATCGGTATCGGTTTCAAAATTATCGGTATCGGTTTCAAAAAGTAAAATGTATGAGTTTTTAAAACGCCGCTGTGTACACGGACGTAGGGAGAAATACCGATATGTGCCGGCCCAATCACATAATATCTACGGCTTTTCACACACACACAAGTGAATGCAAAGCATACTTGGTCAACAGCCATACAGGTCACACTGAGGGTGGACCGTATAATCAACTTTAACACTGTTACAAATATGCGCCACACTGTGAACCCACACCAAACAAGAATGACACACACATTTCGGGAGAACATCCGCACAAGAACACAACATAAACACAACAGAACAAATACCCAGAACCCCTTGCAGCACTAACTGCCCCCGAGAGGGTCAAGCGGTAGAAAATGGCTGCATATGTAGGTAGTTAATTTTGTGCCTTTGTTCCCGCAGCAGAAGGTTCTGGTTGTTCTTCTGCTGTTGCTGCTGTCCCAGGCGGTGCTGTGCAATGTCCACAGTGTGTCCAGTGAGTGCTGCAAGCAGCCGTCTCGCCCGTGTCGCCTGCACCTGCTGCTGTGTCGCTCAGGCGGGGCCGCCAAGGTGTTGGCCGACGTCTCCGCCGGCATCCTCACCCTGGGCAAGCGCACGCTGGACGAGCCCAACTTCCACAGTCGCCTGCAACAGCTTCTCCACGAGTCCAGGGACCGTGCCGCCGGCATCCTGACCATGGGCAGGAGAGCCCCGCCGGGGGTCAAAGGTCACCATGCGCCCCCGTCGGACGCCGCCGTCGCTCTTTTGCCTGTTTGATGGGCTGCAAAGCATCCTGGGACTTCTAATAAACACAACAGGAATGGAATAATTTACATATTGTGTCGTAATAAAATGCAACACTGACAACATTCCATTATGCATGTCAATTTATTTTTTATTCACAGTGATGCAATTGTCTTGCGACTTGTGCATTTATTAGAATTCTACATATCCAAGTGTATTTAATATATGTTTTTCTTTTGTAGGTTACAAGTAAAAAGGATTAAAAATGCGTAGCCTACTTATGTTACTGAATTATATATAATTTTTGTCATCTCACACTATTTTATATATATATATATATATATATATATATATATATATATATATATATATATATATATATATATATATATATATATATATATATATATATATATATATATATATATATATATATATATATATACATATATACATGTATATATGTATATATATTCACATATATGTATATATATATATATATATATATATATATATATATATATATATATATATATATATATATACATATATACATATATACATGTATATATGTATATATATTCACATATATGTATATATATAATATATGTGTATATATATGTACATGTATACATTTATATATATATATACACATATATATGTATATATATAATATATGTGTATATATGTATATATATATATATATACACGTGTATATAAATATATATGGAGATATATATATATGGATATATATTTATATATATATATGGATATATGTATGGATATATATATATATGTGGATATATATATATGTACTGTATATATATATATATGTATATATATATATATAAATAATATAATAATATAAATAATAATATAAATATATGTATATATATATATAAATATATATATATATATATATATATATATATATATATATATATATATATATATATATATATATATATATAACTGTTATTTTTATGGTTAAATTAAAAAAAAACATTAACGTTAAAATTATGTTTATTTTAATTTATGTTGACGTACTGTAGTTTGATATCCGGATTTACCGTAATGCTGCGTATACATGTGCCTCACAATTTTACAGTGGGCTTTCTTTTTTGCTTTACTCAATTCCTTTTTTTTTTTTAAAAGAAGAAAAACATGTGGTTTATAATTATTATAAAATCGTAAACTAAGTTAATATTTTAATTGATTAATTATCAGAGTTCCGATACAGACAAACATTCAAGTATCGACGAAAGTAAAGCCAATTCCCCCGGAACCTTAGTCACCGCGGAACGGTTTACTTGGGGTGTGTTTTCTGTGCCGGACTCACAATTTCCCCGTGACGACGCACAGCTGTGTTGTAGTTAGTTTGACACCAAACTACTAATCTTGACGCTTTGTATCCAAACAAAGACTTTAACCTTCATTTACGATGGACCTGCCGAGCGAAGAGGCTTGCGGTGGACCAAATATGAAGGATAAAGAAGAGGAAAGTATGACGTATAAAGAAGCGGGAAAGGTGTCTCCTGACGAAGCAGAGGAGGAAATGGAGGATGAAACTCATGCTGACATTTTGGACGTTTTTGAGGAGGGACTCGCACGTCTCGTTCAGGATCCTTTACTTTGTGATCTTCCTATCCAGGTACTTTTCACACCCAGCTTTACTTTGTGATCTTCCTATTCAGGTACAGTTCATATCCAGCTTGCGTTCATGATAACACGCTTTTGTCCACTTAAAAGTTTGAAGAAACCGACTGCGTAATGTTTATGCAAGAGTAGCAGGCTTTTTTATTAGTATTGTTAACTTCTTCGTTATAGCTAAGCAATAATACAATAAAACACAACTGCGGTTTAGTTAAAAGCTCATTCAAATATGCACACATGGACTTCCTGTTCGGAGCACAGTCAAAGTACCCTTCAAAATAAAAGCATGGCAGCGTGAACGTGATTGTCAAGACAAACGCACCGATTTATATTGTTAACCCCGGAAAGGTGTGTGCATGAATAACAACTTACTTATTTTAGTCACATTTATAAAGATAATTATAACATAAAATTTCGAAATAAATACATTGAACATTGTATATTAGGATAGGATAGGATTTTACATCAGTGTGTGAATGGGTGAATGTGGAAATAGTGTCAAAGCGCTTTGAGTTGCTTAAAAAAGGTAGAAAAGCGCAATACAAGTACAACCCATTTACCATTTATTGTCATTGCACAAGTACAACAAAACTATGTTTTCAGCACAAACCCGTTCAAGATTAGACAAACAGTGTACAGCAGGGGTGTCCAAACTTTTTCCACTGAGGGCCGCAAACGGAAAAATTAAAGCATGTGGGGGCCATTTTGATATTTTTCATTTTCAAACCATAACAAAATATATGGATTTTTTAAAATGTATTTTACCTTTAGGGGTCCCGGGGACCATAAAGGGTCTGTTATTAAAATGTTAAAAATAAGTCTAATTTGTATTATTATTTTTTATTTAACGCTTACAGTAAATATATCAACTTAAAAAAAAAAAAAAAGGTGTTTGGCTTTTCTGTCAAAAACCACTTTGTTTTTTATAGTAAAACTGAAATATGCAGTATTTAGTAATTAGAGCCCTAAAATAACAATAATGCAGGACACCATTGATTTTAATTATTTAATATTTTTGAGTCATCACTGTGAAAAGATAAATAAAATACCACTAAATATATTTGGGATCCAAAAGGTGCCCCACTCATAAAGTGATACATTTTTATTTTTTTTAAATTTTTTTTACTTTCAACACTTAAGTTACGAGATCAAGTTCAGATATATCTGTCGATTTTACGTTTGAACTATTATTTTGTTTGTTTTATGCTCTTTTGTCAAAGAACACGTTGATGTTTTTATATGGCTACTACACAATATATGCGATATTTACCACATAAAACATTTTCAAGTGAAATATTTGAAGTAATTGGAGCCTTGAAAATAATTCATTATAACTTGGATTTTTTTGTCATTATTTTCTTTTTGAGCAATGGCAAAAAATAAAGAAAGACAGCTTTGTGTCAACTTTGCAACTTTTTCTCGTTAGATTTCACCTCATTACACTTTTTTTAATGTTCATTTTTATTTTTTGCAATAGCATTTCCAGAATGTGTGGCGGGCCGGTAAACAATTAGCTGCGGGCCGCAAATGGCCCCCGGGCCGCACTTTGGACACCCCTGGTGTACAGGGTTACAGAACAGGAACGCTGATGGGTCGCCAAAGGCGCCCCATAAAAGATAAGAAAAAGGTAAAACGCTGGGGAAGAAGATGAGTAAAAAAATACAACCTAGACTGGGCTCCTAAGGGGGCCTAGTTTGGAGTGGGAAAAAACCTCCATACAATGCACACATAAACATGTTACATTTAATCACGACAACTCGCAACAGAGGGGCGGGGAGTTGGGCCCCTGGAGGTCGACTGCTGCTATGAAGCGCTGTCAGCCGTCCATCACACCGAGGGGAAACAAGCGGTGGTGAAGGTGTGGGGTGGGGGAGGGTGTGTGTGTGTATGTGCTCATTGTCTTGGTTGTGATGCTGTAATGTTCATAGACTGGGGCCGTTCTGCATGCAAGCAAAAGTTCGACTGCAGGTGTCATTGAGGAGGGAGGGAGGTCAAAAGCGTCCATCATTGAGGTGTCCTCGGGGGTGTTTCCAGAACAGCCTGCTCCTGTTGTTCACAGCGTCAAGGCCATTCGAGGGAGTCAAATTGTAGATTAGGATGTTTGTTTTCCGCGAGCAGACATTACAATGACTTGTCTGTTCTATTCGTCCATGCTGGCTGCTCTCATATTAAATTTTTCCTTTTCAGCAAGCTTCTCCATGTTGTGATCCATCTTGCGATTCAGTTCAGAAATCGCCACAGTCTGTGATCCCACAGCCCTGCCCAAACCAATATTCACAATAATTGTGAATATTGCGATTATTTCACAATCCAAACAAAACATATTGTTATTGCTTCAATGTTAATCATATTTAAAGCCTAACAGGGCCTAAAAGTCCTTTTAAGGGGAACTGCACTTTTTTTTGTAATCTTTCGCAATTCCTATGTAAGACAAAAACATGTGTTTTTTTTTTTTTTAATGCATTCTAAGTCGTAAATCAACGCTGGAAAAAGTCTGCTGATTGATTGATTGAGACTTTTATTAGTAGATTGCACAGTACAGTACATATTCCGTACAACCGAATACGTTTTTCAACTTGTTTAAGTCGGGGTCCACGTTAATCAATTCATGCTAACAATGGGGCCAATGGTAGCCGCTCTATTCCGCCTATAAGGAGCTCTAAAAACATCCAAAAGCCTCATCAAACTATTATATACATGCTGTTAGTATATATAATCATCGTAATAACATGTATGTACATATTTTGATCATTTTAAGCATATTCATTTTACAACGTTCGCTGTTCCCTTCAACAACAACACTACTTTGGGACAAATAATAATCCAGAAATTTATATTTTTGAGCCTGAATATAAGGAGGATGAGTTTTAGAAGTTGCGCTAAACAAATCCAGTTTTTGTGAAACATTCACCATCATGCAGCATTATTGCTAAGTGCTCAAGAAATACCAACTATGAACATAATAAAACAATCACTTACTGTACAATGTCTGCTCTCCCTGGGATGCTGTTTATATCTTTCTGTTAGATGAAGAATTAATCATAAAAAAAGGGGGTTGCCGCAAACATCTTTGTGTCTTTTTTGCTAGCTCCGGGTGTAGATTGGATATCACTTTACCAACTTCTTGGGTTTTGGCAACAGCTTTATACTATCCAGGTGACGGACATGATTTATAATCCAGAATGAACTTTCACCAACTCCGAGGCGATGCAGCAGCTCAGTATGTCAATTAGCAGCATGTGATCACGGCGCAGCTAAAAGTTAGTCTGTGTTAGTGCTTATAATAAAAATATCACAAATACTTGGAGTCTTTTTTTATCTTCAATAAACTATTGAAAGTTCTTAGTGTTTTTTTTACCTCCAATAAACTAATAACTGTTCTTAGGAGTCTAAAAATCGATTATTTTCCCCCACTTCTACTTTTGAAGGCCTTTTGATCAGATGTCATCAGGTTTATATTATTAAAATAACTCATGTTATGCAAATTTACACTAATTGTGACATAATTGATTAAAAGACCTTTGAAGAGTTTAAATAGTTGATATTTTGTTATGGCTGAAGTTGATCGAGAGATTTGAGCCAAAAAATAGTTTTGATAAAAGAATCCAAAAATGATTGTATTACCCTTGAAAAATGAAATATTTAATGTCCTGTTTGGCTTTGGTGTAATGTGGAATAACTGGCAGCTTGAAAGAATTGAACATGGACATTTTTAAATTTAACATGGAAAAAACATCCTAAGAAAAAATATGTATAATGGAAAACACAACAAAAAATATGGCCAAAAATGTAGTGAAAGAACAAAATACGCCCACTTTTGTCCCCTGTGTGCTAAATATCCCAAATCAAATCAAATGTCTGTCTTGTGTTCTGCAGGTGACGTTGGAAGAAATCAATTCTCAGATTGCTTTGGAGTACGGCCAGGCCATGACTGTGAGGGTTTTGAAGGCTGACGGTGAAATCATGCGTATGTTTTGTTATTAGGAACCTTTTTAAATGTCTTATTCAGTGTTGGCCTCCAGTAAATACGTACATGTGTATGTTGTAGCCATCGTGGTGGTCCAAGACGCCACCGTGCTGGACCTGAAGAAAGCCACTCGCAGGTTTGTGGAGCTGAAGCAGCAGCGGGAAGGCAGCGTGAGGCACATCAACTGGTACACAAACACTCCAAATAACTTTTAGCAGTTTATTGAAGGTAAAAAAAAATACTCCAAATATATTTTAGTAGTTTATTGAACGTAAACAAATACTCCAAATAACTTTTAGTAGTTTATTGAAAGAAAAAAAGATACTCCAAATAACTTTTAGTTAGGGATGTCCGATAATGGCTTTTTGCCGATATCTGATATTCCGATATTGTCCAACTCTTTAATTACCGATACCGATATCAACCGATACCGATATCAACCGATATATACAGTCGTGGAATTAACACATTATTATGCCTAATTTGGACAACCATGTATGGTGAAGATAAGGTACTTTTTAAAAAAATAAATAAAATAAGATCACTAAATTAAAAACATTTTCTTGAATAAAAAAGAAAGTAAAACAATATAAAAACAGTTACATAGAAACTAGTAATTAATGAAAATGAGTAAAATTAACTGTTAAAGGTTAGTACTATTAGTGGACCAGCAGCACGCACAATCATGTGTGCTTACGGACTGTATCCCTTGCAGACTGTATTGATATATATTGATATATAATGTAGGAACCAGAATATTGATAACAGAAAGAAATGGGGGGAGGGAGGTTTTTTGGGATGGTGCACTAATTGTAAGTGTATCTTGTGTTTTTTATGTTGATTTAATAATAAAAAAATAAAAAACCGACACAGATAATAAAAAAACCGATACCGATAATTTCCGATATTACATTTTAACGCATTTATCGGCCGATATTATCGGACATCCCTACTTTTAGTAGTTTATTGACGGTAAAAAAAAATACTCCAAATACATTTTAGTAATTTATCGAACGTAAAAAAAATACTCCAAATAACTTAGTAGTTTATTGAACGTAAAAAAATACTCCAAATAACTTTTAGTAGTTTATTGAATGTAAAAAAAAATACTCCAAATAACTTTTAGTAGTTTATTGAACGTAAAAAATACTCCAAATAACTTTAAGCAGTTTATTGAAAGAAAAAAAGATACTCCAAATAACTTTTAGTAGTTTATTGAGGGTAAAAAAATACTCCAAATAACTTTTAGTAGTTTATTGAAAGAAAAAAAGATACTCCAAAAAACTTTTAGTAGTTTATTGAAGGTAAAAAAAAGATACTCCAAATAACTTTTAGTAGTTTATTGAAGGTAAAAAAAAAAAAATCCAAATACATTTAGTAGTTTATTGAACGTAAAAAAAATACTCCAAATAACTTTTAGTAGTTTATTGAAAGTAAAAAAATACTCCAAATAACTTTTAGTAGTTTATTGAAAGAAAAAAAGATACTCCAAATAACTTTTAGTAGTTTATTGAAGGTAAAAATAATAATACTCCAAATACATTTTAGTAGTTTATTGAATGTAAAAAAATACTCCAAATAACTTTTAGTAGTTTATTGAAGGTAAAAAAAAAATACTCCAAAAACATTTTAGTAGTTTATTGAACGTAAAAAAATACTCCAAATAACTTTTAGTAGTTTATTGAACGTAAAAAAATACTCCAAATAACTTTTAGTAGTTTATTGAAAGAAAAAAAGATACTCCAAATAACTTTTAGTAGTTTATTGAAGGTAAAAAAAAATACTCCAAATACATTTTAGTAGTTTATTGAATGTAAAAAAATACTCCAAATAACTTTTAGTAGTTTATTGAATGTAAAAAAAAATACTCCAAATAACTTTTAGTAGTTTATTGAAGGTAAAAAAAAATATTCCAAATACATTTTAGTAGTTTATTGAAGGTAAAAACACTCCTAAGAACTTTTAACAGTTTATTAAAGGTAAAAAAAACACTCCAAATACCTTAAGTTTATTAAAGGTAAAAAAAAACAATCCAAATAACTTATAATAGTTCATTGAATGTAATAAACACTCCTAATTAACTTTAATAGTTTATTGAAGGTAAAAACACGCCTAAGAACTTGTAGTAGTTTATTGAAGGTAAAAAAAAATACTCAGAAAAACCTTTGGGTTTATTGAAGGTTAACAAACAATCCTAAGAACTTTTAATAATTTTTTCAAGGTAAAAAAAAACACTCCTAAGAACTTGCAATAGTTTATTAAAGGTAAAAAAAAACTCTTCTAAGAACCATTAGTAATTTATTGAAGTTAAAAAAACGCTCATAAGAATTACAATTTTATTGAAGGAAAAGAACGCTCCTAGAACTTTCAATAATTGATTGAAAGTAAAATAACAAACACTCCTAAAAACTTTTAGTCTATTAAAGGTAAAAAAAACAAAACACTACCTTTGGGAACTTTTAATAGTTTATTGAAGGAAAAAAAAACACTCCGAAGAACTTATAGTAGTTTATTGGAGGTAAAAAGCACTCCTAAAACTTTACTTTTATTGAAGGAAAAACACTCCCAATAACTTTTAGTCTATTAAAGGTAGAAACAATAACACTCCCTCAGAACATTTAATAGTTTATTGAAGGAAAAACAAAACACTGCAAAGAACTTATAGTTTATTGGAGGTAAAAAAAAAAACACTCATAAAAACTTAAATTTTATTGAAGGAAAAACACTCCTCAGAACTTTTAGTCTAATAAGGGTAGAAAAAATAACTCTCCCTAAGAACATTTAATAGTTTATTGAAGGTAAAAAAAAAACACATCTATGAACTTTGAATAGTTTATTGAAGGTCAAACACTCTAAATAACTTTTATTAGTTTATTGAAGGTAAAAAAAACCCCACTCCAAATAACTTAGGAGTGTTTTTTACCTTCAATAAACTAAGAACTTTTAAGTTTATTAAAGGTAAAAAAAAAAAAAAAAAAACATTCCAAATAACTTTTAATAGTTTATTGAAGGTAAAAACACTAAGAACTTTCAATAGTTTATTGAAGATTAAAAAAAAACACTTCTAAAACTTTTAAGTTTACTGAAGGTAAAAAATAACACTCCTAAAAACTTCTAATAGTTTATTGAAGGTAAAAGACAATCCTAAAAACTTTTAATCATTTATTGAAGGTTAAAAAAAACACTATTAAGAACTTTTAATAGTTTGCTAAAGGTAAAAAAAAAACATCAGAAATACTTTTAAGTTTATTGAAGGTTAAAAAGCAACCCTAAGAACTTTTAAGTTTGAAGATGAAAAAAAAACACTCAAGAACTTTTGGTAGTTTATCGAAAATAAACAAAATAGTCTGAGGAAGTTGTAATAGGGTTTTTTTTTTTAAACCTTTAATAAACTAAGAACTTTTAGTGGTTTATTGAATGTAAAAAAACACTCCTAAGAACCTTTAGTAGTTTATTGAAGATCTCACCAAGCTTTCTTGTCCTTGTCAGGAGGTACGTGTGGAGAACCTACAATTTAGTGTTTCAGGGGGAGAAGTTAGAAGACGACCGTGTGAGGTTGAAGGAGTAAGTAATAAAAGCAGTATTTCATTTCATTTCTACGTCTTTTGGAAGGCGAATGATGTTTTTGTTTGTGCAGTTATGGCATCAGGAACAGGGACGAGGTGACCTTCATGAAGAGGCTGAGGAAAAAGTGACTCTTTCTTCCCTCGGAGGCTCCACTTGAAGATCGACCAGCAGGTTGTTTTTCATATCAAAATTGTACACTTTCTTTACCATCGATGACATTGTATTTGATATATTTTTTCATCAATTAAAAGAAACAGATGACTGTTTCTTATAATTAATGAAAAATATATACATTTCAGTCCCTTCAGGAATTTGTGATCTGTATATATATAGTAGGGGTGTAATGGTACGTGTATTTGTATTGAACTGTTTCCGTACGGGGGTGTTGGTTCGGTTCGGAGGTGTACCGAACGAGTTTCCACACGGACATATTAAGTAGCGTAACGCACGTTGTGTAAACAATGCACACCGAGGCACAACACCCGGCATGCTAGCAGCTAACGGGCTACGCTAGACTGACCATACGTCCTCTTTTCACCGGACATGTCCTCTTTTGCGGAGCTGTCAGGGCGGACTTTCTTAAATGCCTCAAATGTCCGGCATTTTGAGTTAGGGTTGCGTGTATTTTCAATGTACGTTCAGGGTTAAGAAGGGGTTGAAAACAAAACAAATTGTGCGCACAGCAGCATTGGTGAGGGAGGGGCAGAGACAGAGAGAGCGAGAGAGTTATGATAAACGCGCATGCGTCGCCAGGCTCTGCTTTTTATCCATAGATTTATCACATTTCATTTTTTATTATCTATAGCAGGGGTGTCAAAAGTGTGCCCCGGAGGCCATTTGCGGCCCACAGCTAATGTTTTGAAAGCCCACGGCACATTCTAAAAATACTACTAAAATAAACAAAAACATAACAAAAGTGAAATAAAAAAGCTTAAATGTAATTTAGAAAAAGTTGCAATGTTGACTAATAAAACAAAACTTTTTTTTTTTCCTTTCAAACTGTCATTCCTCAAAACATAATATTGAATCAAAATCAATGTTATTATGAATTATTGACCTATCCAAGGTTCCCATTACTTCACATCAAATATTCCACTAAGAAAAATATTTTGGTGGAAGATTTTTGCAAATTTGGTAAATAAATAACCCAAAAATGTATATTTTGTTGTTTTCTTACTGTACTGAAAATGAACCGAACCCTGACCTCTAAACCGAGGTACGTACCGAACCAACATTTTTGTGTAGCGCTGCACCCCTAGTATAAAGGTATATCTATGGTAGTGTTTCTTTGTATATTTATCATTGATTATCAGTTACTGATAAAACAGATGAATATGTGCTTTTACACATCATCTCTTGTCTACTTTTCAATTCTTTGCGGGGAAAAAAACATCAATATAGTATTTTACACATTTGTGTTGAAAGCCTGTACTTTTTGAAGTTAAGTTACAAGGAAACGTGAAAACATTGATAACAAATACCTAAAAGAAAATTATTATTATTAAATGTTTTTTTTTTTTTAATACCGTATTTTTCGGACTATAAGTCGCAGTTTTTTTTCATAGTCTGGCCGGGGGTGCGACTTATGTGTGAAATTATTAACACATTAGCGTAAAATATCAAATAATATTATTTAGCTCATTCACGTAAGAGACTAGACGTATAAGATTTCATGGGATTTAGCGATTAGGAGTGACAGATTGTTTGGTAAACGTATAGCATGTTCTATATGTTATAGTTATTTGAATGACTCTTACCATAATATGTTACGTTAACATACCAGGCACGTTCTCAGTTGGTTATTTATGCCTCATATAACGTACACTTATTCAGCCTGTTGTTCACTATTCTTTATCTATTTTAAATTGCCTTTCAAATGTCTATTCTTGGTGTTGGCTTTTATCAAATACATTTTCCCAAAAAATGCGACTTATATATGTATTTTTCCTTCTTTATTATTATGCATTTTTGGCCGGTGCGACTTAAAAATAAGGTAAATGCTCTTTGAAAAAAAATAGTTCTTAAAACACATCTCTTGCTAGAAGCTGCCATGAGCTGCAGACATTTTTGGCCGCAACACTCACAAAAAATGTGCAGAATCCTGAAGGCACTGAAATGTAAAACTTTCCAAAGTAGTGCCACCTACTTGTGTGTGTGTGCCTAATATTCTGATTGTTACCTATTTTCCAAAAATTGGACGGCAGGTGTACCTAACAGTAAATGTAGTAAAGACACAAGTAAGCCGTGTGTAGTTTAATGACAAAAGCACAAGTGACGGCCATGTTTGTAGAAAAAAGGTAAGAAAAGCACAATGAGCGTATTACAAACTATACATCAAATATTATGCTGAATATAGTGAATATTTCTCAACTGTCTTTCTGACTACTCATGTGAGCAGTTTGGGATGTGGCCAGCAGAGGGCACCACTGGTTCTACCAAAAAATAGGCATAAATAATAATAGAATAATTAATCAGTACCTGACCTTGCCAACAAATCAGGTTTTACCACCTTGAAGCAGTCCCACACCTCACTTCCTGGTGTCTTTCCTTACAGGAAGAACATGTGAGGGGTCACCTAGAGCAGTTCATGGGCGGTGAGGAAGTCCGTGGCGAAGACGCCCTCGGGCGCTGCCGACACAGCCGCGGCGTCCACACCCTCTGCGGGCGTGCACAGCGTCAGGTCCAGCCAGTCCATGGCGTGAAGCTCCTCTATCAGCTTCAGCGGCTCCTCCACGGCTGCACTCAGGAGGGAGTCTAACCGGGGGTCGGGGGCCAAGGCTGTGGGCGGCATGTGTGCCACTTGGACCAGAGGCGGAGGACGTGATAGGACGGTGTTGACAGGAAGGAGTGTGACGCTGGGTGTGACAGGACGACGCTTGTCCATGCTGGGAGACTCCTGCTTAATGAAGGGGGATATCTCTGCAAAACATGGCAACAACACTGTGTGTTAGGTAGGTACAGGTACTGTATACACACATACTTATATATATGTATGTTTGTATGTATACGTACACACATATATATCTCGATGTATGTGTGTATTTATAAATGTGTTTATATATATAAACATTTATACCTACAAAAACGTGTTTATATATATATATATGAATGGTGCATATATGTGTATATACATACATATATACACACACATTTTTATACATCAATATATGTTTGTATATATATATATACATATGTATATACACACATACATATAAACATATTTATACATATATGTATAAATATGTTTATATGTATGTATACAAATATATATGTATACATACATACAAAAACATGTGTATATTATGAATGGTGCATATATGTATATATACACACATACTTATACATCGAGATAGATGTGTATATATAAATACATTCATACATTTGTATACATAAACATTTATACATATACATGTACATACAGTGTTTCCCATAAACTGCCAAGATACCTGTGGCGGTGGGGGCGTGGCTATGGGCGTGGTCACCATGACATCGAGTAATTTGCATAATTTACTACAAGGATATGATTTTCTCTAAAAAGGCTCAAAAAATGTATACTTACTAACAGTATTGTTTTAAACGTCCATCCATCCATTTTACAATATAATTACAACACTTTATGTACATATTTATATACAGATTTGAACAATAAGTTATTCACTGAAATATATTTATTAATTGTGGTTCTTATAAAAATATAAAAGCTAAAATGTCTCTTAAAGCTCTGCCCCTTTAATTAGTGCATACTAAATGATTTAACTTTAGCCTACTACTACAACCATATTATTTACCAGCAACATAAAGTGAAACAGAGGCAGAGGTGTCCTGCCACAGTCAGTAACAAATAAACAGTAGTGGTGGTAGATAGACACAAAGCTTCATCAAACATCTGATCCACTGAACAAAGAGCTCCAAAGATTTTGATCCTACACTTCTCTTTTGTAAAGTAAATCTGAACAGCTGATATGGGCATCTACATCAACTATATGATTTGCCTGAGAAGCTGGACAGAACACAAAAATAAAAAAATTTTAAAAAATTTTTTGTGGCGGCCTTAATTATTTCGTGGCGGGCCGCCACAAATAAATGAATGTGTGGGAAACACTGACATATATATACACAAACATGTGTATATATATATATATATGCACACATTTTATACATATGTATATATATACATAGATATACACATTTGTGTGTATATATGTATAAATATGTTTATATGTATGTACATACACATATATTTATATACATGTGTGTATATACAAATATATATACATACATACATATGTATAAATGTACATATGCATGTACACACGCAGCACTCTTGTTTTTGCTTTAATTTTTCATGAGTTGAACTCAAAGATGTAAAACTTTTACTATAGATGTATTCCTCTCAAATATTGTTCACAAATCTGTCAGTGAGTATTTCTTTGCCAGGATGATCCATGTGGCATGTCAGTATTCTGATTAAACAGCATTATTATTGCACAGAACAAATATTTGAGAGAAATATGTCGTTTGTGTATACAGTAAAAGATTTAGTTAGGTCTTTGACATCAACTCATGAAAAAAATATAAAAATCACAATCACAATTTTGGAGTGAAAAATCTCTATTAGGTTATTTCTCTAAATAGAGCAGCCCTTGAGGACGTCCATTACAGAGGACATCAACAAACACTAAATAAATAATGTCCATTGCAGAAGATATCAACAAATGTCCACTACAATGGACGGGGAAAATGTGTATTACAGAGAAGATCAACAAACACTAAATAAATGATGTCCATTACATAGGTGGTGACAACATGTCCACCACAGAGGACACTATTTGGCTACTTGAGGGGTTCAGACTACATTTGTGTTGGTGCGTCCTTCTTACCGCCGCTTTCAATCAGGACGTCAAACAGGTCGTCCATCTGCTGGCTGGCCGCAGAGACGCCCTGCAGGGAAACAAGTCAGCACTTCTATTGAATTGTTGTTGTTTTTTAAACAACAACTTTACCATGTTTTTCTACAAACTCTTTCAATCAACTGCCAGGTGTGTTGAACAATGGAATGTCTCGCCTTGAATACAATAAAAATGACCCTGGTACTCTCTGCTGTTGACTAAATGATGGAACTAAAGACTCTATATTTACTGCTCACGGCCACCAGGGGGCAGTGTTTGTTTATTGACTAGCTTCCAGTACTTGTGAATGGAGGATATTCCTCTCTTTAATAGAAACAAAAGATGTCTGCTGACATGTCGTGTGTGATGCACCTGTACAGCCGTCGCCATGCGGGTGTGCTTCACGGCGTCTTCATAGCGAGGAGGCTCTCGCAGCTTTTTGCATTTGAGCTGCGGCACGATGAAGGCAGGCTGATGAAGAGGAGGCGACTCTGGAAACTACAAGAGCATAAATACACTTATTCAACTGGAAAAGCACCCGGCCAGCGCAATTGTAACAATGTTAAAATGCAGACGTGATCCGGATCAGCCCCAAAATGTAAGCGCTCATTCCTTATCCCATTTCCCACAGTTCCTAAAGTTTCAAAATCCGTCCATAACTTTTTCAGTTATGCAACTAATTAACTTTTTACATCCAGTACACTGTAAACATGTTGCGGGAAAAATTGGCAGCTCAGTCACTGGGTTGATACTGTTACACCATTGCCGATGCATTTGATATCTATTCATGTACACAAACATATTTTTTTTTAGATTTTGTGGGAAAAACTGGCAGCTCAGTCACTAGGTTGATACTGTTACACCATTGCCGATGCAGTTGATATCTATTCATGTACACAAACATATATATTTTTAGATTTTGTGGGAAAAACTGGCAGCTCAGTCACTAGGTTGATACTGTTACACCATTGCCGATGCATTTGATATCTATTAATGTACATAAACATTTTTTTTTTTAGATTTTGTGGGAAAAACTGGCAGCTCAGTCACTAGGTTGATACTGTTACACCATTGCCGATGCATTTGATATCTATTAATGTACATAAACATTTTTTTTTTTAGATTTTGTGGGAAAAACTGGCAGCTCAGGCACTAGATTATTACTGTAAATATTACAGGTTTTTTTTAATAGCATATTACTGTAAAATGAGAAATGGTACCAATTTTTTGTATTAGGGATGTCCGATAATATCGGCCGATATATGCTTTAAAAAGTAATAACGGAAATTATCAGTATCGGGTTCCAAAAGTAAAATTTGTGACTTTCTAAAACGCCGCTGTGTACACGGCCGTAGGGAGACGTACAGAGCGCCAATTAATCCGTGAAGGCACTGCCTTTGCGTGCCGACCCAATCACATAATATCTACGGCTTGACACACGCACTAGCGAATGCAAGCATACTTGATCAACAGCCATACAGGTCACACTGAGGGTGACCGTGTAAACAACTTTAACACTGTTACAAATATGCGCCACACTGTGAACCCACACCAAGCAAGAATGACAAACACATTTCGGGAGAACATCCGCACCGTAACACAACATAAACACAACAGAACAAATACCCAGAACCCCTTGCAGATGCTTGTTTTCATTCAGAAAAATCTACCTCTCACACGTGATGACAAGGAGAAAAAGAATTAGCCCACTCTTTGAGCTTCATCTGTTGCACAAATAGACTAATAATCTGGACTGAGTGAAGCTGTTTTATTTATGTTTTGTGCCTTTTTCCCCATGCAATTAAAAGGATGGCTGTGTTATCTACTAGTCTAGACTGAAGCAGTTTTTTATTTTTGTGCCTTTCTTGTTTTTATTTGCACATTTTTCTTACTCATACGAATACGTTAAGAACAGAGCAGATGGAGCCCAGTTTCTAGTATACTCTGGACTCAAGCTGTGTGCCTTCATTGTTTTTGTAGCTGCTGTTTTGAGGCATGTTTTTAAAAATAATGCACTTTGTGACTTCAATAATAAATATGGCAGTGCCATGTTGCCAATTTTTCCATAACTTCAGTTGATTTATTTTGGAAAACCTTGTTACATTGTTTAATGCATCCAGCGGGGCATCACAACAAAATTAGGCATAATAATGTGTTAATTCCACGACTGTATATATCGGTATCGGTTGATATCGGAATTGGTAATTAAGAGTTGGACAATATCGTATATCGGCAAAAAAGCCATTATGGGACATCTCTAATCCTATGTATATTTTTCTGTCAAAATGGAGAGAACGAATACATTCAGTGAGAAAATATAGTCATTTAGTAAGAAAATTACTTTATTTATGCATAGTATTTGCAGGATTTGGCGGACCATATAAGTTGTGGCGGGTCAGATCTGGTCCCCGGGGCCTTGAGTTTGACACCTGTGAACTAGAATCAAGTAGAAGTGACCATCGTTATCTTTAGAGATGTCCGATAATGGCTTTTTTGCCGATATTCCGATATTGTCCAACTCTTAATTACCGATACCGATATATACAGTCGTGGAATGAACACATTATTATGCCTCATTTTGTTGTGATGCCCCGCTGGATGCATTAAACAATGTAACAAGGTTTTCCAAAATAAATCAACTTAAGTTATGGGAAAAAATGCCAACATGGCACTGCCATATTTATTATTGAAGTCACAAAGTGCTTTTTTTTTTTGAACATGCCTCAAAACAGCAGCTTGGAATTTGGGACATGCTCTCCCTGAGAGAGCATGAGGAGGTTGAGGTAGGTGGGGGGTAAGGGGTAGCTGGGGGTGTATATTGTAGCGTCCCGGAAGAGTTAGTGCTGCAAGGGGTTCTGGGTATTTGTTCTGTTGTGTTTATGTTGTGTTACGGTGCGGATGTTCTCCCGAAATGTGTTTGTCATTCTTGTTTGGTGTGGGTTCACAGTGTGGCGCATATTTGTAACAGTGTTAAAGTTGTTTATACGGTCACCCTCAGTGTGACCTGTATGGCTGTTGACCAAGTATGATGCATTCACTTGTGTGTGTGAAAAGCCGTAGATATTATGTGATTGGGCCGGCACGCAAAGGCAGTGCCTTTAAGGTTTATTGGCGCTCTGTACTTCTCCCTACGGCCGTGTACACAGCGGCGTTTTAAAAAGTCATACAGTTTACTTTTTGAAAGCGATACCAATAATTTCCGATACTACATTTTAAAGCATTTATCGGACATCTGTAGTTATCTTCGTATAAAACAATCTTTGATCGCTAATATGCCTGTCTAGAATATCATGTCATTTAGGCCCCCTGTGTTGGTGTGCCTAATGAAGTGTCCTGGGAGAGAGGAACCCACACAAAGACCAGCAGACAGTTTTTGTTCCTCACCTTCGTCAGAGGCGCTGAGTCGTCTATTTTGGCGGGCCCCTGTCCAGGCGTGAGGACGAGGGCCGACGCGGCGCCGCTCCGCATCTTGATGCCATTACCAGGCCGCCGGATGGAGACAGGAAGCCCTCCGTCTTGATTTGATGACAGCGCTAAGTAGCCGCGCTCGCCGTCCTCCTCCTGTTTCACCTCCACGCCGGCCGAGCAGCTGGAGAGCGACGGAGGTTCCTGCTTGGCGCGGTGGGAAAGGGGGGGGGGAGGGCTGAGGCGAGGCGGGGAATCTCCCTGCTGACTCCTCTTTTCCACCTCCAGCTGCAGCTTCAGCTCCTCCACCAGCCGCTGCTCCTTCTCCAGCTTCCTCTTCAGCTCCTGGATCTGACGCTCCTTCTCGTGCAGACGCCGGTCCTTCTCCTCCCCAGCACGCCGTGTGGGACTGTGGGCCCGGCCCCCCTCCTCCGGGCCCGGACCGGACACTATGGAGGCCACGGGGGACACGGGTGGGGTCAACTTGTCAGGGGGGCTTGTCTCCATGGAAACGGCGTTGTCATGATAGACCTTCAGCCTCTCGATGAGGTCCGTCTTGGTGCCGGAGACGGGCAGCGAGCGCAGTTTCAGCTCCACTTTCAGCTCAGCAACCTGGAAGAAAACTAAACATGAAATTGAGATTTCTAAAGCGTACAGCAGTCAAAAGTTTAGGGACACATTGTCATTAAATCGTGTCTCTACATTTTTGACTGCTCTATACATTCAACTAACATGCTTCTTTTGTTTTCTTTTTCAAACTATTTCCTACCATACTTCCTGTTCCTGCCGCCCCTTCCTGTCCTTCCTCTGCTGTGTGTGGCACAACTCAACTCTGACCCAAGTAAAGTTGCCAGGTACACACAGGAAGTGTTCATTTTCTATTTCTTAAATGTACTCTATGTGTGTATATATATATATATATATATATATATATATATATATATATATATATATATATATATGTATATACATATATATATATACACACACATATTGTATACATATATATACATATATATATATGTATATGTACACATATATACATACACATATATATATATATATATATGTGTATTTACATATATATATATATACACATATATACAGGTATATACACACACACATATATATATATATATATATATATATATAGCTATATACACATATATAGACATATATATATATACACACATATATATATAGATATATACACATATATATACACACACATATATATATATATAGATATATACACATATAGACATATATATATATACACACACATATATATATATATACACACATATATATATATATACATATATATATATATATATATACACACACACATATATATATAGATATATATATACATATATATTTATACACACACACATGTATATATAGATATATACACATATATATATATACACACACACATAAATATATATATATATACACTACCGTTCAAAGGTTTGGGGTCACATTGAAATGTCCTTATTTTTGAAGGAAAAGCACTGTACTTTTCAATGAAGATAACTTTAAACTAGTCTTAACTTGAAAGAAATACACTCTATACATTGCTAATGTGGTAAATGACCATTCTAGCTGCAAATGTCTGCTTTTTGGTGCAATATCTACATAGGTGTATAGAGGCCCATTTCCAGCAACTATCACTCCAGTGTTCTAATGGTACAATGTGTTTGCTCATTGGCTCAGAAGGCTAATTGATGATTAGAAAACCCTTGTGCAATCATGTTCACACATCTGAAAACAGTTTAGCTCGTTACAGAAGCTACAAAACTGACCTTCCTTTGAGTAGATTGAGTTTCTGGAGCATCACATTTGTGGGGTCAATTAAACGCTCAAAATGGCCAGAAAAAGAGAACTTTCATCTGAAACTCGACAGTCTATTCTTGTTCTTAGAAATGAAGGCTATTCCACAAAATTGTTTGGGTGACCCCAAACTTTTGAACGGTAGTATATATATATATATATATATATATATATATATATATATATATATATATATATATATATATATATATATATATATATATACACACAGTACAGGCCAAAAGTTTGGACACACCTTCTCATTTCAATGTGTTTTCCTTATTTCCATGATCATTTACATTGTAGATTGTCACTGAAGGCGTAAAAACTACGACACCTGTGAAGTGAAAACCATTTCAGGTGACTACCTCTTGAAGCTCATCGAGAGAATGCCAAGAGTGTGCAAAGCAGTAATCAGAGCAAAGGGGGGCTATTTTGAAGAAACTAGAATATAAAACATGTTTTCAGTTATTTCACCTTTTTTTTTGTTAAGTACATAACTCCACATGTGTTCATTCATAGTCGTGATGCGTTCAGGGACAATCTACAATGTAAATAGTCATGAAAATAAAGACAACACAAACTGTTGGCCTGTATTGTATATATATATATACACTTACGCTGGGGTCCCCAAACTACAGCCCGCCAGCGTCCACAATGTGGCCCACAAGATCTACCAAAATAAGATATCATTTTTTCCCCCATTTTTAAATCTGACAGGTAGAAAAGGATTGATCAAGTAAAATGAGTCAAGTAGAGAACAATGCTAGGTATTAAAAACACTAACCTATTTATTATTATCTGGAATTGTCTTAGTTAGATAGTTTTTTTTGGCGACAAGTGACCACAATAATTCGTTAATTTGTAATAAAGCCATCGGAGTTTATTACGGAGGTTTTGATATAATCTGATCTGTTTTTTTTTGCTGATATCTGACCGATATCTGATATTAATATCTTATCGGGACACCCATAGGCTCAACTGTGGCAGTGGACAACATCTGGATGTATCTTTTTTTATTAAACCAACAAATTATTGCCTGTGTCAAATAAACACCCCACATTCTGCTTGTTGCTAGGCAGAATTCCCGAGAACTTTTGCCCCATACAGTATATATATATATATATACACACATACATATATATATATATATATATATATATATACATATATATATGTATATATATACATATATATATATATATGTATATATATATATATATATATACATATATATATATGTACATACATATATATATATATATATATATACATACATACATATATATATACGTATATATATACAAATATATACATATATATATATACAAATATATACACATATATATATATACATATATATATACATATATATACACACATATATATATATATATACATATATATATATATATACATATATATATACAAATATAAATACACACATATATACATATATATACACACACACACACATATATATATATATATATATACAAATATATATACATATATATATACATATATATATATACATACATATATATATATATACATACATATATATATATATATATATACATACATATATATATATACATATACATATATATATATACATATACATATATATATATATATATATATATATATATATATATATATATATATATATATATATATATATATATATATATATATATATATATATATATATGTATACATATATATTTATACATAAGTATATATAAGTAATACAAGCCATCAGAGTTTATTACGGAGGTTTTGATATGATCTGATCTATTTTTTTTGCTGATATCTGACCGATATCTGATATTAATATCTTATCGGGACACCTATAGGCTCAACTGTGGCAGTGGACAACCTCTGGATGTATCTTTTTTTATCAAACCAACAAATGATTGCCTGTGTCAAATAAACACCCCACATGCTGCTTGTTGCTAGGCAGAATTCCCGAGAACCCCCAATAATGCAGCCTTGCCATTGAGCACTAAGTGTCAGATAAAAAACATCACCTTCATTTCGTCCACGTTGGCCGGCAACTGATGAGGGTTGCAGTTTTCACTCAGGACTTCGGCCGTGGATCTGTTGGAAGAAGAGCGGAAAGGGAAATGAGGGAGTAAGATGAGTCCTGGTTGGGTTTTCACCATCAACAAGGCGTGGAGGAAGACCAGGGCAGGGCTGTTGGAGACACATGGCAGCCATTGTTGACAGAAAAGTCTCCCTTTTAAAAAAAAAACCCTGGAATCTCTACTCAAAAAATGGTGTTTATTCCAGCAATTACATTTACAAAGTGAAATTAAAATATGACACAGGCTCATTCATGCAACACGAGATATTTCAAGCCTTCTTTTGATATCATTTTGATGAAAATAACTTACAACTGATTTCAAAATTCTAACAAATACTTTGCATGTAATGACTTTATGTCTCATATTAGTTTCATATTTGAAGTTGAATTGCTGACGTGAATGAACTTTCGCAAGATATTCTAATTTTTTGAGTTTGACTTTGTGGGGGGGGGGCGTGGCCTGCCGACCTGCAGCGAAGCAAGGTGTGTCAGGCTCGGCTTCGAGATGAGTGACAGGTGCGTGGATGACACAGCTGTGAGTGTTTGTCTGATCACCTGTCGCTCTGTTAAAGGCAGCAGTCAGGAAGGAGAGGGGGTTGTTGATGGTGGAGCATTCACTTGTGTGTGAGTGTGAAAAGCCGTAGATATTATGTGACTGGGCCGGCACGCAAAGGCAGTCCCTTTAAGGTTTATTGGCGCTCTGTACTTCTCCCTACGGCGTTTTAAAAGTCATACCTTTTACTTTTTGAAACCGATACCGATAATTTACGATATTACATTTTTAAGCATTTATCGGCCGATGTTATCGGACATCCCTATTAAGTAGTATCGCGGTATACTGTACAACCCTAGTAGAGTGAGAGTACTTATTACACTAAAACTGGACTGGCGTAGTAACGTAACTCGTACGAGAGAGAGGTAATCAGAAAAAGGGTTCCCTACTTGTGCGTGGCAGGTGGCGCCCCCTGCTGGCAGTAGTGCTGCTGTCTGAGGATCTGCAGCTGCAAGAACTGCTGCTGCTGCTGCAGGATGCGTCCGTAAGCAGAGTCCATGTGCGCCGCCATCGGCTGCAGCTCCTGCTTCTGGTCCGGGGGGATGTACTGGTGATACTTCAGCTTGCGTATCCGCGGCTTGGCCTCGCGGCTCTTTTTGCCGCGGCTCTTTTCGCCCGGCGTCTTTGGCGGGCTTTGCTGCGGAGCGCCAAAACACACGCACGGTAACGTCAAACAAAGACGGTGGCGTGTGCTCTTGTACGCCACATTGTGACGGCGGGTGTAAATACAACAACAAGGTGCGAGCGTCACCTTCGTCAGCAAAACAACGCTCGGTCGCGACGGAACCTCGGGTTGCTCACTGGCACGGGGCGAGGCGGCGTCGGACGGCGAGGAGTGCTGAGGGAAGAAGGAAACAGAAATGTGAAGACACGACAATAAGGCAGAGTCTTCCAAAAGACATTCCCAAGTTATGCTGGCCCTTTAACACGTCGGCCCAACATGTCTCACAGTGTTGACATCTGTTGAAACACTTGACTTCACCAACGCTTTTGTTTTTTTCCGGCCACACTGCAAAAAGTCAGTGTTCAAAAACAAAAAAAATAATGAAAAAATGAGGGGTATTTTACTTGAACTAAGCAAAATTATCTGCCAATAGAACAAGAACATTTGGCTAGTCAAGACTTTCCAAAACAAGTAAAATTAGCTAACCTCAATGGACCCAAAAATACCTTAAAATAAGTATATTCTCACTAATAACAAGTGCACTTTTCTTGATAGAAAAAGAAAATATGAGACCTTTTTTCTCAATATGTTGAAAAATATTCTTAGATTAAGTAAATGCTAGTGCCATTATCTTGACATAATGATATGCGCTCGGCATTACATTTCTTGAAACCAGCAAACTTATACTAAAAAATAATTTATTGTTCCTAATGGAAAGGCAACAAGGCAACCGCTTGTTACTCTCGGGGTCTCCTAGCCGCTCAGGCAAATCATATGGTCTAAAAATGCATTTTTCCATCGATAACATGACATCATCACGCCAAGTACACTACCATTCAAAAGTTTGGGGTCACCCAAACAATTTTGTGGAATAGCCTTCATTTCCAAGAACAAGAACAGACTGTCGAGTTTCAGATAAAAGTTCTCTTTTTCTGGCCATTTTGAGCGTTTAATTGACCCCACAAATGTGATGCTCCAGAAACTCAATCTGCTCAAAGGAAGGTCAGCTTTGTATCTTCTGTAACGAGCTAAACTGTTTTCAGATGTGTGAACATGATTGCACAAGGGTTTTCTAATCATCAATTAGCCTTCTGAGCCAATGAGCAAACACATTGTACCATTAGAACACTGGAGTGATAGTTGCTGGAAATGGGCCTCTATACACCTATGTAGATATTGCACCAAAAACCAGACATTTGCAGCTAGAATAGTCATTTACCACATTAGCAATGTATAGAGTGTATTTCTTTAAAGTTAAGACTAGTTTAAAGTTATCTTCATTGAAAAGTACAGTGCTTTTCCTTCAAAAATAAGGACATTTCAATGTGACCCCAAACTTTTGAACGGTAGTATATATATATATATATATATATATATATATATATATATATATATATATATATATATATATATATATATATATATATATATATATATATATATATATATACAGCCCGGCCCCCAGCCAAATGTTTCTTTATTGTAATTTTGAAGAATTCATCTGAATGTGCATGAACTATTTCTGATCAAAATTGTTAGAAATCTCACATGTGAAATGTTTAAATATTAACTGCCTGTTTACTGTACTGTGCCAACTGTACTACTATATGAGTACGTGTTTTCTCTTGTTTCATTGGAAATAAAACAGCAAAGTCCATTTGGCTGTCATCTGTTTTAATTATGAGACACAATTGTTGTCAGTCATGATTTTTTTGTTCATGCTTGAAATAAGAAATTATTACTTTAAAAAAGTAGTTTTATACTTGTGAGTGTTGATGACACAGCTTTGCAACAGTTGATATTCTAGTTTCAAGCATGTTTTATTCAATATAGGTAATCAAATCTCAGCAACAAGCTGTAATATCTTACTGAGATCATTTAGGACCAAAACCCTTAAAACAAGTACAACACTAACATTAAATGTGCTTAGTGAGAAGAATTATCTTGTCAGACAGAACATAAGCAATTATCACCCTTATTTGAGATATTTCATCTTACTTAGATTTCAGTTTTTGCAGTGCAGAAGGAGCCAATATGGTTCCTTTGGTCAAGTGTGAACACCATTATTCAAACCCTGTGTGACCAAACAAGTGGACTGAGACCCCTTGCTCGTCAACCTAGGTGAGGTGCGCTTCATCCCAGATCAAACTCAGTGGCCTAGTGGTTAGAGTGTCCGCCCTGAGATCGGTAGGTCGTGAGTTCAAACCCCGGCCGGGTCATACCAAAGACTATAACAATGGGAGCCATTACCTCCCTGTTTGGCACTCAGCATCAAGGGTTGGAATTGGGGGTTAAATCACCAAAAATGATTCCCGGGCGCGGCCACCGCTGCTGCTCACTGCTCCCCTCACCTCCCAGGGGGTGATCAAGGGTGATGGGTCAAATGCAGAGAATAATTTCGCCACACCTAGTGTGTGTGTGACAATCACTGGTACTTGAACTTGAACACTACACCTACCAAAGACACGGAACAGTACTGAATCACTACTTAAAAATGTAAATAATGGATCTTTTTGTACAAAAAACAGTATCTATTTTTTCTTATGGAATTTTGTGACTTTCTACTTGAACTGACTAGTAATTGAAAATTTCAATCATATGAAATAAATCAGTGTTTCTTTAAGGGACACTGCACTTTTTTTGGAATGTTTTCTATCATTCCCACTCACTATGTAAGACAAGAACACATGTATTTCTATTTTTATGCATTATATAAATAAATGCGATCAAAAGTCTGCTTACAATGGAGCCTATGGGATATATTTTATTCAGCCAACAAAACCCTTAAAAACCTCCAAACACCTCCATTATGGTTTTATATAGATGATCTCAGTATATCTGTAATATAGTAACAGGCTTAATTATAATGACATTTAATATTTATGTATTTTGATCATTGTAAGTAGAGATGTCCGATAATGGCTTTTTTGCCGATATCCCGATATTGTCCAACTCTTAATTACCGATTCCGATATCAACCGATACCGATATATACAGTCGTGGAATTAACACATTATTATGCCTCATTTTGTTGTGATGCCCCGCTGGATGCATTAAACAATGTAACAAGGTTTTCCAAAATAAATCAACTCAAGTTATGGAAAAAAATGCCAACATGGCACTGCCATATTTATTATTGAAGTCACAAAGTGCATTATTTTTTTGAACATGCCTCAAAACAGCAGCTTGGAATTTGGGACATGCTCTCCCTGAGAGAGCATGAGGAGGTTGAGGTGGGCGGGGTTGGGGGGGGGGGGGGCGTTTGAGGTGGGGGGAGGTGTAGGGGATAGTGGGGGGTGTATATTGTAGCGTCCCGGAAGAGTTAGTGCTGCCAGGGGTTCTGGGTATTTGTTTTGTTGTGTTACGGTGCGGATGTTCTCCCGAAATGTGTTTGTCATTCTTGTTTGGTGTGGGTTCAAAGTGTGGCGCATATTTGTAACAGTGTTAAAGTTGTTTATACGGCTACCCTCATCCGAGTAGGCTTGATCAGTTCATGCTTCATTGATTGATTGATTGATTGATTGATTGAGACTTTTATTAGTAGATTGCACAGTACAGTACATATTCCGTACAATTGACCACTAAATAGTAACACCCGAATAAGTTTTTCACCTTGTTTAAGTCGGGGTCCTCGTTAATCAATTCATGGTACAAATATGTACTATGAGCATAATACAGTCATCACACAAGTTAATCATCAGAGTATGTACATTGAATTATTTACATTATTTACAATCCGGTTGGGTGGGATGTTAGGTTAGGGTTAGGGTTTGGTTGATATCAGCACTTCAGTCATCAACAATTATATCATCTGAGAAATGGACATTGTATTAGTGTAGGTCTGACTTGGTAGGATATGTACAGCGAGTAGAGAACATAGTGAGTTCAGAAAGCATAAGAACAAGTATATACATTTGATTATTTACATTTGATTATTTACATTTGATTATTTACAATCCGGGGAGGTGGGATGTGGTGGGGGGAGGGTGTTAGTCTACGGTTGTAGTTGCCTGGAGGTCTGCTCATGCTTAGATTGGTCAGATTTAGTCCGGCTTCTGGTACCAAAACCCCAAATATGTACACTCCAAAAACCAGGAGGGTGTGCCTGGGCAAGGATGGTTTTGCCCCGTCGTAGTGAGAATAACAACTGATTTGATGCAATCCTAACTGTCAAAGCCAATGATTGATTGAGTTGTAAATGGAGGTTCTGCATCTATTTTCCCTCCATGGCAGCACGTGGATGTGTCATTGCTCTGCCTCACCTGTACGGAGGAGCTTGAGTGGGAAGAAGAGGACGTGCTCTCAGTCGAACTGGACGCTGCGCTCGGAGGTGTTGAGCAACGAGGTTCCAACGTAGATAAAGCATCGGTGTTGTCGTCGTCGAATCTGTACACATCCACGCTCTTGTTTGCATCCACATCATCACCTGGAGGACAAACATCAGGCTGGGTTTTTACATCAGACTAGATTTTAAGGTTTTTTATATGTCCCGGCGAGAAATCTGCGTTCAAAGAACTCCGGCTTATTAGTGATTCCCAGAGCCCAAAAAAAGTCTGCAGGCTATAGAGCGTTTTCTATTGGGGCTCCAGTACTATGGAATGTCCTCCCGGTAACAGTTAGAGATGCTACCTCAGTAGAAGCATTTAAGTCCCATCTTAAAACTCATTTGTATACTCTAGCCTTTAAATAGACCCCCTTTTAGACCAGTTGATCTGCCGTTTCTTTTCTGCTCTGCCCCCCTCTCCCTTGTGGAAGGAGGGGCACAGGTCCGGTGGCCATGGATGAAGTGCTGGCTGTCCAGAGTCGGGACCCGGGGGTGGACCACTCGCCTGTGCATCGGTTGGGGACATCTCTGCACTGCTGACCCGTCTCCGCTCGGGATGGTCTCCTGCTGGCCCCACTACGGACTCTCACTATTATGTTAGATCCACTATGAACTGGACTCTCACTATTATGTTAGACCCACTATGGACTGGACTCTCACTATTATGTTAGATCCACTATGGACTGGACTCTCACTATTATGTTAGACCCACTATGGACTGGACTCTCACTATTATGTTAGATCCACTATGGACTGGACTCTCACTATTATGTTAGATCCACTATGGACTGGACTCTCACTATTATGTTAGACCCACTATGGACTGGACTCTCACTATTATGTTAGATCCACAATGGACTGGACTCTCACTATTATGTTAGATCCACTATGGACTGGACTCACACTATTATGTTAGACCCACTATGGACTGGACTCTCACTATTATGTTAGATCCACTATGGACTGGACTCTCACTATTATGTTAGACCCACTATAGACTGGACTCTCACTATTATGTTAGATCCACTATAGACTGGACTCTCACTATTATGTTAGATCCACTATGGACTGGACTCTCACTATTATGTTAGACCCACTATAGACTGGACTCTCACTATTATGTTAGATCCACTATAGACTGGACTCTCACTATTATGTTAGATCCACTATGGACTGGACTCTCACTATTATGTTAGATCCACTATGGACTGGACTCTCACTATTATGTTAGACCCACTATGGACTGGACTCTCACTATTATGTTAGATCCACTATGGACTGGACTCTCACTATTATGTTAGATCCACTATGGACTGGACTCACACTATTATGTTAGACCCACTATGGACTGGACTCTCACTATTATGTTAGATCCACTATGGACTGGACTCACACTATTATGTTAGATCCACTATGGACTGGACTCTCACTATTATGTTAGATCCACTATGGACTGGACTCTCACTATTATGTTAGATCCACTATGGACTGGACTCTCACTATTATGTTAGATCCACTATGGACTGGACTCTCACTATTATGTTAGATCCACTATGGACTGGACTCTCACTATTATGTTAGATCCACTATGGACTGGACTTTCACTATTATGTTAGATCCACTATGGACTGGACTCTCACTATTATGTTAGATCCACTATGGACTGGACTCTCACTATTATGTTAGATCCACTATGGACTGGACTTTCACAATATTATGCTAGATCCACTATGGACTGGACTCTCACTATTATGTTAGATCCACTATGGACTGGACTCTCACTATTATGTTAGATCCACTATGGACTGGACTCTCACTATTATGTTAGATCCACTATGGACTGGACTTTCACAATATTATGCTAGATCCACTATGGACTGGACTCTCACTATTATGTTAGATCCACTATGGACTGGACTCTCACTATTATGTTAGATCCACTATGGACTGGACTCTCACTATTATGTTAGATCCACTATGGACTGGACTTTCACAATATTATGCTAGACCCACTTGACGTCCATTGCATCCGGTCTCCCTTAGAGAGGGGGGGGGGGGGGGGGGGGGGGTCACCCACATCTGCGGTCCTCTCCAAGGTTTCTTAGTCATTCTCATTGACATCCCACTGGGTTGTGAGTTTTTCCTTGCCCTTATGTGGGATCTGAACCTAAGATGTCGTTGTGGCTTGTGCAGCCCTTTGAGACACTTGTGATTTAGGGCTATATAAATAAACATTGATTGATTGATTGATTGAACACCAGGTAGTTTGTCTTGTTTTGCATTGAAAAAGGATTTTGTCTATTTAATAATTGTTTGGTTGCCTTCCTCCGATTGCTCTCTCTCTCCCACGAGCTTGAAGAAAACAACAATAAAGATAAGAAACAGGAAGGAATGTGGAATATTCTTCTATTTTTGTATCGCTGCAACTTGGGCCCAAGTGTCCTGGCCAGATGGGGTTTATGTTTTTGTCATTATCAGCAGCACACATAAATAACTTTTACGTGAGGCCAAAGACGAACTTCACATTTGCTCTCCAAAATGAATGCCTGACCCACGCTAACACAACTGAGGCACATGAGAGTGTCATCTAAAAGTGCATCTAGTATACCCTTATTTATTTCTTCAGCACCCCCGTCCACAGGCAGGATGTTCTTCTCCACCAGCTCCATGGGCCCGGGTCTGACAGCTATCTTGTCGTTGAGGTCGTCTGCCAGTCGGGCCCTCTTCAGCTTCATCTGGGTGGCCTGCAAGGAAGCTTCTGCCTCGGTCTCTGGTAAAAGGGAACAAGCTTCAGCCTTATTTAGTTGCTTGAAAGACCTGTGTGAAGTTGGTCCCCCTTATCATTGCACATATTAAAATAACTGCCATTCGTTTGTTGCTGGAAACATTTTTGTTTGTGTTGTTGCGGTTTTTGAATTATTCTAAAATACACACTGCAAAAAGTCAGTGTTCAAAAACAAGAAAAAAAATACAAAAATGAGGGGTGTTTTATTTGAACTAAGCTAAATTATCTGCCAATAGAACAAGAACATTTGGCTTGTCAATACTTTCCAAAACAAGTAAAATTAGCTAACCTCAACGGACCCAAAAATAGATTAAAATAAGTATATTCTCACTAATAACAAGTGCACTTTTCTTGGTAGGAAAAAAAAAGAACTTTTTGCTCAATATGTTGAAAAATATTCTTAAATGAAGTAAATGCTAGTGCCATTATCTTGACATAATGATATGCACTCGGCATTACATTTCTTGAAACCAGCAAACTTATACTAAAAACTAGTTTATTGTTCTTAATGGAAAGGCAACAAGGCAACCGCTTGTTACTCTCGGGGTCTACTAGCCGCTCAGGCAAATCATATTGTCTAAAAATGCATTTTTCCATCGACAACATGACATCATCACGCCAAGTGCGTGCTCTTTCAGTCAATTAGTGTGCATATATACAGCCCGGCCCCCGGCCAAATTGTAATTAAATTGTCATTTTGAAGAATTGATCTGAATGTGCATGAACTATTTCTGTTCAAAATTGTTTGAAATGTTAAATGTTTAAATATTAACTGTCAGTTTACTGTACTGTGCCAACTGTACTACTATATGAGTACGTGTTTTCTATTGTTTCATTGAAAATAGAACAGCAAAGTCCATTTGGCTGTCATCTGTTTTAATTATGAGACACAATTGTGTCAGAGTCATGATTAGTTTTCATGCTTGAAATAAGAAATGATTACTTTAAAAAAGTAGTTTTATACTTGTGAGTGTTGATGACACAGCTTTGCAACAGTTGATATTCTAGTTTCAAGCATGTTTTATTCAATATAGGTCATCAAATCTCAGCAACAAGATGTAATATCTTACTGAGATCATTTAGTACCAAAACACTAAAACAAGTAAAACACTCTAACATAAAATCTGCTTAGTGAGAAGAATGATCTTATCAGACAGAAAATAAGCAAACATCACCCTTATTTGAGATATTTCATCTTACTTAGATTTTAGTTTTTGCAGTGTACTTTCTGACTCGTAACGTCCGTTTTGTTAAAGTTATCCCAAACTTGTCCTTATTCGTTTGTGCTGCAATTTGTTTGTCTATTGTAGTTTTTATGTTAATATCCATAACCAAGCCCCCCCACCTTGCCAAAATCTCCCCAAAGTTGTCCCATACCTGTAAATAAGATGTAAATACCAGCTTAATACCAATTCATGATATTTGCACTTTGGACTTCTGTACAGTATAATTTGTGAATCTGCTTAACTTGATGTGGTGGTGGCGACAAACAAACAAACAAAAAAAAACAGCCTTCCATGTTTTTGGACTGGAATTCTTAATCATGCGAAATATTGTGCTGTTTTTTTTTCTCATTTTCATTCTCTGCAAAAATGTTTGTTGTCTTTTGTAGTTTTTATTTGAACATTTCACAGTTGTCATGTTATTAACATTTAATTAGTCATAACCAGACCCAATTTTGTCAAAATCTCCGATAATGACTTTTTTGCCGATATCCGATATTGTCCAACTCTTAATTACCGATTCCGATATCAACCGATACCGATATATACAGTCGTGGAATGAACGCATTATTATGCCTAATTTTGTTGTGATGCCCCGCTGGATGCATTAAATTGGTGATAGTGGGGGGTGTATATTGTAGCGTCCCGGAAGAGTTAGTGCTGCAAGGGGTTCTGGGCATTTGTTCTGTTGTGTTTATGTTGTGTTACGGTGCGGATGTTCTCCCGAAATGTGTTTGTCATTCTTGTTTGGTGTGGGTTCACAGTGTGGCGCATATTTGTAACAGTGTTAAAGTTGTTTATACGTCAGTGTTTCCCACACATTCATTTATTTGTGGCGGCCCGCCACGAAAGAATTACGTCCGCCACAAATAAAAAAATAAAAAAATAAAAATAATTGTTTTTATTTTATTTTTTATTTATTTTTTGTCCTGTCCAGCTTCTCAGGCAAATCATATAGTTGATGTAGATGCCCATATAGGCTGTTCAGATTTACTTTACAAAAGAGAAGTGTAGGATACTTCTCTTGTTGCCTTATTTGTATTTGACTTTATTAAATGTATTTATATTAGAAACCCAACATGTGTATATAACAAAGGGTGCAAAGTCTGCAGGCAGTAGGAAACACATGGTTAAGTGTAGGGAGTAAAACTGATGGCAGTCTAAAGTTCAAGATTTTTGGAGCTCTTTGTTCAGTGGATCAGATGTTTGATGAAGCTTTGTGTCTATCTACCACCACTACTGTTTTCTGTTTATTTGTTACTGACTGTGGCAGGACACCTCTGCCTCTGTTTCACTTTATGTTGCTGGTAAATAATATGGTTGTAGTAGTAGGCTAAAGTTCAATTATTTAGTATGCACTAATTAAAGGGGCAGAGCTCTGAGACATTTTAGCGTTTATATTTTATAAGATATATTTTTTGTAAGAACCACAATTATTAAATATATTTCAGTGAATAACTTATTGTTCAAATCTGTATATAAATATGTACATAAAGTGTTGTAATTATATTGTAAAATGGATGGACGGATGGATGGACGTTTAAAACAAAACTGTTATTATTAATTAGTAAGTATACATTTTTTGAGCCTTTTTAGAGAAAATCAAATCATTGTAGTAAATTATGCAAATTACTTGATGATGTCATGGTGACCACGCCCCCACCGCCACAGGTATCTTGGCAGTTTATGGGAAACACTGTACGGCCACCCTCAGTGTGACCTGTATGGCTGTTGATGAAGTATGCCTTGCTATCACTTGTGTGTGTGTGTGTGTGTAAAAGCCGCATATATTATGCGAGTGGGCCGGCACGCTGTTTGTATGGAGGAAAAGTGGACGTGACGGCAGGTTGTAGAGGACGCTAAAGGCATTGCCTTTAAGGCACGCCCCCAATATTGTTGTCCGGGTGGAAATTGGGAGAAATTCGGGAGAATGGTTGCCCCGGGAGATTTTCGGGAGGGGCACTATGGTTTTTTATGTAATGGGATGTGTTATGAATAATAAAACATTAATAACATAATAGTTAGACAACAAAAATTTGCAGCACAAATGTACCACAAAGAAATTGGACAAGTTTGGAGCGGTTTTGACAAAATGGGGCTGGTTATGAATAATATAAAACTACACAAGTCAGACAAAAAATGTTTGCAACACAAACGTAACACAAACGAACGAGACAAGTTAGGGGAGATTTTTACAAGCTAGTCAAAACATTTATTTTGGAATAACTTCAAAAAAAGTAACGGCTGTTGCGGCACAAACGTAGCACGAACAAATGGCAGTGTTATTTTCACATTTGCCGACTTCACACAGGTGCAGCATGCTGGCATGAGAAGGCAGAGGAGGGCCGGCTTACCTTGTAAGATGTGCATACGGACCAGCTCGGAGCGTGCGGGTCTGCTGCACAGTTTGTGTTTCAGGAGGTTTCCTGTCTGATAGATGGAACAAAATGTTAGCAAAGAGGAAAGACATCGACACGGACAAGCTCGAGGGCGCTCCAGGTCTTACTTACCCTGGCTCTCTCCAAGGTGCGAATACGCTCATGGAAGGCAGCGGGTGTTTTCAGAGCTGAAGGAGATGGAATCAGTGCTCAGTTTTAAAGCAGTGAATTTCTACTGATGGCCATAAGATGAAGTACACCTGCATGGTCTATTGACATCCAATACTAACTTTAAGTGTGTGTACATTGTCAAATCAGTGATTCCCTGCTGACTTCATAGCTCTTCATAATACACCGACTGGTCTCCCAGAGAATTATAAGACGTAGCAAGAAAGATTAGCATTGCCAACTTAGCAAGACCCCTGTCTTGGCAATATTGGTTATGATTAGAGATCGGACTGCAGATATTATCGGCCGATAAATGCTTTAAAATGTAATATCGGAAATTATCGCTATCGGTTTCAAAATGATCGGTATCGGTCTCAAAAAGTAAAATGTATGACTTTTTAAAACGTCGCTGTGTACACGGACGTAGGGAGAAGTACAGAGCGCCAATAAACCTTAAAGGCACTGCCTTTGCGTGCTGGCCCAGTCACGTAATATCTACAGCTTTTCACACACACAAGTGAATGCACGCATACTTGGTCAACAGCCATACAGGTCACACTGAGGGTGACCGTATAAACAACTTTAACACTGTTACAAATATGCGCCACACTGTGAACCCACACCAATCAAGAATGACAAACACATTTCGGGAGAACATCCGCACCGTAACACAACATAAACACAACAGGACAATTACCCAGAACCCCTTGCAGCACTAACTCTTCTGGGACGTTACAATATACGCTACCCCCAACCCCGCCCACCTCAACCTCCTCATGCTCTCTCAGGGAGAGCATGTCCCAAATTCCAAGCTGCTGTTTTGAAGCATGTTAAAAAAAATAAAGCACTTTGTGACTTCAATAATAAATATGGCAGTGCCATGTTGGCATTTTTTTCCATAACTTGAGTTGATTTATTTTGGAAAACCTTGTTACATTGTTTAATGCATCCAGCGGGGCATCACAACAAAATTAGGCATAATAATGTGTTAATTCCACGACTGTAAATATCGGTATCGGTTGATATCGGAATCGGTAATTAATAGTTGGACAATATCGGAATATCGGATATCGGTAAAAAAAGCCATTATCGGACATCTCTACTTATTACATATGTCTAGCTTGTGTGCTATTGTGTGCTCAGCTGTAGAGCTCAGCTATTGCCATGTTTACCTTTTATAAATGACTTCACAAAAATACAAAAACCTTGTGTGTTTATTGGAGGACATTTAGATGTTAACTGCTTGTCCAGTTATGCACAAGTAAACACGTTGCTTGACTGCTTTTATCGGAGCTTATATTGGAGATTTTAGATGTTTTTTTTGTTGTTGCTGGTATCGGTCAATTATGTCAATATCACGCCAACCCAGTGCAAAGTAGCAAAACAGGGATATACTGTGTTTGTATTAAAGTAAAGGCAATGTTAAGGCTTTCTGCTCCGCCGCTCCCAGTCTGTGGAACGCTCTCCCTGACCACCTGAGGGCACCACAGACTGTGGATGCTTTTAAAAAAGGCTTGAAAACCCTTCTTTTAAAAAAAATATTTTTTTAGATGTATGCATACTAGTTTTAGCTATTTGGCTGTTCTAGTTTTTATTTTTATTATTTTTTTATTATATATATTTTCTTTTTAAATACACTGTAGCACTTTGAGGTTGTTTACTCAATGTAAAGTGCTTTTTACAAATAAAATCTATTATTATTTTTATAAGGCAGTGTTAGAAATACAGTAACATGCAACATATAACTGTGCAACTTCGTAACAATACACATCTGCATTAACAAAAATGTTTACTACACTGTTTGTGGTTTAGAGAGGTATTTTTATGTAAAATGAAAACTATTTACGCAGGAATATTGCAGCAACTTAGGCCACATGCACTGTGAAGGCATTAATATTGACTAAAATCATGCTCAAGTTCAGTGAGGGAATTGAGACTCCATTACTGCACTGGGGTTGACGCTTCTGACCTATCGCAGTGGCGTTTAGCTAGTAAAAAAAACTGCAAAACAAATAAAAAGATGACAGTTTCATAAAATAACTCATTCATTCACATGGAAAAGAGGTCCAACTTTGAATGTTTCCCAAATATCCCGTCTAAACTTTCCATGGAAAGTTTCCAGAAATGTCCAAACCCTTTGCAACACAAGAACTTTATTATTTTTGTAAAGGCGTCATGTTACGTTTTGTAGGTCTTTATACAGTCTTTGGCTTTAAAAGAGAGCTGCACTTTTTTTGGAATTTTGCCCATCATTCACCATAAGACAAGAACACATATGTATTTTTTTCGTATTTTTATTTATGTGTTAGAATGCATTAAACACAGTACAGGGCAAAAGTTTGGACACACCTTCTCATTTCAATGCGTTTTCTTTATTTTCATGACTATTTACATTGTAGGTTGTCACTGAAGGCATCAAAACTATGACACCTGTGAAGTGAAAACCATTTCAGGTGACTACACTGCAAAAAGTCAGTGTTCAAAAACAAGAGAAAAAAATACAAAAGTTAGGGGTATTTTATTTGAACTAAGCAAAATTATCTGCCAATAGAACAAGAAAATTTGGCTTGTCAAGACTTTCCAAAACAAGTAAAATCAGCTAACCTCAATGAACCCAAAAATACCTTTAAATAAGTATCTTCTCACTAATAACAAGTGCACTTTTCTTGATAGAAAAAACAAATATGAGACCTTTTTTCTCAATATGTTGAAAAATATTCTTAAATTAAGTAAATGCTAGTGCCATTATCTTGACATAATGATATTAAGAATTGATCTGAATGTGCATGAACTATTTCTGTTCAAAATTGTTTGAAATGTTAAATGTTTAAATATTAACTGTCAGTTTACTGTACTGTGCCAACTGTACTACTATATGAGTACGTATTTTCTATTGTATTAAATAGGCTTTACTTTGCATTTTAATTAACGTGGGATTATTTTTTGTATTTAGAAATAATAGTACCAACTTTCTTTTTTTTTTTTTTTTTCTCCAACATTTGTGGCACTGGCGTGGCGCCCCCTGATGGACGGCGCCCTTAGCATTTGCCTATACGGCCTATGCCACGGGCCGGCCCTGGATCAAACTGTCAATAGATGGAATTGATATCGAAAGGGTTTCTGAACTTAGATTTTTAGGAGTGATACTGGATGACGGTCTGACATGGAAATCTCATATTGCACATGTACGGAAAAAGATGTCTAAGAGTATTTTTATATTAAATAAGGTAAAATATGTGTTAGATTATAGGGCAATGCGTATATTGTATTGTGCACTTATATTGCCATATATCAGCTACTGTGTGGAAGTGTGGGGGAACACATATAGGAGTAACATAAAGGCATTGTATCAACTACAGAAAAGAGCTATAAGGATTATTCATAAAGTAGATTACTTAGAACACACTAACATATTATTCATTAATTTGGGTTTATTGAAATTACAGGAGCTAGTAAAGTTACAGACATTATGTGTCATGTTTAAGGCTAAAAGTCAAACATTACCAGCAAATTTACAAAAAATGTTTGTCATCACTTCTGAGAATGAAGAGCATAGAAGAAAAGGTCATTTCCAACATCAGTATTCAAGGACAACTTTAAAGGCCTACTGAAAGCCACTACTACCGACCACGCAGTCTGATAGTTTATATATCAATGATGAAATCTTAACATTGCAACACATGCCAATACGTCCGGGTTAACTTATAAAGTGACATTTTAAATTTCCCGCGAAACTTCCGGTTGAAAACGTCTATGTATGATGACGTATGCGCGTGACGTCAATGGTTGAAACGGAAGTATTCGGACACATTGTATCCAATACAAAAAGCTCGGTTTTCATCGCAAAATTCCACAGTATTCTGGACATCTGTGTTGGTGAATCTTTTGCAATTTGTTTAATGAACAATGAAGACTGCAAAGAAGAAAGCTGTAGGTGGGATCGGTGTATTAGAGGCTGGCTGCAGCAACACAACCAGGAGGACTTTCTGACTTGGATAGCAGACGCGCTATCGATGATCGGGTGAAGTCCTTCGTTGCTCCGTCGATCGCTGGAACGCAGGTGAGCACGGGTGTTGATGAGCAGATGAGGGCTGGCTGGCGTAGGTGGATAGCTAATGTTTTTAGCATAGCTCTGTGAGGTCCCGTTGCTAAGTTAGCTTCAATGGCGTCGTTAGCAACAGCATTGTTAAGCTTCGCCAGGCTGGAAAGCATTAACCGTGTAGTTACATGTCCATGGTTTAATAGTATTGTTGATTTTCTGTCTATCCTTCCTGTCAGGGGCTTATTTCTTTTGTTTCTATCTGCAGTTAAGCCCGATGCTATCACGTTAGCTCCAAGGCTAAAGTGCTTCGCCGATGTATTGTCGTGGAGATAAAAGTCACTGTGAATGTCCATTTCGCGTTCTCGACTCTCATTTTCAAGAGGATATAGTATCCGAGGTGGTTTAAAATACAAATCCGTGATCCACAATAGAAAAAGGAGAAAGTGTGGAATCCAATGAGCCAGCTTGTACCTAAGTTACGGTCAGAGCGAAAAAAGATACGTCCTGCACTGCACTCTAGTCCTTCACTCTCACGTTCCTCATCCACAAATCTTTCATCCTGGCTCAAATTAATGGGGTAATCGTCATGTTCTCGGTCCGAATCGCTCTCGCTGCTGGTGTAAACAATGGGGAAATGTGAGGAGCCTTTCAACCTGCGACGTCACGCTACTTCCGGTACAGGCCAGGCTTTTTTTTTTTTATCAGCGACCAAAAGTTGCGAACTTTATCGTCGATGTTCAATCAATCAATCAATCAATCAATGTTTATTTATATAGCCCTAAATCACAAGTGTCTCAAAGGGCTGTACAAGCCACAACGACATCCTCGGTACAGAGCCCACATACGGGCAAGGAAAACTCACCCCAGTGGGACGTCGATGTGAATGACTATGAGAAACCTTGGAGAGGACCGCATATGTGGGTAACCCCCCACCCCCCTCTAGGGGAGACCGAAAGCAATGGATGTCGAGTGGGTCTGACATGTTCTCTACTAAATCCTTTTAGCAAAAATATGGCAATATCGCGAAATGATCAAGTATGACACATAGAATGGATCTGCTATCCCCGTTTAAATAAAAAAATGTCATTTCAGTAGGCCTTTAAAACAAATGTGTATATCAGTGGTGGGGGTTAAACTATGGAGTTCTCTTTACAATGAGATAAAAGATTGTAAAAATATATTCCAATTGAAAAAGATATATAAAGACAGAACAATAAAATCATATGGACAGCCATAAGTGTTTACATTTTGCTTTATATTTATTATTTTACTTATTTTTTGCCTGGTTTTGTATTTGTTTTGTATCATTCCGTGAGGTGTATATTCCTTTTTTTGTTTTTTTGTTCGGTTTGTACTTCATGAAGTTTTGCACTTGTGTTTTTGTGTGTGTTTTTTTGTTTGTTTTCGTTATATTTGGATGTAATTGTTGGTTTATATATCATTAAAGGCCTACTGAAATGAATTTTTTTCATTTAAACGGGGATAGCAGATCCATTCTATGTGTCATACTTGATCATTTCGCGATATTGCCATATTTTTGCTGAAAGGATTTAGTAGAGAACAACGACGATAAAGTTTGCAACTTTTGGTCGCTGATAAAAAAAAAGCCTTGCCTGTACCGGAAGTAGCGTGACGTCACAGGTTGAAGGGCTCCTCACATTTTCCTATTGTTTACACCAGCAGCGAGAGCGATTCGGACCGAGAAAACGACAATTACCCCATTAATTTGAGCCAGGATGAAAGATTTGTGGATGAGGAAAGTGAGAGTGAAGGACTAAAGTGCAGTGCAGGACGTATCTTTTTTCGCTTTGACCGTAACTTAGGTACAAGCTGGCTCATTGGATTCCACACTTTCTCCTTTTTCTATTGTGGATCACGGATTTGTATTTTAAACCACCTCGGATACAATATCCTGTTGAAAATGAGAGTCGAGAACGCGAAATGGACATTCACAGTGACTTTTATCTTCACGACAATACATCGGCGAAGCTCTTTAGCTACTGAGCTAACGTGATAGCATCGGGCTCAAATGCAGATAGAAACAAAATAAATAAACCCCTGACTGGAAGGATAGACAGAAGATCAACAATACTATTAAACCATGGACATGTAAATACACGGTTAATAATTTCCAGCTTGGCGAAGCTTAACAATGCTGTTGCTAACGACGCCATTGATGCTAACTTAGCTACGGGACGGCGGCGGGCGTTGTAGCTTTCGACGACACCCCGGCCGCCATCAGAGTCGGCAAGAAACATATTTCCCCAAAGTTACGTACGTGACATGCACATAGCGACACGCACGTACGGGCAAGTGATCAAATGTTTGGAAGCCAAAGCTGTACTCACGGTAGCGCGTCTGCTATCCACCTCAAAGTCCTCCTGGTTGTGTTGCTGTAGTCCGCCGCTAATACACCGATCGCACCTATAGCTTTCTTCTTTGTTGTCTCCATTGTTCATTAAACAAATTGCAAAAGATTCACCAACACAGATGTCCAGAATACTGTGGAATTTTGGGATGAAAACAGAGCTTTTTTGTATTGGATTCAACGGGTCCCAATACGTCCGTATCAACCATTGACGTCACGCGCATACGTCATCATATCTAGACATTTTCAACCGGAAGTGTGGCGGGAAATTTAAAATGTCACTTTATAAGTGAACCCGGCCGTATTGGCATGTGTTGCAATGTTAAGATTTCATCATTGATATATAAACTATCAGACTGCGTGGTCGGTAGTAGTGGCTTTCAGTAGGCCTTTAAGCAGAGATTGCATTTATCTAAGTAAAACAAGAACAGAGTCATCCTGGCTGGTTGGAGTCATCTCCGCTATGACCAACACTGTTTGCTTGAAGGACTATCGTCCTTGGTTGTCAGAGGAAAACTATCATCACAAAGCCGGCATTGCATTCCTAGCATGCAGGATGGATACATGTAGGAGGGCTTTAATTGAGAATGGCCTGGGGGAGTGTGTGTGTGTGTGTGTGTGTGTGTGTGTGTGTGTGTGTGTGTGTGTGTGTGTGTGTGTGTGTGTGTGTGTGTGTGAGAACAACATGCTCGGCCAGGACGCTTACGGGGTGACTGACCCCCACTGAAGGCCCAGGCTGTGACTCATGAAGCCATGTGGAGACAGGGAGGAACTGACTGACGACACATAAAATGACTTGGTCTTTGTTTTATCTTTGCAGCTTTTATCTTGCCAGCATGACTCTCTTCCAGAGTAAATCTTCCCCCTGTTTATTACACACACGACACTCACTAAACCCGGACGAGCTAACATTAAGAGTGTTGTTATTGGAATACTACATTGTGGCACGACTAACTTACAGCGTTCGTGACCATTAAAGTGTGTTGGGAAAAGTGACTCCTTAGATAAGTTAGGGTTGGAAACGCCAACTTCATAAACATGTGCTGCCCCCTAGTGTTTTGGAATGGTTTCATACAAGGAACACGTTTCTATACAAACAAGCATGAGCTTGAGTTTTTAAGTAAATATTTAACTCTTAGAAGTACGGGTGTAACGGTACGTGTAGTTGTATTGAACCGTTTCGGTACCGGGGTTCCGGTTCGGTTCGGAGGTGTACCGAACGAGTTTCCACACGGACATATTAAGTAGCGTAACGCACGTTGTGTAAACAATGCACACCGAGGCACAACACACGGCATGCTAGCAGCTAACTGACCATATGTCCTCTTTTCACCGGACATGTCCTCTTTTGCGGAGCTGTCAGGGCGGACTTTCTTAAATGCCTCAAATGTCCGGCATTTTGAGTGAGGGTTGCGTGTATTTTCAATGTACGTTCAGGGTTAAGAAGGGGTTGAAAACAAAACAAATTGTGCGAGCAGCAGCATTGGTGAGGGAGGGGCAGAGACAGAGAGAGTGAGAGAGCTATGATGAACGCGCATGCGTCGCCAGGCTCTGATTTTTATCCATAGATTTATCAGATTTAATTTTTTATTATCTATACAAGGGGTGTCAAAAGTGTGCCCCGGAGGCCATTTGCGGCCCACAGCTAATGTTTTAAAGGCCCACGGCACATTCTAAAAATACTATAACAAAAACATAACAAAAGTGAAATAAAAAAGCTTAAAGGTTAAATGTAATTTAGAAAAAGTTGCAATGTTGACTGATAAAACAAAACTGTTTTTTTTTCTTTCACACTGTCATTGCTCAATACATAATATTGAATCAAAATCAATGTTATTATGAATTATTGACCAATCCAAGGTTCCCATTACTTCACATCAAATATTCCACTAAGAAAAATATTTTGGTGGAAGATTGTGAAAATCTGGTAAATAAATAACCCAAAAATGTATATTTTGTTGTTTTCATACTGTACTGAAAATGAACCGAACCGTGACCTCTAAACCGAGGTACGTACCGAACCAAAATTTTTGTGTACCGTTACACCCCTACTTAGAAGTCTTTGTGTTTGCAGACGCGGAAAACAGGTGATGAGGCAGCCTTCTGAAAGTTGAGACATTTTAAAATGTATTTAGCCTTTATTTAACCAGGTAAAAATCCCATTGAGATCAAAGATGTCTTTTCCAAAAGAGACCTGGCCAAGAGGGCAGCAGCAAGGTTACATTAAAAACAGTAAACAACACATAAAACATCCAATTTACGACATTTAAGGCCTACTGAAACCCACGACTACCGACCCCGCAGTCTGATAATTTATATATCAATGATGAAATTAGATTAGTAAAGTGCAATTGTAAAATTCCCGCAAAATATTCTGCTGAAAACGTCTCGGTATGACGACGTTTGCGCGTGACGTCACAGATTGTGCGGACATATTGGGACAGCATTGTGGCCAGCTATTAAGTCGTCTGTTTTCATCACAAAATTCCACAGTATTCTGGACATCAGTGTTGGTGAATCTTTTGCAATTTGTTTAATGAACAATGAAGACAGCAAAGAAGAAAGTTGTAGGTGGGATCGGTGTATTAGCGGCTGGCTGCAGCAACACAACCAGGAGGACTTTGAGTTGGATAGCAGACGCGCTATCGTGAGTACGCAGCTTTGGCTTCCAAACATTTGATCGCTTGCCCGTACGTGCGTGCCGCTATGTGCATGTCACGTACGTAACTTTGGGGAAATATATGTGCTGTATGAACTTTACGGAGGTGAACGGTACTTTGGGCTGTAGGATTGAGGGTGTTGTGCGGGTGTTTGATTTGTATTGGCGGGTTATGTGGACGGGAGGGGGGAGTTGTTTGTTATGCGGGATTAATTTGTGGCCTTTTAAATATAAGCCTGGTTGTGTTGTGGCTAATAGAGTATATATATGTCTTGTGTTTATTTACTGTTTTAGTCATTCCCAGCTGAATATCAGGTCCCACCCGCCTCTCACAGCATCTTCCCTATCTGAATCGCTTCCACTGCCCTCTAATCCTTCACTCTCACTTTCCTCATCCACAAATCTTTCATCCTCGCTCAAATTAATGGGGAAATCGTCGCTTTCTCGGTCCGAATCGCTCTCGCTGCTGGTGGCCATGATTGTAAACAATGTGCAG